>NW_026909619.1:303500-607000 GCF_033115175.1 Lepus europaeus
ACTGTTTCCAGGAGTTCTAGAGCCTGGCAAGAGGCATACGCAGTAATTGGGATTTCTGTATCCTGAGTGTGGGAGACGCCGCTTCTGGGAGCTCCGCTACCTGGATATAGAGAGAAGCAGTTTACCGGAGTTCTGTACCCTTGGTGTAGAGAGCAGCTGTTTACTGGAGTTCTGTAGCCTGGAATGAGGCATTCGCTATATGCGGGTTTTCTGTATGCTGAGTGTAGGAGACGCCGCTTAGGGGAGCTCTGCTACCTGGATATAGAGAGAAGCAGTTTACCGGAGATCCTTATCCATGTTGTAGAGCGGAGCGCATTCCAGGATTTCTGTATCCTGGAATTAGGCATTCGCTATATGTGGGTATTCTGTATGCTGCGCGGAGCAGAAGCAGCTTTCGGGAATTCTATAGCCTAAGTGTAGAGAGATGCAGTTTCCAGTAGTTCTGTATGTTGAATGTAGAGAGAAGCTGTTTCCAAGAGTTCTGTAGTCTGAGAGTAGGCATACGCTGTCTATGGGATTCCTGTAGCCTGAGTGTAGTCGACACAGCTTATGGGAGTTCTGTAACCCTGAATTAGAAAGTCACATTTTACCTTAGTTCTGTATCAGAGTGTAGGGAGAAGCTGTTTCCAAGAATTCTGCAGCCTATGTGCAGGTATTCGCTCTATGCGGGTTTTGTGTATGCCTAGTGTGGCAGACGCAGCTTATGGGAGTTCTGTATCTTGAATGCAGTGAGACACAGTTTGCCAGAGTTCTGTATATGGGTGTAGAGAGAAACTGTTTCCAGGAGTTCTAGAGCCTGGCAAGAGGCATACGCAGTAATTGGGATTTCTGTATCCTGAGTGTGGGAGACGCCGCTTCTGGGAGCTCCGCTACCTGGATATAGAGAGAAGCAGTTTACCGGAGTTCTGTACCCTTGGTGTAGAGAGCAGCTGTTTACTGGAGTTCTGTAGCCTGGAATGAGGCATTCGCTATATGCGGGTTTTCTGTATGCTGAGTGTAGGAGACGCCGCTTAGGGGAGCTCTGCTACCTGGATATAGAGAGAAGCAGTTTACCGGAGATCCTTATCCTTGTTGTAGAGCGGAGCACTTTCCAGGATTTCTGTATCCTGTATCCTGGAATTAGGCATTCGCTATATGTGGGTATTCTGTATGCTGCGTGTAGCAGAAGCAGCTTTCGGGAGTTCTATAGCCTAAGTGTAGAGAGATGCAGTTTCCAGTAGTTCTGTATGTTGAATGTAGAGAGAAGCTGTTTCCAAGAGTTCTGTAGTCTGAGAGTAGGCATACGCTGTCTATGGGATTCCTGTAGCCTGAGTGTAGCCGACGCAGCTTATGGGAGTTCTGTAACCCTGAATTTGAAAGTCACATTTTACCGAAGTTCTGTATCAGAGTGTAGGGAGAAGCTGTTTCCAAGAATTCTGCAGCCTATGAGCAGGTATTCGCTCTATGCGGGTTTTGTGTATGCCTAGTGTGGCAGACGCAGCTTATGGGAGTTCTGTATCTTGAATGCAGTGAGACACAGTTTGCCAGAGTTCTGTATATGGGTGTAGAGAGAAACTGTTTCCAGGAGTTCTAGAGCCTGGCAAGAGGCATACGCAGTAATTGGGATTTCTGTATCCTGAGTGTGGGAGACGCCGCTTCTGGGAGCTCCGCTACCTGGATATAGAGAGAAGCAGTTTACCGGAGTTCTGTACCCTTGGTGTAGAGAGCAGCTGTTTACTGGAGTTCTGTAGCCTGGAATGAGGCATTCGCTATATGCGGGTTTTCTGTATGCTGAGTGTAGGAGACGCCGCTTAGGGGAGCTCTGCTACCTGGATATAGAGAGAAGCAGTTTACTGGAGATCCTTATCCATGTTGTAGAGCGGAGCGCATTCCAGGATTTCTGTATCCTGGAATTAGGCATTCGCTATATGTGGGTATTCTGTATGCTGCGCGTAGCAGAAGCAGCTTTCGGGAATTCTATAGCCTAAGTGTAGAGAGATGCAGTTTCCAGTAGTTCTGTATGTTGAATGTAGAGAGAAGCTGTTTCCAAGAGTTCTGTAGTCTGAGAGTAGGCATACGCTGGATATGGGATTCCTGTAGCCTGAGTGTAGTCGACGCAGCTTATGGGAGTTCTGTAACCCTGAATTAGAAAGTCACATTTTACCTTAGTTCTGTATCAGAGTGTAGGGAGAAGCTGTTTCCAAGAATTCTGCAGCCTATGAGCAGGTATTCGCTCTATGCGGGTTTTGTGTATGCCTAGTGTGGCAGACGCAGCTTATGGGAGTTCTGTATCTTGAATGCAGTGAGACACAGTTTGCCAGAGTTCTGTATATGGGTGTAGAGAGAAACTGTTTCCAGGAGTTCTAGAGCCTGGCAAGAGGCATACGCAGTAATTGGGATTTCTGTCTCCTGAGTGTGGGAGACGCCGCTTCTGGGAGCTCCGCTACCTGGATATAGAGAGAAGCAGTTTACCGGAGCTCTGTACCCTTTGTGTAGAGAGCAGCTGTTTACTGGAGTTCTGTAGCCTGGAATGAGGCATTCGCTATATGCGGGTTTTCTGTATGCTGAGTGTAGGGGACGCCGCTTAGGGGAGCTCTGCTACCTGGATATAGAGAGAAGCAGTTTACCGGAGATCCTTATCCTTGTTGTAGAGCGGAGCGCTTTCCAGGATTTCTGTATCCTGTATCCTGGAATTAGGCATTCGCTATATGTGGGTATTCTGTATGCTGCGTGTAGCAGAAGCAGCTTTCGGGAGTTCTATAGCCTAAGTGTAGAGAGATGCAGTTTCCAGTAGTTCTGTATGTTGAATGTAGAGAGAAGCTGTTTCCAAGAGTTCTGTAGTCTGAGAGTAGGCATACGCTGTCTATGGGATTCCTGTAGCCTGAGTGTAGCCGACGCAGCTTATGGGAGTTCTGTAACCCTTAATTCGAAAGTCACATTTTACCGAAGTTCTGTATCAGAGTGTAGGGTGAAGCTGTTTCCAAGAATTCTGCAGCCTATGAGCAGGTATTCGCTCTATGCGGGTTTTGTGTATGCCTAGTGTGGCAGACGCAGCTTATGGGAGTTCTGTATCTTGAATGCAGTGAGACACAGTTTGCCAGAGTTCTGTATATGGGTGTAGAGAGAAACTGTTTCCAGGAGTTCTAGAGCCTGGCAAGAGGCATACGCAGTAATTGGGATTTCTGTATCCTGAGTGTGGGAGACGCCGCTTCTGGGAGCTCCGCTACCTGGATATAGAGAGAAGCAGTTTACCGGAGTTCTGTACCCTTGGTGTAGAGAGCAGCTGTTTACTGGAGTTCTGTAGCCTGGAATGAGGCATTCGCTATATGCGGGTTTTCTGTATGCTGAGTGTAGGAGACGCCGCTTAGGGGAGCTCTGCTACATGGATATAGAGAGAAGCAGTTTACCGGAGATCCTTATCCATGTTGTAGAGCGGAGCGCATTCCAGGATTTCTGTATCCTGGAATTAGGCATTCGCTATATGTGGGTATTCTGTATGCTGCGCGTAGCAGAAGCAGCTTTCGGGAATTCTATAGCCTAAGTGTAGAGAGATGCAGTTTCCAGTAGTTCTGTATGTTGAATGTAGAGAGAAGCTGTTTCCAAGAGTTCTGTAGTCTGAGAGTAGGCATACGCTGTCTATGGGATTCCTGTAGCCTGAGTGTAGTCGACGCAGCTTATGGGAGTTCTGTAACCCTGAATTAGAAAGTCACATTTTACCGAAGTTCTGTATCAGAGTGTAGGGAGAAGCTGTTTCCAAGAATTCTGCAGCCTATGAGCAGGTATTCGCTCTATGCGGGTTTTGTGTATGCCTAGTGTGGCAGACGCAGCTTATGGGAGTTCTGTATCTTGAATGCAGTGAGACACAGTTTGCCAGAGTTCTGTATATGGGTGTAGAGAGAAACTGTTTCCAGGAGTTCTAGAGCCTGGCAAGAGGCATACGCAGTAATTGGGATTTCTGTATCCTGAGTGTGGGAGACGCCGCTTCTGGGAGCTCCGCTACCTGGATATAGAGAGAAGCAGTTTACCGGAGTTCTGTACCCTTGGTGTAGAGAGCAGCTGTTTACTGGAGTTCTGTAGCCTGGAATGAGGCATTCGCTATATGCGGGTTTTCTGTATGCTGAGTGTAGGAGACGCCGCTTAGGGGAGCTCTGCTACCTGGATATAGAGAGAAGCAGTTAACCGGAGATCCTTATCCTTGTTGTAGAGCGGAGCGCTTTCCAGGATTTCTGTATCCTGTATCCTGGAATTAGGCATTCGCTATATGTGGGTATTCTGTATGCTGCGTGTAGCAGAAGCAGCATTCGGGAGTTCTATAGCCTAAGTGTAGAGAGATGCAGTTTCCAGTAGTTCTGTATGTTGAATGTAGAGAGAAGCTGTTTCCAAGAGTTCTGTAGTCTGAGAGTAGGCATACGCTGTCTATGGGATTCCTGTAGCCTGAGTGTAGCCGACGCAGCTTATGGGAGTTCTGTAACCCTGAATTCGAAAGTCACATTTTACCGAAGTTCTGTATCAGAGTGTAGGGAGAAGCTGTTTCCAAGAATTCTGCAGCCTATGAGCAGGTATTCGCTCTATGCGGGTTTTGTGTATGCCTAGTGTGGCAGACGCAGCTTATGGGAGTTCTGTATCTTGAATGCAGTGAGACACAGTTTGCCAGAGTTCTGTATATGGGTGTAGAGAGAAACTGTTTCCAGGAGTTCTAGAGCCTGGCAAGAGGCATACGCAGTAATTGGGATTTCTGTCTCCTGAGTGTGGGAGACGCCGCTTCTGGGAGCTCCGCTACCTGGATATAGAGAGAAGTAGTTTACCGGAGCTCTGTACCCTTGGTGTAGAGAGCAGCTGTTTACTGGAGTTCTGTAGCCTGGAATGAGGCATTCGCTATATGCGGGTTTTCTGTATGCTGAGTGTAGGAGACGCCGCTTAGGGGAGCTCTGCTACCTGGATATAGAGAGAAGCAGTTTACTGGAGATCCTTATCCATGTTGTAGAGCGGAGCGCATTCCAGGATTTCTGTATCCTGTATCCTGGAATTAGGCATTCGCTATATGTGGGTATTCTGTATGCTGCGCGGAGCAGAAGCAGCTTTTGGGAGTTCTATAGCCTAAGTGTAGAGAGATGCAGTTTCCAGTAGTTCTGTATGTTGAATGTAGAGAGAAGCTGTTTCCAAGAGTTCTGTAGTCTGAGAGTAGGCATACGCTGGATATGGGATTCCTGTAGCCTGAGTGTAGCCGACGCAGCTTATGGGAGTTCTGTAACCCTGAATTCGAAAGTCACATTTTACCGAAGTTCTGTATCAGAGTGTAGGGAGAAGCTGTTTGCAAGAATTCTGCAGCCTATGAGCAGGTATTCGCTCTATGCGGGTTTTCTGTATGCCTAGTGTGGCAGACGCAGCTTATGGGAGTTCTGTATCTTGAATGCAGTGAGACACAGTTTGCCAGAGTTCTGTATATGGGTGTAGAGAGAAACTGTTTCCAGGAGTTCTAGAGCCTGGCAAGAGGCATACGCAGTAATTGGGATTTCTGTATCCTGAGTGTGGGAGACGCCGCTTCTGGGAGCTCCGCTACCTGGATATAGAGAGAAGCAGTTTACCGGAGTTCTGTACCCTTGGTGTAGAGAGCAGCTGTTTACTGGAGTTCTGTAGCCTGGAATGAGGCATTCGCTATATGCGGGTTTTCTGTATGCTGAGTGTAGGAGACGCCGCTTAGGGGAGCTCCGCTACCTAGATATAGAGAGAAGCAGTTTACCGGAGATCCTTATCCTTGTTGTAGAGCGGAGCGCTTTCCAGGATTTCTGTATCCTGTATCCTGGAATTAGGCATTCGCTATATGTGGGTATTCTGTATGCTGCGTGTAGCAGAAGCAGCTTTCGGGAGTTCTATAGCCTAAGTGTAGAGAGATGCAGTTTCCAGTAGTTCTGTATGTTGAATGTAGAGAGAAGCTGTTTACAAGAGTTCTGTAGTCTGAGAGTAGGCATACGCTGGATATGGGATTCCTGTAGCCTGAGTGTAGCCGACACAGCTTATGGGAGTTCTGTAACCCTGAATTCGAAAGTCACATTTTACCGAAGTTCTGTATCAGAGTGTAGGGAGAAGCTGTTTCCAAGAATTCTGCAGCCTATGAGCAGGTATTCGCTCTATGCGGGTTTTGTGTATGCCTAGTGTGGCAGACGCAGCTTATGGGAGTTCCGTATCTTGAATGCAGTGAGACACAGTTTGCCAGAGTTCTGTATATGGGTGTAGAGAGAAACTGTTTCCAGGAGTTCTAGAGCCTGGCAAGATGCATACGCAGTAATTGGGATTTCTGTATCCTGAGTGTGGGAGACGCCGCTTCTGGGAGCTCCGCTACCTGGATATAGAGAGAAGCAGTTTACCGGAGTTCTGTACCCTTGGTGTAGAGAGCAGCTGTTTACTGGTGTTCTGTAGCCTGGAATGAGGCATTCGCTATATGCGGGTTTTCTGTATGCTGAGTGTAGGAGACGCCGCTTAGGGGAGCTCTGCTACATGGATATAGAGAGAAGCAGTTTACCGGAGATCCTTATCCATGTTGTAGAGCGGAGCGCATTCCAGGATTTCTGTATCCTGGAATTAGGCATTCGCTATATGTGGGTATTCTGTATGCTGCGCGTAGCAGAAGCAGCTTTCGGGAATTCTATAGCCTAAGTGTAGAGAGATGCAGTTTCCAGTAGTTCTGTATGTTGAATGTAGAGAGAAGCTGTTTCCAAGAGTTCTGTAGTCTGAGAGTAGGCATACGCTGTCTATGGGATTCCTGTAGCCTGAGTGTAGTCGACGCAGCTTATGGGAGTTCTGTAACCCTGAATTAGAAAGTCACATTTTACCGAAGTTCTGTATCAGAGTGTAGGGAGAAGCTGTTTCCAAGAATTCTGCAGCCTATGAGCAGGTATTCGCTCTATGCGGGTTTTGTGTATGCATAGTGTGGCAGACGCAGCTTATGGGAGTTCTGTATCTTGAATGCAGTGAGACACAGTTTGCCAGAGTTCTGTATATGGGTGTAGAGAGAAACTGTTTCCAGGAGTTCTAGAGCCTGGCAAGAGGCATACGCAGTAATTGGGATTTCTGTATCCTGAGTGTGGGAGACGCCGCTTCTGGGAGCTCCGCTACCTGGATATAGAGAGAAGCAGTTTACCGGAGTTCTGTACCCTTGGTGTAGAGAGCAGCTGTTTACTGGAGTTCTGTAGCCTGGAATGAGGCATTCGCTATATGCGGGTTTTCTGTATGCTGAGTGTAGGAGACGCCGCTTAGGGGAGCTCTGCTACCTGGATATAGAGAGAAGCAGTTAACCGGAGATCCTTATCCTTGTTGTAGAGCGGAGCGCTTTCCAGGATTTCTGTATCCTGTATCCTGGAATTAGGCATTCGCTATATGTGGGTATTCTGTATGCTGCGTGTAGCAGAAGCAGCATTCGGGAGTTCTATAGCCTAAGTGTAGAGAGATGCAGTTTCCAGTAGTTCTGTATGTTGAATGTAGAGAGAAGCTGTTTCCAAGAGTTCTGTAGTCTGAGAGTAGGCATACGCTGTCTATGGGATTCCTGTAGCCTGAGTGTAGCCGACGCAGCTTATGGGAGTTCTGTAACCCTGAATTCGAAAGTCACATTTTACCGAAGTTCTGTATCAGAGTGTAGGGAGAAGCTGTTTCCAAGAATTCTGCAGCCTATGAGCAGGTATTCGCTCTATGCGGGTTTTGTGTATGCCTAGTGTGGCAGACGCAGCTTATGGGAGTTCTGTATCTTGAATGCAGTGAGACACAGTTTGCCAGAGTTCTGTATATGGGTGTAGAGAGAAACTGTTTCCAGGAGTTCTAGAGCCTGGCAAGAGGCATACGCAGTAATTGGGATTTCTGTCTCCTGAGTGTGGGAGACGCCGCTTCTGGGAGCTCCGCTACCTGGATATAGAGAGAAGTAGTTTACCGGAGCTCTGTACCCTTGGTGTAGAGAGCAGCTGTTTACTGGAGTTCTGTAGCCTGGAATGAGGCATTCGCTATATGCGGGTTTTCTGTATGCTGAGTGTAGGAGACGCCGCTTAGGGGAGCTCTGCTACCTGGATATAGAGAGAAGCAGTTTACTGGAGATCCTTATCCATGTTGTAGAGCGGAGCGCATTCCAGGATTTCTGTATCCTGTATCCTGGAATTAGGCATTCGCTATATGTGGGTATTCTGTATGCTGCGCGGAGCAGAAGCAGCTTTTGGGAGTTCTATAGCCTAAGTGTAGAGAGATGCAGTTTCCAGTAGTTCTGTATGTTGAATGTAGAGAGAAGCTGTTTCCAAGAGTTCTGTAGTCTGAGAGTAGGCATACGCTGGATATGGGATTCCTGTAGCCTGAGTGTAGCCGACGCAGCTTATGGGAGTTCTGTAACCCTGAATTCGAAAGTCACATTTTACCGAAGTTCTGTATCAGAGTGTAGGGAGAAGCTGTTTCCAAGAATTCTGCAGCCTATGAGCAGGTATTCGCTCTATGCGGGTTTTCTGTATGCCTAGTGTGGCAGACGCAGCTTATGGGAGTTCTGTATCTTGAATGCAGTGAGACACAGTTTGCCAGAGTTCTGTATATGGGTGTAGAGAGAAACTGTTTCCAGGAGTTCTAGAGCCTGGCAAGAGGCATACGCAGTAATTGGGATTTCTGTATCCTGAGTGTGGGAGACGCCGCTTCTGGGAGCTCCGCTACCTGGATATAGAGAGAAGCAGTTTACCGGAGTTCTGTACCCTTGGTGTAGAGAGCAGCTGTTTACTGGAGTTCTGTAGCCTGGAATGAGGCATTCGCTATATGCGGGTTTTCTGTATGCTGAGTGTAGGAGACGCCGCTTAGGGGAGCTCCGCTACCTAGATATAGAGAGAAGCAGTTTACCGGAGATCCTTATCCTTGTTGTAGAGCGGAGCGCTTTCCAGGATTTCTGTATCCTGTATCCTGGAATTAGGCATTCGCTATATGTGGGTATTCTGTATGCTGCGTGTAGCAGAAGCAGCTTTCGGGAGTTCTATAGCCTAAGTGTAGAGAGATGCAGTTTCCAGTAGTTCTGTATGTTGAATGTAGAGAGAAGCTGTTTCCAAGAGTTCTGTAGTCTGAGAGTAGGCATACGCTGGATATGGGATTCCTGTAGCCTGAGTGTAGCCGACACAGCTTATGGGAGTTCTGTAACCCTGAATTCGAAAGTCACATTTTACCTTAGTTCTGTATCAGAGTGTAGGGAGAAGCTGTTTCCAAGAATTCTGCAGCCTATGAGCAGGTATTCGCTCTATGCGGGTTTTGTGTATGCCTAGTGTGGCAGACGCAGCTTATGGGAGTTCTGTATCTTGAATGCAGTGAGACACAGTTTGCCAGAGTTCTGTATATGGGTGTAGAGAGAAACTGTTTCCAGGAGTTCTAGAGCCTGGCAAGAGGCATACGCAGTAATTGGGATTTCTGTATCCTGAGTGTGGGAGACGCCGCTTCTGGGAGCTCCGCTACCTGGATATAGAGAGAAGCAGTTTACCGGAGCTCTGTACCCTTGGTGTAGAGAGCAGCTGTTTACTGGAGTTCTGTAGCCTGGAATGAGGCATTCGCTATATGCGGGTTTTCTGTATGCTGAGTGTAGGAGACGCCGCTTCTGGGAGCTCCACTACCTGGATATAGAGAGAAGTAGTTTACCGGAGTTCTGTACCCTTGGTGTAGAGAGCAGCTGTTTACTGGAGTTCTGTAGCCTGGAATGAGGCATTCGCTATATGCGGGTTTTCTGTATGCTGAGTGTAGGAGACGCCGCTTCTGGGAGCTCCACTACCTGGATATAGAGAGAAGTAGTTTACCGGAGTTCTGTACCCTTGGTGTAGAGAGCAGCTGTTTACTGGAGTTCTGTAGCCTGGAATGAGGCATTCGCTATATGCGGGTTTTCTGTATGCTGAGTGTAGGAGACGCCGCTTAGGGGAGCTCTGCTACCTGGATATAGAGAGAAGCAGTTTACCGGAGATCCTTATCCTTGTTGTAGAGCGGAGCGCTTTCCAGGATTTCTGTATCCTGTATCCTGGAATTAGGCATTCGCTATATGTGGGTATTCTGTATGCTGCGTGTAGCAGAAGCAGCTTTCGGGAGTTCTATAGTCTAAGTGTAGAGAGATGCAGTTTCCAGTAGTTCTGTATGTTGAATGTAGAGAGAAGCTGTTTCCAAGCGTTCTGTAGTCTGAGAGTAGGCATACGCTGTCTATGGGATTCCTGTAGCCTGAGTGTAGCCGACGCAGCTTATGGGAGTTCTGTAACCCTGAATTCGAAAGTCACATTTTACCTTAGTTCTGTATCAGAGTGTAGGGAGAAGCTGTTTCCAAGAATTCTGCAGCCTATGAGCAGGTATTCGCTCTACGCGGGTTTTCTGTATGACTAGTGTGGCAGACGCAGCTTATGGGAGTTCTGTATCTTGAATGCAGTGAGACACAGTTTTCCAGAGTTCTGTATATGGGTGTAGAGAGAAACTGTTTCCAGGAGTTCTAGAGCCTGGCAAGAGGCATACGCAGTAATTGGGATTTCTGTATCCTGAGTGTGGGAGACGCCGCTTCTGGGAGCTCCGCTACCTGGATATAGAGAGAAGCAGTTTACCGGAGCTCTGTACCCTTGGTGTAGAGAGCAGCTGTTTACTGGAGTTCTGTAGCCTGGAATGAGGCATTCGCTATATGCGGGTTTTCTGTATGCTGAGTGTAGGAGACGCCGCTTAGGGGAGCTCTGCTACCTGGATATAGAGAGAAGCAGTTTACCGGAGATCCTTATCCTTGTTGTAGAGCGGAGCGCTTTCCAGGATTTCTGTATCCAGGAATTAGGCATTCGCTTTATGTGGGTATTCTGTATGCTGCGTGTAGGAGATGCAGCTTTTGGGAGTTCTATAGCCTAAGTGTACAGAGATGCAGTTTCCAGTAGTTCTGTATGTTGAATGTAGAGAGAAGCTGTTTCCAAGAGTTCTGTAGTCTGAGAGTAGGCATACGCTGGATATGGGATTCCTCTAGCCTGAGTGTATCCGACGCAGCTTATGGGAGTTCTGTAACCCTGAATTCGAAAGTCACATTTTACCGAAGTTTTGTATCAGAGTGTAGGGAGAAGCTGTTTGCAAGAATTCTGCAGCCTATGAGCAGGTATTCGCTCTATGCGGGTTTTGTGTATGCCTAGTGTGGCAGACGCAGCTTATGGGAGTTCTGTATCTTGAATGCAGTGAGACACAGTTTGCCAGAGTTCTGTATATGGGTGTAGAGAGAAACTGTTTCCAGGAGTTCTAGAGCCTGGCAAGAGGCATACGCAGTAATTGAGATTTCTGTATCCTGAGTGTGGGAGACGCCGCTTCTGGGAGCTCCGCTACCTGGATATAGAGAGAAGCAGTTTACCGGAGCTCTGTACCCTTGGTGTAGAGAGCAGCTGTTTACTGGAGTTCTGTAGCCTGGAATGAGGCATTCGCTATATGCGGGTTTTCTGTATGCTGAGTGTAGGAGACGCCGCTTAGGGGAGCTCTGCTACCTGGATATAGAGAGAAGCAGTTTACCGGAGATCCTTATCCTTGTTGTAGAGCGGAGCGCTTTCCAGGATTTCTGTATCCTGGAATTAGGCATTCGCTATATGTGGGTATTCTGTATGCTGCGTGTAGGAGATGCAGCTTTTGGGAGTTCTATAGCCTAAGTGTAGAGAGATGCAGTTTCCAGTAGTTCTGTATGTTGAATGTAGAGAGAAGCTGTTTCCAAGAGTTCTGTAGTCTGAGAGTAGGCATACGCTGTCTATGGGATTCCTGTAGCCTGAGTGTAGCCGACACAGCTTATAGGAGTTCTGTAACCCTGAATTCGAAAGTCACATTTTACCGAAGTTCTGTATCAGAGTGTAGGGAGAAGCTCTTTCCAAGAATTCTGCAGCCTATGAGCAGGTATTCGCTCTATGCGGGTTTTGTGTATGCCTAGTGTGGCAGACGCAGCTTATGGGAGTTCTGTATCTTGAATGCAGTGAGACACAGTTTGCCAGAGTTCTGTATATGGGTGTAGAGAGAAACTCTTTCCAGGAGTTCTAGAGCCTGGCAAGAGGCATATGCAGTAATTGGGATTTCTGTCTCCTGAGTGTGGGAGACGCCGCTTCTGGGAGCTCCGCTACCTGGATATAGAGAGAAGTAGTTTACCGGATATCCTTATCCTTGTTGTAGAGCGGAGCGCTTTCCAGGATTTCTGTATCCTGTATCCTGGAATGAGGCATTCGCTATATGTGGGTATTCTGTATGCTGCGTGTAGGAGATGCAGCTTTTGGGAGTTCTATAGCCTAAGTGTAGAGAGATGCAGTTTCCAGTAGTTCTGTATGTTGAATGTAGAGAGAAGCTGTTTCCGAGAGTTCTGTAGTCTGAGAGTAGGCATACGCTGGATATGGGATTCCTGTAGCCTGAGTGTAGCCGACACAGCTTATGGGAGTTCTGTAACCCTGAATTCAAAAGTCACATTTTACCGAAGTTCTGTATCAGAGTGTAGGGAGAAGCTGTTTCCAAGAATTCTGCAGCCTATGAGCAGGTATTCGCTCTATGCGGGTTTTCTGTATGCCTAGTGTGGCAGACGCAGCTTATGGGAGTTCTGTATCTTGAATGCAGTGAGACACAGTTTGCCAGAGTTCTGTATATGGGTGTAGAGAGAAACTCTTTCCAGGAGTTCTAGAGCCTGGCAAGAGGCATACGCAGTAATTGAGATTTCTGTATCCTGAGTGTGGGAGACGCCGCTTCTGGGAGCTCCGCTACCTGGATATAGAGAGAAGCAGTTTACCGGAGTTCTGTACCCTTGGTGTAGAGAGCAGCTGTTTCCTGGAGTTCTGTAGCCTGGAATGAGGCATTCGCTATTGCGGGTTTTCTGTATGCTGAGTGTAGGAGACGCCGCTTCTGGGAGCTCCGCTACCTGGATATAGAGAGAAGTAGTTTACCGGAGCTCTGTACCCTTGGTGTAGAGAGCAGCTGTTTACTGGAGTTCTGTAGCCTGGAATGAGGCATTCGCTATATGCGGGTTTTCTGTATGCTGAGTGTAGGAGACGCCGCTTAGGGGAGCTCTGCTACCTGGATATAGAGAGAAGCAGTTTACCGGAGATCCTTATCCTTGTTGTAGAGCGGAGCGCATTCCAGAATTTCTGTATCCTGTATCCTGGAATTAGGCATTCGCTATATGTGGGTATTCTGTATGCTGCGTGTAGCAGAAGCAGCTTTTGGGAGTTCTATAGCCTAAGTGTAGAGAGATGCAGTTTCCAGTAGTTCTGTATGTTGAATGTAGAGAGAAGCTATTTCCAAGCGTTCTGTAGTCTGAGAGTAGGCATACGCTGTCTATGGGATTCCTGTAGCCTGAGTGTAGCCGACGCAGCTTATGGGAGTTCTGTAACCCTGAATTCGAAAGTCACATTTTCCCGAAGTTCTGTATCAGAGTGTAGGGAGAAGCTGTTTCCAAGAATTCTGCAGCCTATGAGCAGGTATTCGCTCTATGCGGGTTTTGTGTATGCCTAGTGTGGCAGACGCAGCTTATGGGAGTTCTGTATCTTGAATGCAGTGAGACACAGTTTTCCAGAGTTCTGTATATGGGTGTAGAGAGAAACTGTTTCCAGGAGTTCTAGAGCCTGGCAAGAGGCATACGCAGTAATTGGGATTTCTGTCTCCTGAGTGTGGGAGACGCCGCTTCTGGGAGCTCCGCTACCTGGATATAGAGAGAAGCAGTTTACCGGAGTTCTGTACCCTTGGTGTAGAGAGCAGCTGTTTACTGGAGTTCTGTAGCCTGGAATGAGGCATTCGCTATATGCGGGTTTTCTGTATGCTGAGTGTAGGAGACGCCGCTTAGGGGAGCTCTGCTACCTGGATATAGAGAGAAGCAGTTTACCGGAGATCCTTATCCTTGTTGTAGAGCGGAGCGCTTTCCAGGATTTCTGTATCCTGTATCCTGGAATTAGGCATTCACTATATGTGGGTATTCTGTATGCTGCGTGTAGCAGAAGCAGCTTTCGGGAGTTCTATAGCCTAAGTGTAGAGAGATGCAGTTTCCAGTAGTTCTGTATGTTGAATGTAGAGAGAAGCTGTTTCCAAGAGTTCTGTAGTCTGAGAGTAGGCATACGCTGGATATGGGATTCCTGTAGCCTGAGTGTAGCCGACGCAGCTTATGGGAGTTCTGTAACCCTGAATTCGAAAGTCACATTTTACCTTAGTTCTGTATCAGAGTGTAGGGAGAAGCTGTTTGCAAGAATTCTGCAGCCTATGAGCAGGTATTCGCTCTATGCGGGTTTTGTGTATGCCTAGTGTGGCAGACGCAGCTTATGGGAGTTCTGTATCTTGAATGCAGTGAGACACAGTTTGCCAGAGTTCTGTATATGGGTGTAGAGAGAAACTCTTTCCAGGAGTTCTAGAGCCTGGCAAGAGGCATACGCAGTAATTGGGATTTCTGTATCCTGAGTGTGGGAGACGCCGCTTCTGGGAGCTCCGCTACCTGGATATAGAGAGAAGCAGTTTACCGGAGTTCTGTACCCTTGGTGTAGAGAGCAGCTGTTTACTGGAGTTCTGTAGCCTGGAATGAGGCATTCGCTATATGCGGGTTTTCTGTATGCTGAGTGTAGGAGACGCCGCTTCTGGGAGCTCCGCTACCTGGATATAGAGAGAAGTAGTTTACCGGAGCTCTGTACCATTGGTGTAGAGAGCAGCTGTTTACTGGAGTTCTGTAGCCTGGAATGAGGCATTCGCAATATGCGGGTTTTCTGTATGCTGAGTGTAGGAGTCGCCGCTTAGGGGAGCTCTGTTACCTGGATATAGAGTGAAGCAGTTTACCGGAGATCCTTATCCTTGTTGTAGAGCGGAGCGCTTTCCAGGATTTCTGTATCCTGGAATTAGGCATTCGCTATATGTGGGTATTCTGTATGCTGCGTGTAGCAGAAGCAGCTTTCGGGAGTTCTATAGCCTAAGTGTAGAGAGATGCAGTTTCCAGTAGTTCTGTATGTTGAATGTAGAGAGAAGCTGTTTCCAAGAGTTCTGTAGGCTGAGAGTAGGCATACGCTGTCTATGGGATTCCTGTAGCCTGAGTGTAGCCGACGCAGCTTATGGGAGTTCTGTAACCCTGAATTCGAAAGTCACATTTTACCGAAGTTCTGTATCAGAGTGTAGGGAGAAGCTGTTTCCAAGAATTCTGCAGCCTATGAGCAGGTATTCGCTCTATGCGGGTTTTCTGTATGCCTACTGTGGCAGACGCAGCTTATGGGAGTTCTGTATCTTGAATGCAGTGAGACACAGTTTACCAGAGTTCTGTATATGGGTGTAGAGAGAAACTCTTTCCAGGAGTTCTAGATCCTGGCAAGAGGCATACGCAGTAATTGGGATTTCTGTCTCCTGAGTGTGGGAGACGCCGCTTCTGGGAGCTCCGCTACCTGGATATAGAGAGAAGCAGTTTACCGGAGTTCTGTACCCTTGGTGTAGAGAGCAGCTGTTTGCTGGAGTTCTGTAGCCTGGAATGAGGCATTCGCTATATGCGGGTTTTCTGTATGCTGAGTGTAGGAGACGCCGCTTAGGGGAGCTCTGCTACCTGGATATAGAGAGAAGTAGTTTACCGGAGATCCTTATCCTTGTTGTAGAGCGGAGCGCTTTCCAGGATTTCTGTATCCTGTATCCTGGAATTAGGCATTCGCTATATGTGGGTATTCTGTATGCTGCGTGTAGCAGAAGCAGCTTTCGGGAGTTCTATAGCCTAAGTGTAGAGAGATGCAGTTTCCAGTAGTTCTGTATGTTGAATGTAGAGAGAAGCTGTTTCCAAGAGTTCTGTAGTCTGAGAGTAGGCATACGCTGTCTATGGGATTCCTGTAGCCTGAGTGTAGCCGACACAGCTTATGGGAGTTCTGTAACCCTGAATTCGAAAGTCACATTTTACCGAAGTTCTGTATCAGAGTGTAGGGAGAAGCTGTTTCCAAGAATTCTGCAGCCTATGAGCAGGTATTCGCTCTATGCGGGTTTTCTGTATGCCTAGTGTGGCAGACGCAGCTTATGGGAGTTCTGTATCTTGAATGCAGTGAGACACAGTTTGCCAGAGTTCTGTATATGGGTGTAGAGAGAAACTGTTTCCAGGAGTTCTAGAGCCCGGCAAGAGGCATATGCAGTAATTGGGATTTCGGTCTCCTGAGTGTGGGAGACGCCGCTTCTGGGAGCTCCGCTACCTGGATATAGAGAGAAGCAGTTTACCGGAGTTCTGTACCCTTGGTGTAGAGAGCAGCTGTTTGCTGGAGTTCTGTAGCCTGGAATGAGGCATTCGCTATATGCGGGTTTTCTGTATGCTGAGTGTAGGAGACGCCGCTTCTGGGAGCTCCGCTACCTGGATATACAGAGAAGTAGTTTACTGGATATCCTTATCCTTGTTGTAGAGCGGAGCGCTTTCCAGGATTTCTGTATCCTGGAATTAGGCATTCGCTATATGTGGGTATTCTGTATGCTGCGTGTAGGAGATGCAGCTTTTGGGAGTTCTATAGCCTAAGTGTAGAGAGATGCAGTTTCCAGTAGTTCTGTATGTTGAATGTAGAGAGAAGCTGTTTCCAAGCGTTCTGTAGTCTGAGAGTAGGCATACGCTGTCTATGGGATTCCTGTAGCCTGAGTATAGCCGACACAGCTTATGGGAGTTCTGTAACCCTGAATTCGAAAGTCACATTTTACCGAAGTTCTGTATCAGAGTGTAGGGAGAAGCTCTTTCCAAGAATTCTCCAGCCTATGAGCAGGTATTCGCTCTATGCGGGTTTTCTGTATGCCTAGTGTGGCAGACGCAGCTTATGGGAGTTCTGTATCTTGAATGCAGTGAGACACAGTTTTCCAGAGTTCTGTATATGGGTGTAGAGAGAAACTCTTTCCAGGAGTTCTAGAGCCTGGCAAGAGGCATACGCAGTAATTGGGATTTCTGTATCCTGAGTGTGGGAGACGCCGCTTCTGGGAGCTCCGCTACCTGGATATAGAGAGAAGCAGTTTACCGGAGCTCTGTACCCTTGGTGTAGAGAGCAGCTGTTTACTGGAGTTCTGTAGCCTGGAATGAGGCATTCGCTATATGCGGGTTTTCTGTATGCTGAGTGTAGGAGACGCCGCTTAGGGGAGCTCTGCTACCTGGATATAGAGAGAAGCAGTTTACCGGAGATCCTTATCCTTGTTGTAGAGCAGAGCGCTTTCCAGGATTTCTGTATCCTGGAATTAGGCATTCGCTATATGTGGGTATTCTGTATGCTGCGTGTAGGAGATGCAGCTTTTGGGAGTTCTATAGCCTAAGTGTAGAGAGATGCAGTTTCCAGTAGTTCTGTATGTTGAATGTAGAGAGAAGCTGTTTCCAAGCGTTCTGTAGTCTGAGAGTAGGCATACGCTGTCTATGGGATTCCTGTAGCCTGAGTGTAGCCGACGCAGCTTATGGGAGTTCTGTAACCCTGAATTCGAAAGTCACATTTTACCGAAGTTCTGTATCAGAGTGTAGGGAGAAGCTGTTTCCAAGAATTCTGCAGCCTATGAGCAGGTATTCGCTCTATGCGGGTTTTCTGTATGCCTACTGTGGCAGACGCAGCTTATGGGAGTTCTGTATCTTGAATGCAGTGAGACACAGTTTGCCAGAGTTCTGTATATGGGTGTAGAGAGAAACTCTTTCCAGGAGTTCTAGAGCCTGGCAAGAGGCATACGCAGTAATTGGGATTTCTGTCTCCTGAGTGTGGGAGACGCCGCTTCTGGGAGCTCCGCTACCTGGATATAGAGAGAAGCAGTTTACCGGAGTTCTGTACCCTTGGTGTAGAGAGCAGCTGTTTACTGGAGTTCTGTAGCCTGGAATGAGGCATTCGCTATATGCGGGTTTTCTGTATGCTGAGTGTAGGAGACGCCGCTTAGGGGAGCTCTGCTACCTGGATACAGAGAGAAGCAGTTTACCGGAGATCCTTATCCTTGTTGTAGAGCGGAGCGCTTTCCAGGATTTCTGTATCCTGTATCCTGGAATTAGGCATTCGCTATATGTGGGTATTCTGTATGCTGCGTGTAGCAGAAGCAGCTTTCGGGAGTTCTATAGCCTAAGTGTAGAGAGATGCAGTTTCCAGTAGTTCTGTATGTTGAATGTAGAGAGAAGCTGTTTCCAAGCGTTCTGTAGTCTGAGAGTAGGCATACGCTGTCTATGGGATTCCTGTAGCCTGAGTGTAGCCGACGCAGCTTATGGGAGTTCTGTAACCCTGAATTCGAAAGTCACATTTTACCGAAGTTCTGTATCAGAGTGTAGGGAGAAGCTCTTTCCAAGAATTCTGCAGCCTATGAGCAGGTATTCGCTCTATGCGGGTTTTCTGTATGCCTAGTGTGGCAGACGCAGCTTATGGGAGTTCTGTATCTTGAATGCAGTGAGACACAGTTTGCCAGAGTTCTGTATATGGGTGTAGAGAGAAACTCTTTCCAGGAGTTCTAGAGCCTGGCAAGAGGCATACGCAGTAATTGGGATTTCTGTATCCTGAGTGTGGGAGACGCCGCTTCTGGGAGCTCCGCTACCTGGATATAGAGAGAAGCAGTTTACCGGAGTTCTGTACCCTTGGTGTAGAGAGCAGCTGTTTACTGGAGTTCTGTAGCCTGGAATGAGGCATTCGCTATATGCGGGTTTTCTGTATGCTGAGTGTAGGAGACGCCGCTTAGGGGAGCTCTGCTACCTGGATATAGAGAGAAGCAGTTTACCGGAGATCCTTATCCTTGTTGTAGAGCGGAGCGCTTTCCAGGATTTCTGTATCCAGGAATTAGGCATTCGCTATATGTGGGTATTCTGTATGCTGCGTGTAGGAGATGCAGCTTTCGGGAGTTCTATAGCCTAAGTGTAGAGAGATGCAGTTTCCAGTAGTTCTGTATGTTGAATGTAGAGAGAAGCTGTTTCCAAGAGTTCTGTAGTCTGAGAGTAGGCATACGCTGTCTATGGGATTCCTGTAGCCTGAGTGTAGCCGACACAGCTTATGGGAGTTCTGTAACCCTGAATTCGAAAGTCACATTTTACCGAA
This sequence comes from Lepus europaeus, assembly GCF_033115175.1. Classification (NCBI taxonomy): domain Eukaryota; kingdom Metazoa; phylum Chordata; class Mammalia; order Lagomorpha; family Leporidae; genus Lepus; species Lepus europaeus. The sequence goes on from NW_026909619.1 coordinate 322,436, forward strand.
GTTCTGTATCAGAGTGTAGGGAGAAGCTGTTTCCAAGAATTCTGCAGATATGAGCAGGTATTCGCTCTATGCGTGTTTTCTGTATGCCTAGTGTGGCAGACGCAGCTTATGGGAGTTCTGTATCTTGAATGCAGTGAGACACAGTTTGCCAGAGTTCTGTATATGGGTGTAGAGAGAAACTCTTTCCAGGAGTTCTAGAGCCCGGCAAGAGGCATATGCAGTAATTGGGATTTCGGTCTCCTGAGTGTGGGAGACGCCGCTTCTGGGAGCTCCGCTACCTGGATATAGAGAGAAGCAGTTTACCGGAGTTCTGTACCCTTGGTGTAGAGAGCAGCTGTTTGCTGGAGTTCTGTAGCCTGGAATGAGGCATTCGCTATATGCGGGTTTTCTGTATGCTGAGTGTAGGAGACGCCGCTTCTGGGAGCTCCGCTACCTGGATATAGAGAGAAGTAGTTTACCGGATATCCTTATCCTTGTTGTAGAGCAGAGCGCTTTCCAGGATTTCTGTATCCTGGAATTAGGCATTCGCTATATGTGGGTATTCTGTATGCTGCGTGTAGGAGATGCAGCTTTTGGGAGTTCTATAGCCTAAGTGTAGAGAGATGCAGTTTCCAGTAGTTCTGTATGTTGAATGTAGAGAGAAGCTGTTTCCAAGCGTTCTGTAGTCTGAGAGTAGGCATACGCTGTCTATGGGATTCCTGTAGCCTGAGTGTAGCCGACACAGCTTATGGGAGTTCTGTAACCCTGAATTCGAAAGTCACATTTTACCGAAGTTCTGTATCAGAGTGTAGGGAGAAGCTCTTTCCAAGAATTCTGCAGCCTATGAGCAGGTATTCGCTCTATGCGGGTTTTCTGTATGCCTAGTGTGGCAGACGCAGCTTATGGGAGTTCTGTATCTTGAATGCAGTGAGACACAGTTTTCCAGAGTTCTGTATATGGGTGTAGAGAGAAACTGTTTCCAGGAGTTCTAGAGCCTGGCAAGAGGCATACGCAGTAATTGGGATTTCTGTATCCTGAGTGTGGGAGACGCCGCTTCTGGGAGCTCCGCTACCTGGATATAGAGAGAAGCAGTTAACCGGAGTTCTGTACTCTTGGTGTAGAGAGCAGCTGTTTACTGGAGTTCTGTAGCCTGGAATGAGGCATTCGCTATATGCGGGTTTTCTGTATGCTGAGTGTAGGAGACGCCGCTTAGGGGAGCTCTGCTACCTGGATATAGAGAGAAGCAGTTTACCGGAGATCCTTATCCTTGTTGTAGAGCAGAGCGCTTTCCAGGATTTCTGTATCCTGGAATTAGGCATTCGCTATATGTGGGTATTCTGTATGCTGCGTGTAGGAGATGCAGCTTTTGGGAGTTCTATAGCCTAAGTGTAGAGAGATGCAGTTTCCAGTAGTTCTGTATGTTGAATGTAGAGAGAAGCTGTTTCCAAGCGTTCTGTAGTCTGAGAGTAGGCATACGCTGTCTATGGGATTCCTGTAGCCTGAGTGTAGCCGACGCAGCTTATGGGAGTTCTGTAACCCTGAATTCGAAAGTCACATTTTACCGAAGTTCTGTATCAGAGTGTAGGGAGAAGCTGTTTCCAAGAATTCTGCAGCCTATGAGCAGGTATTCGCTCTATGCGGGTTTTCTGTATGCCTACTGTGGCAGACGCAGCTTATGGGAGTTCTGTATCTTGAATGCAGTGAGACACAGTTTGCCAGAGTTCTGTATATGGGTGTAGAGAGAAACTCTTTCCAGGAGTTCTAGAGCCTGGCAAGAGGCATACGCAGTAATTGGGATTTCTGTCTCCTGAGTGTGGGAGACGCCGCTTCTGGGAGCTCCGCTACCTGGATATAGAGAGAAGCAGTTTACCGGAGTTCTGTACCCTTGGTGTAGAGAGCAGCTGTTTACTGGAGTTCTGTAGCCTGGAATGAGGCATTCGCTATATGCGGGTTTTCTGTATGCTGAGTGTAGGAGACGCCGCTTAGGGGAGCTCTGCTACCTGGATACAGAGAGAAGCAGTTTACCGGAGATCCTTATCCTTGTTGTAGAGCGGAGCGCTTTCCAGGATTTCTGTATCCTGTATCCTGGAATTAGGCATTCGCTATATGTGGGTATTCTGTATGCTGCGTGTAGCAGAAGCAGCTTTCGGGAGTTCTATAGCCTAAGTGTAGAGAGATGCAGTTTCCAGTAGTTCTGTATGTTGAATGTAGAGAGAAGCTGTTTCCAAGCGTTCTGTAGTCTGAGAGTAGGCATACGCTGTCTATGGGATTCCTGTAGCCTGAGTGTAGCCGACGCAGCTTATGGGAGTTCTGTAACCCTGAATTCGAAAGTCACATTTTACCGAAGTTCTGTATCAGAGTGTAGGGAGAAGCTCTTTCCAAGAATTCTGCAGCCTATGAGCAGGTATTCGCTCTATGCGGGTTTTCTGTATGCCTAGTGTGGCAGACGCAGCTTATGGGAGTTCTGTATCTTGAATGCAGTGAGACACAGTTTGCCAGAGTTCTGTATATGGGTGTAGAGAGAAACTCTTTCCAGGAGTTCTAGAGCCTGGCAAGAGGCATACGCAGTAATTGGGATTTCTGTATCCTGAGTGTGGGAGACGCCGCTTCTGGGAGCTCCGCTACCTGGATATAGAGAGAAGCAGTTTACCGGAGTTCTGTACCCTTGGTGTAGAGAGCAGCTGTTTACTGGAGTTCTGTAGCCTGGAATGAGGCATTCGCTATATGCGGGTTTTCTGTATGCTGAGTGTAGGAGACGCCGCTTAGGGGAGCTCTGCTACCTGGATATAGAGAGAAGCAGTTTACCGGAGATCCTTATCCTTGTTGTAGAGCGGAGCGCTTTCCAGGATTTCTGTATCCAGGAATTAGGCATTCGCTATATGTGGGTATTCTGTATGCTGCGTGTAGGAGATGCAGCTTTCGGGAGTTCTATAGCCTAAGTGTAGAGAGATGCAGTTTCCAGTAGTTCTGTATGTTGAATGTAGAGAGAAGCTGTTTCCAAGAGTTCTGTAGTCTGAGAGTAGGCATACGCTGTCTATGGGATTCCTGTAGCCTGAGTGTAGCCGACACAGCTTATGGGAGTTCTGTAACCCTGAATTCGAAAGTCACATTTTACCGAAGTTCTGTATCAGAGTGTAGGGAGAAGCTGTTTCCAAGAATTCTGCAGATATGAGCAGGTATTCGCTCTATGCGTGTTTTCTGTATGCCTAGTGTGGCAGACGCAGCTTATGGGAGTTCTGTATCTTGAATGCAGTGAGACACAGTTTGCCAGAGTTCTGTATATGGGTGTAGAGAGAAACTCTTTCCAGGAGTTCTAGAGCCCGGCAAGAGGCATATGCAGTAATTGGGATTTCGGTCTCCTGAGTGTGGGAGACGCCGCTTCTGGGAGCTCCGCTACCTGGATATAGAGAGAAGCAGTTTACCGGAGTTCTGTACCCTTGGTGTAGAGAGCAGCTGTTTGCTGGAGTTCTGTAGCCTGGAATGAGGCATTCGCTATATGCGGGTTTTCTGTATGCTGAGTGTAGGAGACGCCGCTTCTGGGAGCTCCGCTACCTGGATATAGAGAGAAGTAGTTTACCGGATATCCTTATCCTTGTTGTAGAGCAGAGCGCTTTCCAGGATTTCTGTATCCTGGAATTAGGCATTCGCTATATGTGGGTATTCTGTATGCTGCGTGTAGGAGATGCAGCTTTTGGGAGTTCTATAGCCTAAGTGTAGAGAGATGCAGTTTCCAGTAGTTCTGTATGTTGAATGTAGAGAGAAGCTGTTTCCAAGCGTTCTGTAGTCTGAGAGTAGGCATACGCTGTCTATGGGATTCCTGTAGCCTGAGTGTAGCCGACACAGCTTATGGGAGTTCTGTAACCCTGAATTCGAAAGTCACATTTTACCGAAGTTCTGTATCAGAGTGTAGGGAGAAGCTCTTTCCAAGAATTCTGCAGCCTATGAGCAGGTATTCGCTCTATGCGGGTTTTCTGTATGCCTAGTGTGGCAGACGCAGCTTATGGGAGTTCTGTATCTTGAATGCAGTGAGACACAGTTTTCCAGAGTTCTGTATATGGGTGTAGAGAGAAACTGTTTCCAGGAGTTCTAGAGCCTGGCAAGAGGCATACGCAGTAATTGGGATTTCTGTATCCTGAGTGTGGGAGACGCCGCTTCTGGGAGCTCCGCTACCTGGATATAGAGAGAAGCAGTTAACCGGAGTTCTGTACTCTTGGTGTAGAGAGCAGCTGTTTACTGGAGTTCTGTAGCCTGGAATGAGGCATTCGCTATATGCGGGTTTTCTGTATGCTGAGTGTAGGAGACGCCGCTTAGGGGAGCTCTGCTACCTGGATATAGAGAGAAGCAGTTTACCTGAGATCCTTATCCTTGTTGTAGAGCAGAGCGCTTTCCAGGATTTCTGTATCCTGGAATTAGGCATTCGCTATATGTGGGTATTCTGTATGCTGCGTGTAGGAGATGCAGCTTTTGGGAGTTCTATAGCCTAAGTGTAGAGAGATGCAGTTTCCAGTAGTTCTGTATGTTGAATGTAGAGAGAAGCTGTTTCCAAGCGTTCTGTAGTCTGAGAGTAGGCATACGCTGTCTATGGGATTCCTGTAGCCTGAGTGTAGCCGACGCAGCTTATGGGAGTTCTGTAACCCTGAATTCGAAAGTCACATTTTACCGAAGTTCTGTATCAGAGTGTAGGGAGAAGCTGTTTCCAAGAATTCTGCAGCCTATGAGCAGGTATTCGCTCTATGCGGGTTTTCTGTATGCCTACTGTGGCAGACGCAGCTTATGGGAGTTCTGTATCTTGAATGCAGTGAGACACAGTTTGCCAGAGTTCTGTATATGGGTGTAGAGAGAAACTCTTTCCAGGAGTTCTAGAGCCTGGCAAGAGGCATACGCAGTAATTGGGATTTCTGTCTCCTGAGTGTGGGAGACGCCGCTTCTGGGAGCTCCGCTACCTGGATATAGAGAGAAGCAGTTTACCGGAGTTCTGTACCCTTGGTGTAGAGAGCAGCTGTTTACTGGAGTTCTGTAGCCTGGAATGAGGCATTCGCTATATGCGGGTTTTCTGTATGCTGAGTGTAGGAGACGCCGCTTAGGGGAGCTCTGCTACCTGGATACAGAGAGAAGCAGTTTACCGGAGATCCTTATCCTTGTTGTAGAGCGGAGCGCTTTCCAGGATTTCTGTATCCTGTATCCTGGAATTAGGCATTCGCTATATGTGGGTATTCTGTATGCTGCGTGTAGCAGAAGCAGCTTTCGGGAGTTCTATAGCCTAAGTGTAGAGAGATGCAGTTTCCAGTAGTTCTGTATGTTGAAATTAGAGAGAAGCTGTTTCCAAGCGTTCTGTAGTCTGAGAGTAGGCATACGCTGTCTATGGGATTCCTGTAGCCTGAGTGTAGCCGACGCAGCTTATGGGAGTTCTGTAACCCTGAATTCGAAAGTCACATTTTACCGAAGTTCTGTATCAGAGTGTAGGGAGAAGCTCTTTCCAAGAATTCTGCAGCCTATGAGCAGGTATTCGCTCTATGCGGGTTTTCTGTATGCCTAGTGTGGCAGACGCAGCTTATGGGAGTTCTGTATCTTGAATGCAGTGAGACACAGTTTGCCAGAGTTCTGTATATGGGTGTAGAGAGAAACTCTTTCCAGGAGTTCTAGAGCCTGGCAAGAGGCATACGCAGTAATTGGGATTTCTGTATCCTGAGTGTGGGAGATGCCGCTTCTGGGAGCTCCGCTACCTGGATATAGAGAGAAGCAGTTTACCGGAGCTCTGTACCCTTGGTGTAGAGAGCAGCTGTTTACTGGAGTTCTGTAGCCTGGAATGAGGCATTCGCTATATGCGGGTTTTCTGTATGCTGAGTGTAGGAGACGCCGCTTAGGGGAGCTCTGCTACCTGGATATAGAGAGAAGCAGTTTACCGGAGATCCTTATCCTTGTTGTAGAGCAGAGCGCTTTCCAGGATTTCTGTATCCTGGAATTAGGCATTCGCTATATGTGGGTATTCTGTATGCTGCGTGTAGGAGATGCAGCTTTTGGGAGTTCTATAGCCTAAGTGTAGAGAGATGCAGTTTCCAGTAGTTCTGTATGTTGAATGTAGAGAGAAGCTGTTTCCAAGCGTTCTGTAGTCTGAGAGTAGGCATACGCTGTCTATGGGATTCCTGTAGCCTGAGTGTAGCCGACACAGCTTATGGGAGTTCTGTAACCCTGAATTCGAAAGTCACATTTTACCGAAGTTCTGTATCAGAGTGTAGGGAGAAGCTGTTTCCAAGAATTCTGCAGCCTATGAGCAGGTATTCGCTCTATGCGGGTTTTCTGTATGCCTACTGTGGCAGACGCAGCTTATGGGAGTTCTGTATCTTGAATGCAGTGAGACACAGTTTGCCAGAGTTCTGTATATGGGTGTAGAGAGAAACTGTTTCCAGGAGTTCTAGAGCCTGGCAAGAGGCATACGCAGTAATTGGGATTTCTGTCTCCTGAGTGTGGGACACGCCGCTTCTGGGAGCTCCGCTACCTGGATATAGAGAGAAGCAGTTTACCGGAGTTCTGTACCCTTGGTGTAGAGAGCAGCTGTTTCCTGGAGTTCTGTAGCCTGGAATGAGGCATTCGCTATATGCGGGTTTTCTGTATGCTGAGTGTAGGAGACGCCGCTTAGGGGAGCTCTGCTACCTGGATACAGAGAGAAGCAGTTTACCGGAGATCCTTATCCTTGTTGTAGAGCGGAGCGCTTTCCAGGATTTCTGTATCCTGTATCCTGGAATTAGGCATTCGCTATATGTGGGTATTCTGTATGCTGCGTGTAGCAGAAGCAGCTTTCGGGAGTTCTATAGCCTAAGTGTAGAGAGATGCAGTTTCCAGTAGTTCTGTATGTTGAATGTAGAGAGAAGCTGTTTCCAAGAGTTCTGTAGTCTGAGAGTAGGCATACGCTGGATATGGGATTCCTGTAGCCTGAGTGTAGCCGACGCAGCTTATGGGAGTTCTGTAACCCTGAATTCGAAAGTCACATTTTACCGAAGTTCTGTATCAGAGTGTAGGGAGAAGCTCTTTCCAAGAATTCTGCAGCCTATGAGCAGGTATTCGCTCTATGCGGGTTTTGTGTATGCCTACTGTGGCAGACGCAGCTTATGGGAGTTCTGTATCTTGAATGCAGTGAGACACAGTTTGCCAGAGTTCTGTATATGGGTATAGAGAGAAACTGTTTCCAGGAGTTCTAGAGCCTGGCAAGAGGCATACGCAGTAATTGGGATTTCTGTCTCCTGAGTGTGGGAGACGCCGCTTCTGGGAGCTCCGCTACCTGGATATAGAGAGAAGCAGTTTACCGGAGCTCTGTACCCTTGGTGTAGAGAGCAGCTGTTTCCTGGAGTTCTGTAGCCTGGAATGAGGCATTCGCTATATGCGGGTTTTCTGTATGCTGAGTGTAGGAGACGCCGCTTCTGGGAGCTCCGGTACCTGGATATAGAGAGAAGCAGTTTACCGGAGCTCTGTACCCTTGGTGTAGAGAGCAGCTGTTTACTGGAGTTCTGTAGCCTGGAATGAGGCATTCGCTATATGCGGGTTTTCTGTATGCTGAGTGTAGGAGACGCCGCTTAGGGGAGCTCTGCTACCTGGATATAGAGAGAAGCAGTTTACCGGAGATCCTTATCCTTGTTGTAGAGCGGAGCGCTTTCCAGGATTTCTGTATCCTGTATCCTGGAATTAGGCATTCGCTATATGTGGGTATTCTGTATGCTGCGTGTAGCAGAAGCAGCTTTCGGGAGTTCTATAGCCTAAGTGTAGAGAGATGCAGTTTCCAGTAGTTCTGTATGTTGAAATTAGAGAGAAGCTGTTTCCAAGCGTTCTGTAGTCTGAGAGTAGGCATACGCTGTCTATGGGATTCCTGTAGCCTGAGTGTAGCCGACGCAGCTTATGGGAGTTCTGTAACCCTGAATTCGAAAGTCACATTTTACCGAAGTTCTGTATCAGAGTGTAGGGAGAAGCTCTTTCCAAGAATTCTGCAGCCTATGAGCAGGTATTCGCTCTATGCGGGTTTTCTGTATGCCTAGTGTGGCAGACGCAGCTTATGGGAGTTCTGTATCTTGAATGCAGTGAGACACAGTTTGCCAGAGTTCTGTATATGGGTGTAGAGAGAAACTCTTTCCAGGAGTTCTAGAGCCTGGCAAGAGGCATACGCAGTAATTGGGATTTCTGTATCCTGAGTGTGGGAGACGCCGCTTCTGGGAGCTCCGCTACCTGGATATAGAGAGAAGCAGTTTACCGGAGTTCTGTACCCTTGGTGTATAGAGCAGAAGTTTACTGGAGTTCTGTAGCCTGGAATGAGGCATTCGCTATATGCGGGTTTTCTGTATGCTGAGTGTAGGAGACGCCGCTTAGGGGAGCTCTGCTACCTGGATATAGAGAGAAGCAGTTTACCGGAGATCCTTATCCTTGTTGTAGAGCAGAGCGCTTTCCAGGATTTCTGTATCCTGGAATTAGGCATTCGCTATATGTGGGTATTCTGTATGCTGCGTGTAGGAGATGCAGCTTTTGGGAGTTCTATAGCCTAAGTGTAGAGAGATGCAGTTTCCAGTAGTTCTGTATGTTGAATGTAGAGAGAAGCTGTTTCCAAGCGTTCTGTAGTCTGAGAGTAGGCATACGCTGTCTATGGGATTCCTGTAGCCTGAGTGTAGCCGACGCAGCTTATGGGAGTTCTGTAACCCTGAATTCGAAAGTCACATTTTACCGAAGTTCTGTATCAGAGTGTAGGGAGAAGCTGTTTCCAAGAATTCTGCAGCCTATGAGCAGGTATTCGCTCTATGCGGGTTTTCTGTATGCCTACTGTGGCAGACGCAGCTTATGGGAGTTCTGTATCTTGAATGCAGTGAGACACAGTTTGCCAGAGTTCTGTATATGGGTGTAGAGAGAAACTGTTTCCAGGAGTTCTAGAGCCTTGCAAGAGGCATACGCAGTAATTGGGATTTCTGTCTCCTGAGTGTGGGACACGCCGCTTCTGGGAGCTCCGCTACCTGGATATAGAGAGAAGCAGTTTACCGGAGTTCTGTACCCTTGGTGTAGAGAGCAGCTGTTTCCTGGAGTTCTGTAGCCTGGAATGAGGCATTCGCTATATGCGGGTTTTCTGTATGCTGAGTGTAGGAGACGCCGCTTAGGGGAGCTCTGCTACCTGGATACAGAGAGAAGCAGTTTACCGGAGATCCTTATCCTTGTTGTAGAGCGGAGCGCTTTCCAGGATTTCTGTATCCTGTATCCTGGAATTAGGCATTCGCTATATGTGGGTATTCTGTATGCTGCGTGTAGCAGAAGCAGCTTTCGGGAGTTCTATAGCCTAAGTGTAGAGAGATGCAGTTTCCAGTAGTTCTGTATGTTGAATGTAGAGAGAAGCTGTTTCCAAGAGTTCTGTAGTCTGAGAGTAGGCATACGCTGGATATGGGATTCCTGTAGCCTGAGTGTAGCCGACGCAGCTTATGGGAGTTCTGTAACCCTGAATTCGAAAGTCACATTTTACCGAAGTTCTGTATCAGAGTGTAGGGAGAAGCTGTTTCCAAGAATTCTGCAGCCTATGAGCAGGTATTCGCTCTATGCGGGTTTTGTGTATGCCTAGTGTGGCAGACGCAGCTTATGGGAGTTCTGTATCTTGAATGCAGTGAGACACAGTTTGCCAGAGTTCTGTATATGGGTATAGAGAGAAACTGTTTCCAGGAGTTCTAGAGCCTGGCAAGAGGCATACGCAGTAATTGGGATTTCTGTCTCCTGAGTGTGGGAGACGCCGCTTCTGGGAGCTCCGCTACCTGGATATAGAGAGAAGCAGTTTACCGGAGCTCTGTACCCTTGGTGTAGAGAGCAGCTGTTTCCTGGAGTTCTGTAGCCTGGAATGAGGCATTCGCTATATGCGGGTTTTCTGTATGCTGAGTGTAGGAGACGCCGCTTCTGGGAGCTCCGCTACCTGGATATAGAGAGAAGCAGTTTACCGGAGCTCTGTACCCTTGGTGTAGAGAGCAGCTGTTTACTGGAGTTCTGTAGCCTGGAATGAGGCATTCGCTATATGCGGGTTTTCTGTATGCTGAGTGTAGGAGACGCCGCTTAGGGGAGCTCTGCTACCTGGATATAGAGAGAAGCAGTTTACCGGAGATCCTTATCCTTGTTGTAGAGCAGAGCTCTTTCCAGGATTTCTGTATCCAGGAATTAGGCATTCGCTATATGTGGGTATTCTGTATGCTGCATGTAGGAGATGCAGCTTTCGGGAGTTCTATAGCCTAAGTGTAGAGAGATGCAGTTTCCAGTAGTTCTGTATGTTGAATGTAGAGGGAAGCTGTTTCCAAGAGTTCTGTAATCTGAGAGTAGGCATACGCTGGATATGGGATTCCTGTAGCCTGAGTGTAGCCGACGCAGCTTATGGGAGTTCTGTAACCCTGAATTCGAAAGTCACATTTTACCGAAGTTCTGTATCAGAGTGTAGGGAGAAGCTGTTTGCAAGAATTCTTCAGCCTATAGCAGGTATTCGCTCTATGCGGGTTTTGTGTATGCCTACTGTGGCAGACGCAGCTTATGGGAGTTCTGTATCTTGAATGCAGTGAGACACAGTTTTCCAGAGTTCTGTATATGGGTGTAGAGAGAAACTGTTTCCAGGAGTTCTAGAGCCTGGCAAGAGGCATACGCAGTAATTGAGATTTCTGTCTCCTGAGTGTGGGAGACGCCGCTTCTGGGAGCTCCGCTACCTGGATATAGAGAGAAGCAGTTTACCGGAGCTCTGTACCCTTGGTGTAGAGAGCAGCTGTTTACTGGAGTTCTGTAGCCTGGAATGAGGCATTCGCTATATGCGGGTTTTCTGTATGCTGAGTGTAGGAGACGCCGCTTAGGGGAGCTCTGCTACCTGGATATAGAGAGAAGCAGTTTACCGGAGTTCTGTACCCTTGGTGTAGAGAGCAGCTGTTTGCTGGAGTTCTGTAGCCTGGAATGAGGCATTCGCTATATGCGGGTTTTCTGTATGCTGAGTGTAGGAGACGCCGCTTAGGGGAGCTCTGCTACCTGGATATAGAGAGAAGCAGTTTACCGGAGATCCTTATCCTTGTTGTAGAGCAGAGCGCTTTCCAGGATTTCTGTATCCTGTATCCTGGAATTAGGCATTCGCTATATGTGGGTATTCTGTATGCTGCATGTAGCAGAAGCAGCTTTCGGGAGTTCTATAGCCTAAGTGTAGAGAGATGCAGTTTCCAGTAGTTCTGTATGTTGAATGTAGAGAGAAGCTGTTTCCAAGAGTTCTGTAGTCTGAGAGTAGGCATACGCTGGATATGGGATTCCTGTAGCCTGAGTGTAGCCGACGCAGCTTATGGGAGTTCTGTAACCCTGAATTCGAAAGTCACATTTTACCGAAGTTCTGTATCAGAGTGTAGGGAGAAGCTGTTTCCAAGAATTCTGCAGCCTATGAGCAGGTATTCGCTCTATGCGGGTTTTGTGTATGCCTAGTGTGGCAGACGCAGCTTATGGGAGTTCTGTATCTTGAATGCAGTGAGACACAGTTTGCCAGAGTTCTGTATATGGGTGTAGAGAGAAACTGTTTCCAGGAGTTCTAGAGCCTGGCAAGAGGCATACGCAGTAATTGGGATTTCTGTATCCTGAGTGTGGGAGACGCGGCTTCTGGGAGCTCCGCTACCTGGATATAGAGAGAAGCAGTTTACCGGAGTTCTGTACCCTTGGTGTAGAGAGCAGCTGTTTACTGGAGTTCTGTAGCCTGGAATGAGGCATTCGCTATATGCGGGTTTTCTGTATGCTGAGTGTAGGAGACGCCGCTTAGGGGAGCTCTGCTACCTGGATATAGAGAGAAGTAGTTTACCGGAGCTCTGTACCCTTGGTGTAGAGAGCAGCTGTTTACTGGAGTTCTGTAGCCTGGAATGAGGCATTCTCTATATGCAGGTTTTCTGTATGCTGAGTGTAGGAGACGCCGCTTAGGGGAGCTCTGCTACCTGGATATAGAGAGAAGCATTTTACCGGAGATCCTTATCCTTGTTGTAGAGCGGAGCGCTTTCCAGGATTTCTGTATCCAGGAATTAGGCATTCGCTATATGTGGGTATTCTGTATGCTGCGTGTAGGAGATGCAGCTTTCGGGAGTTCTATAGCCTAAGTGTAGAGAGATGCAGTTTCCAGTAGTTCTGTATGTTGAATGTAGAGAGAAGCTGTTTCCAAGAGTTCTGTAGTCTGAGAGTAGGCATACGCTGGATATGGGATTCCTGTAGCCTGAGTGTAGCCGACGCAGCTTATGGGAGTTCTGTAACCCTGAATTCGAAAGTCACATTTTACCGAAGTTCTGTATCAGAGTGTAGGTAGAAGCTGTTTCCAAGAATTCTTCAGCCTATGAGCAGGTATTCGCTCTATGCGGCTTTTGTGTATGCCTAGTGTGGCAGACGCAGCTTATGGGAGTTCTGTATCTTGAATGCAGTGAGACACAGTTTGCCAGAGTTCTGTATATGGGTGTAGAGAGAAACTCTTTCCAGGAATTCTAGAGCCTGGCAAGAGGCATACGCAGTAATTGGGATTTCTGTATCCTGAGTGTGGGAGACGCTGCTTCTGGGAGCTCCGCTACCTGGATATAGAGAGAAGCAGTTTACCGGAGCTCTGTACCCTTGGTGTAGAGAGCAGCTGTTTACTGGAGTTCTGTAGCCTGGAATGAGGCATTCGCTATATGCGGGTTTTCTGTATGCTGAGTGTAGGAGACGCCGCTTAGGGGAGCTCTGCTACATGGATATAGAGAGTAGCAGTTTACCGGAGATCCTTATCCTTGTTGTAGAGCGGAGCGCTTTCCAGGATTTCTGTATCCTGGAATTAAGCATTCGCTATATGTGGGTATTCTGTATGCTGCGTGTAGGAGATGCAGCTTTTGGGAGTTCTATAGCCTAAGTGTAGAGAGATGCAGTTTCCAGTAGTTCTGTATGTTGAATGTAGAGAGAAGCTGTTTCCAAGAGTTCTGTAGTCTGAGAGTAGGCATACGCTGTCTATGGGATTCCTGTAGCCTGAGTGTAGCCGACACAGCTTATGGGAGTTCTGTAACCCTGAATTCGAAAGTCACATTTTACCGAAGTTCTGTATCAGAGTGTAGGGAGAAGCTGTTTCCAAGAATTCTGCAGCCTATGAGCAGGTATTCGCTCTATGCGGGTTTTGTGTATGCCTAGTGTGGCAGACGTAGCTTATGGGAGTTCTGTATCTTGAATGCAGTGAGACACAGTTTGCCAGAGTTCTGTATATGGGTGTAGAGAGAAACTCTTTCCAGGAGTTCTAGAGCCTGGCAAGAGGCATATGCAGTAATTGGGATTTCTATCTCCTGAGTGTGGGAGACGCCGCTTCTGGGAGCTCCGCTACCTGGATATAGAGAGAAGCAGTTTACCGGAGTTCTGTACCCTTGGTGTAGAGAGCAGCTGTGTGCTGGAGTTCTGTAGCCTGGAATGAGGCATTCGCTATATGCGGGTTTTCTGTATGCTGAGTGTAGGAGACGCCGCTTCTGGGAGCTCCGCTACCTGGATATAGAGAGAAGTAGTTTACCGGAGCTCTGTACCCTTGGTGTAGAGAGCAGCTGTTTACTGGAGTTCTGTAGCCTGGAATGAGGCATTCGCAATATGCGGGTTTTCTGTATGCTGAGTGTAGGAGACGCTGCTTAGGGGAGCTCTGTTACCTGGATATAGAGTGAAGCAGTTTACCGGAGATCCTTATCCTTGTTGTAGAGCGGAGCGCTTTCCAGGATTTCTGTATCCTGGAATTAGGCATTCGCTATATGTGGGTATTCTGTATGCTGCGTGTAGCAGAAGCAGCTTTCGGGAGTTCTATAGCCTAAGTGTAGAGAGATGCAGTTTCCAGTAGTTCTGTATGTTGAATGTAGAGAGAAGCTGTTTTCAAGCGTTCTGTAGTCTGAGAGTAGGCATACGCTGTCTATGGGATTCCTGTAGCCTGAGTGTAGCCGACGCAGCTTATGGGAGTTCTGTAACCCTGAATTCGAAAGTCACATTTTACCGAAGTTCTGTATCAGAGTGTAGGGAGAAGCTGTTTCCAAGAATTCTGCAGCCTATGAGCAGGTATTCGCTCTATGCGGGTTTTCTGTATGCCTACTGTGGCAGACGCAGCTTATGGGAGTTCTGTATCTTGAATGCAGTGAGACACAGTTTACCAGAGTTCTGTATATGGGTGTAGAGAGAAACTCTTTCCAGGAGTTCTAGATCCTGGCAAGAGGCATACGCAGTAATTGGGATTTCTGTCTCCTGAGTGTGGGAGACGCCGCTTCTGGGAGCTCCGCTACCTGGATATAGAGAGAAGCAGTTTACCGGAGTTCTGTACCCTTGGTGTAGAGAGCAGCTGTTTGCTGGAGTTCTGTAGCCTGGAATGAGGCATTCGCTATATGCGGGTTTTCTGTATGCTGAGTGTAGGAGACGCCGCTTAGGGGAGCTCTGCTACCTGGATATAGAGAGAAGCAGTTTACCGGAGATCCTTATCCTTGTTGTAGAGCGGAGCGCTTTCCAGGATTTCTGTATCCTGTATCCTGGAATTAGGCATTCGCTATATGTGGGTATTCTGTATGCTGCGTGTAGCAGAAGCAGCTTTCGGGAGTTCTATAGCCTAAGTGTAGAGAGATGCAGTTTCCAGTAGTTCTGTATGTTGAATGTAGAGAGAAGCTGTTTCCAAGCGTTCTGTAGTCTGAGAGTAGGCATACGCTGTCTATGGGATTCCTGTAGCCTGAGTGTAGCCGACGCAGCTTATGGGAGTTCTGTAACCCTGAATTCGAAAGTCACATTTTACCGAAGTTCTGTATCAGAGTGTAGGGAGAAGCTGTTTCCAAGATTTCTGCAGCCTATGAGCAGGTATTCGCTCTATGCGGGTTTTGTGTATGCCTAGTGTGGCAGACGCAGCTTATGGGAGTTCTGTATCTTGAATGCAGTGAGACACAGTTTTCCAGAGTTCTGTATATGGGTGTAGAGAGAAACTGTTTCCAGGAGTTCTAGAGCCTGGCAAGAGGCATACGCAGTAATTGGGATTTCTGTATCCTGAGTGTGGGAGACGCCGCTTCTGGGAGCTCCGCTACCTGGATATAGAGAGAAGCAGTTTACCGGAGTTCTGTACCCTTGGTGTAGAGAGCAGCTGTTTACTGGAGTTCTGTAGCCAGGAATGAGGCATTCGCTATATGCGGGTTTTCTGTATGCTGAGTGTAGGAGACGCCGCTTAGGGGAGCTCTGCTACCTGGATATAGAGAGAAGCAGTTTACCGGAGATCCTTATCCTTGTTGTAGAGCGGAGCGCTTTCCAGGATTTCTGTATCCAGGAATTAGGCATTCGCTATATGTGGGTATTCTGTATGCTGCGTGTAGGAGATGCAGCTTTCGGGAGTTCTATAGCCTAAGTGTAGAGAGATGCAGTTTCCATTAGTTCTGTATGTTGAATGTAGAGAGAAGCTGTTTCCAAGAGTTCTGTAGTCTGAGAGTAGGCATACGCTGTCTATGGGATTCCTGTAGCCTGAGTGTAGCCGACACAGCTTATGGGAGTTCTGTAACCCTGAATTCGAAAGTCACATTTTACCGAAGTTCTGTATCAGAGTGTAGGGAGAAGCTGTTTCCAAGAATTCTGCAGCCTATGAGCAGGTATTCGCTCTATGCGGGTTTTCTGTATGCCTAGTGTGGCAGACGCAGCTTATGGGAGTTCTGTATCTTGAATGCAGTGAGACACAGTTTGCCAGAGTTCTGTATATGGGTGTAGAGAGAAACTCTTTCCAGGAGTTCTAGAGCCCGGCAAGAGGCATATGCAGTAATTGGGATTTCGGTCTCCTGAGTGTGGGAGACGCCGCTTCTGGGAGCTCCGCTACCTGGATATAGAGAGAAGCAGTTTACCGGAGTTCTGTACCCTTGGTGTAGAGAGCAGCTGTTTGCTGGAGTTCTGTAGCCTGGAATGAGGCATTCGCTATATGCGGGTTTTCTGTATGCTGAGTGTAGGAGACGCCGCTTCTGGGAGCTCCGCTACCTGGATATAGAGAGAAGTAGTTTACTGGATATCCTTATCCTTGTTGTAGAGCGGAGCGCTTTCCAGGATGTCTGTATCCTGGAATTAGGCATTCGCTATATGTGGGTATTCTGTATGCTGCGTGTAGGAGATGCAGCTTTTGGGAGTTCTATAGCCTAAGTGTAGAGAGATGCAGTTTCCAGTAGTTCTGTATGTTGAATGTAGAGAGAAGCTGTTTCCAAGCGTTCTGTAGTCTGAGAGTAGGCATACGCTGGATATGGGATTCCTGTAGCCTGAGTGTAGCCGACACAGCTTATGGGAGTTCTGTAACCCTGAATTCGAAAGTCACATTTTACCGAAGTTCTGTATCAGAGTGTAGGGAGAAGCTCTTTCCAAGAATTCTGCAGCCTATGAGCAGGTATTCGCTCTATGCGGGTTTTCTGTATGCCTAGTGTGGCAGACGCAGCTTATGGGAGTTCTGTATCTTGAATGCAGTGAGACACAGTTTGCCAGAGTTCTGTATATGGGTGTAGAGAGAAACTGTTTCCAGGAGTTCTAGAGCCTGGCAAGAGGCATACGCAGTAATTGGGATTTCTGTATCCTGAGTGTGGGAGACGCGGCTTCTGGGAGCTCCGCTACCTGGATATAGAGAGAAGCAGTTTACCGGAGTTCTGTACCCTTGGTGTAGAGAGCAGCTGTTTACTGGAGTTCTGTAGCCTGGAATGAGGCATTCGCTATATGCGGGTTTTCTGTATGCTGAGTGTAGGAGACGCCGCTTAGGGGAGCTCTGCTACCTGGATATAGAGAGAAGTAGTTTACCGGAGCTCTGTACCCTTGGTGTAGAGAGCAGCTGTTTACTGGAGTTCTGTAGCCTGGAATGAGGCATTCGCTATATGCAGGTTTTCTGTATGCTGAGTGTAGGAGACGCCGCTTAGGGGAGCTCTGCTACCTGGATATAGAGAGAAGCATTTTACCGGAGATCCTTATCCTTGTTGTAGAGCGGAGCGCTTTCCAGGATTTCTGTATCCAGGAATTAGGCATTCGCTATATGTGGGTATTCTGTATGCTGCGTGTAGGAGATGCAGCTTTCGGGAGTTCTATAGCCTAAGTGTAGAGAGATGCAGTTTCCAGTAGTTCTGTATGTTGAATGTAGAGAGAAGCTGTTTCCAAGAGTTCTGTAGTCTGAGAGTAGGCATACGCTGGATATGGGATTCCTGTAGCCTGAGTGTAGCCGACGCAGCTTATGGGAGTTCTGTAACCCTGAATTCGAAAGTCACATTTTACCGAAGTTCTGTATCAGAGTGTAGGTAGAAGCTGTTTCCAAGAATTCTTCAGCCTATGAGCAGGTATTCGCTCTATGCGGCTTTTGTGTATGCCTAGTGTGGCAGACGCAGCTTATGGGAGTTCTGTATCTTGAATGCAGTGAGACACAGTTTGCCAGAGTTCTGTATATGGGTGTAGAGAGAAACTCTTTCCAGGAATTCTAGAGCCTGGCAAGAGGCATACGCAGTAATTGGGATTTCTGTATCCTGAGTGTGGGAGACGCTGCTTCTGGGAGCTCCGCTACCTGGATATAGAGAGAAGCAGTTTACCGGAGCTCTGTACCCTTGGTGTAGAGAGCAGCTGTTTACTGGAGTTCTGTAGCCTGGAATGAGGCATTCGCTATATGCGGGTTTTCTGTATGCTGAGTGTAGGAGACGCCGCTTAGGGGAGCTCTGCTACATGGATATAGAGAGTAGCAGTTTACCGGAGATCCTTATCCTTGTTGTAGAGCGGAGCGCTTTCCAGGATTTCTGTATCCTGGAATTAAGCATTCGCTATATGTGGGTATTCTGTATGCTGCGTGTAGGAGATGCAGCTTTTGGGAGTTCTATAGCCTAAGTGTAGAGAGATGCAGTTTCCAGTAGTTCTGTATGTTGAATGTAGAGAGAAGCTGTTTCCAAGAGTTCTGTAGTCTGAGAGTAGGCATACGCTGTCTATGGGATTCCTGTAGCCTGAGTGTAGCCGACACAGCTTATGGGAGTTCTGTAACCCTGAATTCGAAAGTCACATTTTACCGAAGTTCTGTATCAGAGTGTAGGGAGAAGCTGTTTCCAAGAATTCTGCAGCCTATGAGCAGGTATTCGCTCTATGCGGGTTTTGTGTATGCCTAGTGTGGCAGACGTAGCTTATGGGAGTTCTGTATCTTGAATGCAGTGAGACACAGTTTGCCAGAGTTCTGTATATGGGTGTAGAGAGAAACTCTTTCCAGGAGTTCTAGAGCCTGGCAAGAGGCATATGCAGTAATTGGGATTTCTATCTCCTGAGTGTGGGAGACGCCGCTTCTGGGAGCTCCGCTACCTGGATATAGAGAGAAGCAGTTTACCGGAGTTCTGTACCCTTGGTGTAGAGAGCAGCTGTGTGCTGGAGTTCTGTAGCCTGGAATGAGGCATTCGCTATATGCGGGTTTTCTGTATGCTGAGTGTAGGAGACGCCGCTTCTGGGAGCTCCGCTACCTGGATATAGAGAGAAGTAGTTTACCGGAGCTCTGTACCCTTGGTGTAGAGAGCAGCTGTTTACTGGAGTTCTGTAGCCTGGAATGAGGCATTCGCAATATGCGGGTTTTCTGTATGCTGAGTGTAGGAGACGCTGCTTAGGGGAGCTCTGTTACCTGGATATAGAGTGAAGCAGTTTACCGGAGATCCTTATCCTTGTTGTAGAGCGGAGCGCTTTCCAGGATTTCTGTATCCTGGAATTAGGCATTCGCTATATGTGGGTATTCTGTATGCTGCGTGTAGCAGAAGCAGCTTTCGGGAGTTCTATAGCCTAAGTGTAGAGAGATGCAGTTTCCAGTAGTTCTGTATGTTGAATGTAGAGAGAAGCTGTTTTCAAGCGTTCTGTAGTCTGAGAGTAGGCATACGCTGTCTATGGGATTCCTGTAGCCTGAGTGTAGCCGACGCAGCTTATGGGAGTTCTGTAACCCTGAATTCGAAAGTCACATTTTACCGAAGTTCTGTATCAGAGTGTAGGGAGAAGCTGTTTCCAAGAATTCTGCAGCCTATGAGCAGGTATTCGCTCTATGCGGGTTTTCTGTATGCCTACTGTGGCAGACGCAGCTTATGGGAGTTCTGTATCTTGAATGCAGTGAGACACAATTTACCAGAGTTCTGTATATGGGTGTAGAGAGAAACTCTTTCCAGGAGTTCTAGATCCTGGCAAGAGGCATACGCAGTAATTGGGATTTCTGTCTCCTGAGTGTGGGAGACGCCGCTTCTGGGAGCTCCGCTACCTGGATATAGAGAGAAGCAGTTTACCGGAGTTCTGTACCCTTGGTGTAGAGAGCAGCTGTTTGCTGGAGTTCTGTAGCCTGGAATGAGGCATTCGCTATATGCGGGTTTTCTGTATGCTGAGTGTAGGAGACGCCGCTTAGGGGAGCTCTGCTACCTGGATATAGAGAGAAGCAGTTTACCGGAGATCCTTATCCTTGTTGTAGAGCGGAGCGCTTTCCAGGATTTCTGTATCCTGTATCCTGGAATTAGGCATTCGCTATATGTGGGTATTCTGTATGCTGCGTGTAGCAGAAGCAGCTTTCGGGAGTTCTATAGCCTAAGTGTAGAGAGATGCAGTTTCCAGTAGTTCTGTATGTTGAATGTAGAGAGAAGCTGTTTCCAAGCGTTCTGTAGTCTGAGAGTAGGCATACGCTGTCTATGGGATTCCTGTAGCCTGAGTGTAGCCGACGCAGCTTATGGGAGTTCTGTAACCCTGAATTCGAAAGTCACATTTTACCGAAGTTCTGTATCAGAGTGTAGGGAGAAGCTGTTTCCAAGATTTCTGCAGCCTATGAGCAGGTATTCGCTCTATGCGGGTTTTGTGTATGCCTAGTGTGGCAGACGCAGCTTATGGGAGTTCTGTATCTTGAATGCAGTGAGACACAGTTTTCCAGAGTTCTGTATATGGGTGTAGAGAGAAACTGTTTCCAGGAGTTCTAGAGCCTGGCAAGAGGCATACGCAGTAATTGGGATTTCTGTATCCTGAGTGTGGGAGACGCCGCTTCTGGGAGCTCCGCTACCTGGATATAGAGAGAAGCAGTTTACCGGAGTTCTGTACCCTTGGTGTAGAGAGCAGCTGTTTACTGGAGTTCTGTAGCCAGGAATGAGGCATTCGCTATATGCGGGTTTTCTGTATGCTGAGTGTAGGAGACGCCGCTTAGGGGAGCTCTGCTACCTGGATATAGAGAGAAGCAGTTTACCGGAGATCCTTATCCTTGTTGTAGAGCGGAGCGCTTTCCAGGATTTCTGTATCCAGGAATTAGGCATTCGCTATATGTGGGTATTCTGTATGCTGCGTGTAGGAGATGCAGCTTTCGGGAGTTCTATAGCCTAAGTGTAGAGAGATGCAGTTTCCATTAGTTCTGTATGTTGAATGTAGAGAGAAGCTGTTTCCAAGAGTTCTGTAGTCTGAGAGTAGGCATACGCTGTCTATGGGATTCCTGTAGCCTGAGTGTAGCCGACACAGCTTATGGGAGTTCTGTAACCCTGAATTCGAAAGTCACATTTTACCGAAGTTCTGTATCAGAGTGTAGGGAGAAGCTGTTTCCAAGAATTCTGCAGCCTATGAGCAGGTATTCGCTCTATGCGGGTTTTCTGTATGCCTAGTGTGGCAGACGCAGCTTATGGGAGTTCTGTATCTTGAATGCAGTGAGACACAGTTTGCCAGAGTTCTGTATAGGGGTGTAGAGAGAAACTCTTTCCAGGAGTTCTAGAGCCCGGCAAGAGGCATATGCAGTAATTGGGATTTCGGTCTCCTGAGTGTGGGAGACGCCGCTTCTGGGAGCTCCGCTACCTGGATATAGAGAGAAGCAGTTTACCGGAGTTCTGTACCCTTGGTGTAGAGAGCAGCTGTTTGCTGGAGTTCTGTAGCCTGGAATGAGGCATTCGCTATATGCGGGTTTTCTGTATGCTGAGTGTAGGAGACGCCGCTTCTGGGAGCTCCGCTACCTGGATATAGAGAGAAGTAGTTTACTGGATATCCTTATCCTTGTTGTAGAGCGGAGCGCTTTCCAGGATTTCTGTATCCTGGAATTAGGCATTCGCTATATGTGGGTATTCTGTATGCTGCGTGTAGGAGATGCAGCTTTTGGGAGTTCTATAGCCTAAGTGTAGAGAGATGCAGTTTCCAGTAGTTCTGTATGTTGAATGTAGAGAGAAGCTGTTTCCAAGCGTTCTGTAGTCTGAGAGTAGGCATACGCTGGATATGGGATTCCTGTAGCCTGAGTGTAGCCGACACAGCTTATGGGAGTTCTGTAACCCTGAATTCGAAAGTCACATTTTACCGAAGTTCTGTATCAGAGTGTAGGGAGAAGCTCTTTCCAAGAATTCTGCAGCCTATGAGCAGGTATTCGCTCTATGCGGGTTTTCTGTATGCCTAGTGTGGCAGACGCAGCTTATGGGAGTTCTGTATCTTGAATGCAGTGAGACACAGTTTTCCAGAGTTCTGTATATGGGTGTAGAGAGAAACTCTTTCCAGGAGTTCTAGAGCCTGGCAAGAGGCATACGCAGTAATTGGGATTTCTGTATCCTGAGTGTGGGAGACGCCGCTTCTGGGAGCTCCGCTACCTGGATATAGAGAGAAGCAGTTTACCAGAGCTCTGTACCCTTGGTGTAGAGAGCAGCTGTTTACTGGAGTTCTGTAGCCTGGAATGAGGCATTCGCTATATGCGGGTTTTCTGTATGCTGAGTGTAGGAGACGCCGCTTAGGGGAGCTCTGCTACCTGGATATAGAGAGAAGCAGTTTACCGGAGATCCTTATCCTTGTTGTAGAGCAGAGCGCTTTCCAGGATTTCTGTATCCTGGAATTAGGCATTCGCTATATGTGGGTATTCTGTATGCTGCGTGTAGGAGATGCAGCTTTTGGGAGTTCTATAGCCTAAGTGTAGAGAGATGCAGTTTCCAGTAGTTCTGTATGTTGAATGTAGAGAGAAGCTGTTTCCAAGCGTTCTGTAGTCTGAGAGTAGGCATACGCTGTCTATGGGATTCCTGTAGCCTGAGTGTAGCCGACGCAGCTTATGGGAGTTCTGTAACCCTGAATTCGAAAGTCACATTTTACCGAAGTTCTGTATCAGAGTGTAGGGAGAAGCTCTTTCCAAGAATTCTGCAGCCTATGAGCAGGTATTCGCTCTATGCGGGTTTTCTGTATGCCTACTGTGGCAGACGCAGCTTATGGGAGTTCTGTATCTTGAATGCAGTGAGACACAGTTTGCCAGAGTTCTGTATATGGGTGTAGAGAGAAACTGTTTCCAGGAGTTCTAGAGCCTGGCAAGAGGCATACGCAGTAATTGGGATTTCTGTCTCCTGAGTGTGGGAGACGCCGCTTCTGGGAGCTCCGCTACCTGGATATAGAGAGAAGCAGTTTACCGGAGTTCTGTACCATTGGTGTAGAGAGCAGCTGTTTACTGGAGTTCTGTAGCCTGGAATGAGGCATTCGCTATATGCGGGTTTTCTGTATGCTGAGTGTAGGAGACGCCGCTTAGGGGAGCTCTGCTACCTGGATACAGAGAGAAGCAGTTTACCGGAGATCCTTATCCTTGTTGTAGAGCGGAGCGCTTTCCAGGATTTCTGTATCCTGTATCCTGGAATTAGGCATTCGCTATATGTGGGTATTCTGTATGCTGCGTGTAGCAGAAGCAGCTTTCGGGAGTTCTATAGCCTAAGTGTAGAGAGATGCAGTTTCCAGTAGTTCTGTATGTTGAATGTAGAGAGAAGCTGTTTCCAAGCGTTCTGTAGTCTGAGAGTAGGCATACGCTGTCTATGGGATTCCTGTAGCCTGAGTGTAGCCGACGCAGCTTATGGGAGTTCTGTAACCCTGAATTCGAAAGTCACATTTTACCGAAGTTCTGTATCAGAGTGTAGGGAGAAGCTCTTTCCAAGAATTCTGCAGCCTATGAGCAGGTATTCGCTCTATGCGGGTTTTCTGTATGCCTAGTGTGGCAGACGCAGCTTATGGGAGTTCTGTATCTTGAATGCAGTGAGACACAGTTTGCCAGAGTTCTGTATATGGGTGTAGAGAGAAACTCTTTCCAGGAGTTCTAGAGCCTGGCAAGAGGCATACGCAGTAATTGGGATTTCTGTATCCTGAGTGTGGGAGACGCCGCTTCTGGGAGCTCCGCTACCTGGATATAGAGAGAAGCAGTTTACCGGAGTTCTGTACCCTTGGTGTAGAGAGCAGCTGTTTACTGGAGTTCTGTAGCCTGGAATGAGGCATTCGCTATATGCGGGTTTTCTGTATGCTGAGTGTAGGAGACGCCGCTTAGGGGAGCTCTGCTACCTGGATATAGAGAGAAGCAGTTTACCGGAGATCCTTATCCTTGTTGTAGAGCGGAGCGCTTTCCAGGATTTCTGTATCCAGGAATTAGGCATTCGCTATATGTGGGTATTCTGTATGCTGCGTGTAGGAGATGCAGCTTTCGGGAGTTCTATAGCCTAAGTGTAGAGAGATGCAGTTTCCAGTAGTTCTGTATGTTGAATGTAGAGAGAAGCTGTTTCCAAGAGTTCTGTAGTCTGAGAGTAGGCATACGCTGTCTATGGGATTCCTGTAGCCTGAGTGTAGCCGACACAGCTTATGGGAGTTCTGTAACCCTGAATTCGAAAGTCACATTTTACCTTAGTTCTGTATCAGAGTGTAGGGAGAAGCTGTTTCCAAGAATTCTGCAGCCTATGAGCAGGTATTCGCTCTATGCGGGTTTTCTGTATGCCTAGTGTGGCAGACGCAGCTTATGGGAGTTCTGTATCTTGAATGCAGTGAGACACAGTTTGCCAGAGTTCTGTATATGGGTGTAGAGAGAAACTCTTTCCAGGAGTTCTAGAGCCCGGCAAGAGGCATATGCAGTAATTGGGATTTCGGTCTCCTGAGTGTGGGAGACGCCGCTTCTGGGAGCTCCGCTACCTGGATATAGAGAGAAGCAGTTTACCGGAGTTCTGTACCCTTGGTGTAGAGAGCAGCTGTTTGCTGGAGTTCTGTAGCCTGGAATGAGGCATTCGCTATATGCGGGTTTTCTGTATGCTGAGTGTAGGAGACGCCGCTTCTGGGAGCTCCGCTACCTGGATATAGAGAGAAGTAGTTTACCGGATATCCTTATCCTTGTTGTAGAGCAGAGCGCTTTCCAGGATTTCTGTATCCTGGAATTAGGCATTCGCTATATGTGGGTATTCTGTATGCTGCGTGTAGGAGATGCAGCTTTTGGGTGTTCTATAGCCTAAGTGTAGAGAGATGCAGTTTCCAGTAGTTCTGTATGTTGAATGTAGAGAGAAGCTGTTTCCAAGCGTTCTGTATTCTGAGAGTAGGCATACGCTGTCTATGGGATTCCTGTAGCCTGAGTGTAGCCGACACAGCTTATGGGAGTTCTGTAACCCTGAATTCGAAAGTCACATTTTACCGAAGTTCTGTATCAGAGTGTAGGGAGAAGCTCTTTCCAAGAATTCTGCAGCCTATGAGCAGGTATTCGCTCTATGCGGGTTTTCTGTATGCCTAGTGTGGCAGACGCAGCTTATGGGAGTTCTGTATCTTGAATGCAGTGAGACACAGTTTGCCAGAGTTCTGTATATGGGTGTAGAGAGAAACTCTTTCCAGGAGTTCTAGAGCCTGGCAAGAGGCATACGCAGTAATTGGGATTTCTGTATCCTGAGTGTGGGAGACGCCGCTTCTGGGAGCTCCGCTACCTGGATATAGAGAGAAGCAGTTTACCGGAGCTCTGTACCCTTGGTGTAGAGAGCAGCTGTTTACTGGAGTTCTGTAGCCTGGAATGAGGCATTCGCTATATGCGGGTTTTCTGTATGCTGAGTGTAGGAGATGCCGCTTAGGGGAGCTCTGCTACCTGGATATAGAGAGAAGCAGTTTACCGGAGATCCTTATCCTTGTTGTAGAGCGGAGCGCTTTCCAGGATTTCTGTATCCAGGAATTAGGCATTCGCTATATGTGGGTATTCTGTATGCTGCGTGTAGGAGATGCAGCTTTCGGGAGTTCTATAGCCTAAGTGTAGAGAGATGCAGTTTCCATTAGTTCTGTATGTTGAATGTAGAGAGAAGCTGTTTCCAAGAGTTCTGTAGTCTGAGAGTAGGCATACGCTGTCTATGGGATTCCTGTAGCCTGAGTGTAGCCGACACAGCTTATGGGAGTTCTGTAACCCTGAATTCGAAAGTCACATTTTACCGAAGTTCTGTATCAGAGTGTAGGGAGAAGCTGTTTCCAAGAATTCTGCAGCCTATGAGCAGGTATTCGCTCTATGCGGGTTTTCTGTATGCCTAGTGTGGCAGACGCAGCTTATGGGAGTTCTGTATCTTGAATGCAGTGAGACACAGTTTGCCAGAGTTCTGTATATGGGTGTAGAGAGAAACTGTTTCCAGGAGTTCTAGAGCCCGGCAAGAGGCATATGCAGTAATTGGGATTTCGGTCTCCTGAGTGTGGGAGACGCCGCTTCTGGGAGCTCCGCTACCTGGATATAGAGAGAAGCAGTTTACCGGAGTTCTGTACCCTTGGTGTAGAGAGCAGCTGTTTGCTGGAGTTCTGTAGCCTGGAATGAGGCATTCGCTATATGCGGGTTTTCTGTATGCTGAGTGTAGGAGACGCCGCTTCTGGGAGCTCCGCTACCTGGATATAGAGAGAAGTAGTTTACTGGATATCCTTATCCTTGTTGTAGAGCGGAGCGCTTTCCAGGATTTCTGTATCCTGGAATTAGGCATTCGCTATATGTGGGTATTCTGTATGCTGCGTGTAGGAGATGCAGCTTTTGGGAGTTCTATAGCCTAAGTGTAGAGAGATGCAGTTTCCAGTAGTTCTGTATGTTGAATGTAGAGAGAAGCTGTTTCCAAGCGTTCTGTAGTCTGAGAGTAGGCATACGCTGGATATGGGATTCCTGTAGCCTGAGTGTAGCCGACACAGCTTATGGGAGTTCTGTAACCCTGAATTCGAAAGTCACATTTTACCGAAGTTCTGTATCAGAGTGTAGGGAGAAGCTCTTTCCAAGAATTCTGCAGCCTATGAGCAGGTATTCGCTCTATGCGGGTTTTCTGTATGCCTAGTGTGGCAGACGCAGCTTATGGGAGTTCTGTATCTTGAATGCAGTGAGACACAGTTTTCCAGAGTTCTGTATATGGGTGTAGAGAGAAACTCTTTCCAGGAGTTCTAGAGCCTGGCAAGAGGCATACGCAGTAATTGGGATTTCTGTATCCTGAGTGTGGGAGACGCCGCTTCTGGGAGCTCCGCTACCTGGATATAGAGAGAAGCAGTTTACCAGAGCTCTGTACCCTTGGTGTAGAGAGCAGCTGTTTACTGGAGTTCTGTAGCCTGGAATGAGGCATTCGCTATATGCGGGTTTTCTGTATGCTGAGTGTAGGAGACGCCGCTTAGGGGAGCTCTGCTACCTGGATATAGAGAGAAGCAGTTTACCGGAGATCCTTATCCTTGTTGTAGAGCAGAGCGCTTTCCAGGATTTCTGTATCCTGGAATTAGGCATTCGCTATATGTGGGTATTCTGTATGCTGCGTGTAGGAGATGCAGCTTTTGGGAGTTCTATAGCCTAAGTGTAGAGAGATGCAGTTTCCAGTAGTTCTGTATGTTGAATGTAGAGAGAAGCTGTTTCCAAGCGTTCTGTAGTCTGAGAGTAGGCATACGCTGTCTATGGGATTCCTGTAGCCTGAGTGTAGCCGACGCAGCTTATGGGAGTTCTGTAACCCTGAATTCGAAAGTCACATTTTACCGAAGTTCTGTATCAGAGTGTAGGGAGAAGCTCTTTCCAAGAATTCTGCAGCCTATGAGCAGGTATTCGCTCTATGCGGGTTTTCTGTATGCCTACTGTGGCAGACGCAGCTTATGGGAGTTCTGTATCTTGAATGCAGTGAGACACAGTTTGCCAGAGTTCTGTATATGGGTGTAGAGAGAAACTGTTTCCAGGAGTTCTAGAGCCTGGCAAGAGGCATACGCAGTAATTGGGATTTCTGTCTCCTGAGTGTGGGAGACGCCGCTTCTGGGAGCTCCGCTACCTGGATATAGAGAGAAGCAGTTTACCGGAGTTCTGTACCCTTGGTGTAGAGAGCAGCTGTTTGCTGGAGTTCTGTAGCCTGGAATGAGGCATTCGCTATATGCGGGTTTTCTGTATGCTGAGTGTAGGAGACGCCGCTTAGGGGAGCTCTGCTACCTGGATACAGAGAGAAGCAGTTTACCGGAGATCCTTATCCTTGTTGTAGAGCGGAGCGCTTTCCAGGATTTCTGTATCCTGTATCCTGGAATTAGGCATTCGCTATATGTGGGTATTCTGTATGCTGCGTGTAGCAGAAGCAGCTTTCGGGAGTTCTATAGCCTAAGTGTAGAGAGATGCAGTTTCCAGTAGTTCTGTATGTTGAATGTAGAGAGAAGCTGTTTCCAAGCGTTCTGTAGTCTGAGAGTAGGCATACGCTGTCTATGGGATTCCTGTAGCCTGAGTGTAGAAGACACAGCTTATGGGAGTTCTGTAACCCTGAATTCGAAAGTCACATTTTACCGAAGTTCTGTATCAGAGTGTAGGGAGAAGCTCTTTCCAAGAATTCTGCAGCCTATGAGCAGGTATTCGCTCTATGCGGGTTTTCTGTATGCCTAGTGTGGCAGACGCAGCTTATGGGAGTTCTGTATCTTGAATGCAGTGAGACACAGTTTGCCAGAGTTCTGTATATGGGTGTAGAGAGAAACTCTTTCCAGGAGTTCTAGAGCCTGGCAAGAGGCATACGCAGTA
Organism: Lepus europaeus; assembly: GCF_033115175.1. Lineage (NCBI taxonomy): Eukaryota > Metazoa > Chordata > Mammalia > Lagomorpha > Leporidae > Lepus > Lepus europaeus. Next base: position 350,094 of record NW_026909619.1, read on the forward strand.
ATTGGGATTTCTGTATCCTGAGTGTGGGAGACGCCGCTTCTGGGAGCTCCGCTACCTGGATATAGAGAGAAGCAGTTTACCGGAGTTCTGTACCCTTGGTGTAGAGAGCAGCTGTTTACTGGAGTTCTGTAGCCTGGAATGAGGCATTCGCTATATGCGGGTTTTCTGTATGCTGAGTGTAGGAGACGCCGCTTAGGGGAGCTCTGCTACCTGGATATAGAGAGAAGCAGTTTACCGGAGATCCTTATCCTTGTTGTAGAGCGGAGCGCTTTCCAGGATTTCTGTATCCAGGAATTAGGCATTCGCTATATGTGGGTATTCTGTATGCTGCGTGTAGGAGATGCAGCTTTCGGGAGTTCTATAGCCTAAGTGTAGAGAGATGCAGTTTCCAGTAGTTCTGTATGTTGAATGTAGAGAGAAGCTGTTTCCAAGAGTTCTGTAGTCTGAGAGTAGGCATACGCTGTCTATGGGATTCCTGTAGCCTGAGTGTAGCCGACACAGCTTATGGGAGTTCTGTAACCCTGAATTCGAAAGTCACATTTTACCTTAGTTCTGTATCAGAGTGTAGGGAGAAGCTGTTTCCAAGAATTCTGCAGCCTATGAGCAGGTATTCGCTCTATGCGGGTTTTCTGTATGCCTAGTGTGGCAGACGCAGCTTATGGGAGTTCTGTATCTTGAATGCAGTGAGACACAGTTTGCCAGAGTTCTGTATATGGGTGTAGAGAGAAACTCTTTCCAGGAGTTCTAGAGCCCGGCAAGAGGCATATGCAGTAATTGGGATTTCGGTCTCCTGAGTGTGGGAGACGCCACTTCTGGGAGCTCCGCTACCTGGATATAGAGAGAAGCAGTTTACCGGAGTTCTGTACCCTTGGTGTAGAGAGCAGCTGTTTGCTGGAGTTCTGTAGCCTGGAATGAGGCATTCGCTATATGCGGGTTTTCTGTATGCTGAGTGTAGGAGACGCCGCTTCTGGGAGCTCCGCTACCTGGATATAGAGAGAAGTAGTTTACCGGATATCCTTATCCTTGTTGTAGAGCAGAGCGCTTTCCAGGATTTCTGTATCCTGGAATTAGGCATTCGCTATATGTGGGTATTCTGTATGCTGCGTGTAGGAGATGCAGCTTTTGGGTGTTCTATAGCCTAAGTGTAGAGAGATGCAGTTTCCAGTAGTTCTGTATGTTGAATGTAGAGAGAAGCTGTTTCCAAGCGTTCTGTATTCTGAGAGTAGGCATACGCTGTCTATGGGATTCCTGTAGCCTGAGTGTAGCCGACACAGCTTATGGGAGTTCTGTAACCCTGAATTCGAAAGTCACATTTTACCGAAGTTCTGTATCAGAGTGTAGGGAGAAGCTCTTTCCAAGAATTCTGCAGCCTATGAGCAGGTATTCGCTCTATGCGGGTTTTCTGTATGCCTAGTGTGGCAGACGCAGCTTATGGGAGTTCTGTATCTTGAATGCAGTGAGACACAGTTTGCCAGAGTTCTGTATATGGGTGTAGAGAGAAACTCTTTCCAGGAGTTCTAGAGCCTGGCAAGAGGCATACGCAGTAATTGGGATTTCTGTATCCTGAGTGTGGGAGACGCCGCTTCTGGGAGCTCCGCTACCTGGATATAGAGAGAAGCAGTTTACCGGAGCTCTGTACCCTTGGTGTAGAGAGCAGCTGTTTACTGGAGTTCTGTAGCCTGGAATGAGGCATTCGCTATATGCGGGTTTTCTGTATGCTGAGTGTAGGAGATGCCGCTTAGGGGAGCTCTGCTACCTGGATATAGAGAGAAGCAGTTTACCGGAGATCCTTATCCTTGTTGTAGAGCAGAGCGCTTTCCAGGATTTCTGTATCCTGGAATTAGGCATTCGCTATATGTGGGTATTCTGTATGCTGGTGTAGGAGATGCAGCTTTTGGGAGTTCTATAGCCTAAGTGTAGAGAGATGCAGTTTCCAGTAGTTCTGTATGTTGAATGTAGAGAGAAGCTGTTTCCAAGCGTTCTGTAGTCTGAGAGTAGGCATACGCTGTCTATGGGATTCCTGTAGCCTGAGTGTAGCCGACGCAGCTTATGGGAGTTCTGTAACCCTGAATTCGAAAGTCACATTTTACCGAAGTTCTGTATCAGAGTGTAGGGAGAAGCTGTTTCCAAGAATTCTGCAGCCTATGAGCAGGTATTCGCTCTATGCAGGTTTCCTGTATGCCTACTGTGGCAGACGCAGCTTATGGGAGTTCTGTATCTTGAATGCAGTGAGACACAGTTTGCCAGAGTTCTGTATATGGGTGTAGAGAGAAACTGTTTCCAGGAGTTCTAGAGCCTGGCAAGAGGCATACGCAGTAATTGGGATTTCTGTCTCCTGAGTGTGGGAGACGCCGCTTCTGGGAGCTCCGCTACCTGGATATAGAGAGAAGCAGTTTACCGGAGTTCTGTACCCTTGGTGTAGAGAGCAGCTGTTTACTGGAGTTCTGTAGCCTGGAATGAGGCATTCGCTATATGCGGGTTTTCTGTATGCTGAGTGTAGGAGACGCCGCTTAGGGGAGCTCTGCTACCTGGATATAGAGAGAAGCAGTTTACCGGAGATCCTTATCCTTGTTGTAGAGCGGAGCGCTTTCCAGGATTTCTGTATCCTGTATCCTGGAATTAGGCATTCGCTATATGTGGGTATTCTGTATGCTGCGTGTAGCAGAAGCAGCTTTCGGGAGTTCTATAGCCTAAGTGTAGAGAGATGCAGTTTCCAGTAGTTCTGTATGTTGAATGTAGAGAGAAGCTGTTTCCAAGCGTTCTGTAGTCTGAGAGTAGGCATACGCTGTCTATGGGATTCCTGTAGCCTGAGTGTAGCCGATGCAGCTTATGGGAGTTCTGTAACCCTGAATTCGAAAGTCACATTTTACCGAAGTTCTGTATCAGAGTGTAGGGAGAAGCTCTTTCCAAGAATTCTGCAGCCTATGAGCAGGTATTCGCTCTATGCGGGTTTTCTGTATGCCTAGTGTGGCAGACGCAGCTTATGGGAGTTCTGTATCTTGAATGCAGTGAGACACAGTTTGCCAGAGTTCTGTATATGGGTGTAGAGAGAAACTCTTTCCAGGAGTTCTAGAGCCTGGCAAGAGGCATACGCAGTAATTGGGATTTCTGTATCCTGAGTGTGGGAGACGCTGCTTCTGGGAGCTCCGCTACCTGGATATAGAGAGAAGCAGTTTACCGGAGCTCTGTACCCTTGGTGTAGAGAGCAGCTGTTTACTGGAGTTCTGTAGCCTGGAATGAGGCATTCGCTATATGCGGGTTTTCTGTATGCTGAGTGTAGGAGACGCCGCTTAGGGGAGCTCTGCTACCTGGATATAGAGAGAAGCAGTTTACCGGAGATCCTTATCCTTGTTGTAGAGCAGAGCGCTTTCCAGGATTTCTGTATCCTGGAATTAGGCATTCGCTATATGTGGGTATTCTGTATGCTGCGTGTAGGAGATGCAGCTTTTGGGAGTTCTATAGCCTAAGTGTAGAGAGATGCAGTTTCCAGTAGTTCTGTATGTTGAATGTAGAGAGAAGCTGTTTCCAAGCGTTCTGTAGTCTGAGAGTAGGCATACGCTGTCTATGGGATTCCTGTAGCCTGAGTGTAGCCGACGCAGCTTATGGGAGTTCTGTAACCCTGAATTCGAAAGTCACATTTTACCTTAGTTCTGTATCAGAGTGTAGGGAGAAGCTGTTTCCAAGAATTCTGCAGCCTATGAGCAGGTATTCGCTCTATGCGGGTTTTCTGTATGCCTACTGTGGCAGACGCAGCTTATGGGAGTTCTGTATCTTGAATGCAGTGAGACACAGTTTGCCAGAGTTCTGTATATGGGTGTAGAGAGAAACTCTTTCCAGGAGTTCTAGAGCCTGGCAAGAGGCATACGCAGTAATTGGGATTTCTGTCTCCTGAGTGTGGGACACGCCGCTTCTGGGAGCTCCGCTACCTGGATATAGAGAGAAGCAGTTTACCGGAGTTCTGTACCCTTGGTGTAGAGAGCAGCTGTTTCCTGGAGTTCTGTAGCCTGGAATGAGGCATTCGCTATATGCGGGTTTTCTGTATGCTGAGTGTAGGAGACGCCGCTTAGGGGAGCTCTGCTACCTGGATACAGAGAGAAGCAGTTTACCGGAGATCCTTATCCTTGTTGTAGAGCGGAGCGCTTTCCAGGATTTCTGTATCCTGTATCCTGGAATTAGGCATTCGCTATATGTGGGTATTCTGTATGCTGCGTGTAGCAGAAGCAGCTTTCGGGAGTTCTATAGCCTAAGTGTAGAGAGATGCAGTTTCCAGTAGTTCTGTATGTTGAATGTAGAGAGAAGCTGTTTCCAAGCGTTCTGTAGTCTGAGAGTAGGCATACGCTGTCTATGGGATTCCTGTAGCCTGAGTGTAGCCGACGCAGCTTATGGGAGTTCTGTAACCCTGAATTCGAAAGTCACATTTTACCGAAGTTCTGTATCAGAGTGTAGGGAGAAGCTGTTTCCAAGAATTCTGCAGCCTATGAGCAGGTATTCGCTCTATGCGGGTTTTGTGTATGCCTAGTGTGGCAGACGCAGCTTATGGGAGTTCTGTATCTTGAATGCAGTGAGACACAGTTTGCCAGAGTTCTGTATATGGGTATAGAGAGAAACTGTTTCCAGGAGTTCTAGAGCCTGGCAAGAGGCATACGCAGTAATTGGGATTTCTGTCTCCTGAGTGTGGGAGACGCCGCTTCTGGGAGCTCCGCTACCTGGATATAGAGAGAAGCAGTTTACCGGAGCTCTGTACCCTTGGTGTAGAGAGCAGCTGTTTCCTGGAGTTCTGTAGCCTGGAATGAGGCATTCGCTATATGCGGGTTTTCTGTATGCTGAGTGTAGGAGACGCCGCTTCTGGGAGCTCCGCTACCTGGATATAGAGAGAAGCAGTTTACCGGAGCTCTGTACCCTTGGTGTAGAGAGCAGCTGTTTACTGGAGTTCTGTAGCCTGGAATGAGGCATTCGCTATATGCGGGTTTTCTGTATGCTGAGTGTAGGAGACGCCGCTTAGGGGAGCTCTGCTACCTGGATATAGAGAGAAGCAGTTTACCGGAGATCCTTATCCTTGTTGTAGAGCAGAGCGCTTTCCAGGATTTCTGTATCCAGGAATTAGGCATTCGCTATATGTGGGTATTCTGTATGCTGCATGTAGGAGATGCAGCTTTCGGGAGTTCTATAGCCTAAGTGTAGAGAGATGCAGTTTCCAGTAGTTCTGTATGTTGAATGTAGAGGGAAGCTGTTTCCAAGAGTTCTGTAATCTGAGAGTAGGCATACGCTGGATATGGGATTCCTGTAGCCTGAGTGTAGCCGACGCAGCTTATGGGAGTTCTGTAACCCTGAATTCGAAAGTCACATTTTACCGAAGTTCTGTATCAGAGTGTAGGGAGAAGCTGTTTGCAAGAATTCTTCAGCCTATAGCAGGTATTCGCTCTATGCGGGTTTTGTGTATGCCTAGTGTGGCAGACGCAGCTTATGGGAGTTCTGTATCTTGAATGCAGTGAGACACAGTTTTCCAGAGTTCTGTATATGGGTGTAGAGAGAAACTCTTTCCAGGAGTTCTAGAGCCTGGCAAGAGGCATACGCAGTAATGGAGATTTCTGTCTCCTGAGTGTGGGAGACGCCGCTTCTGGGAGCTCCGCTACCTGGATATAGAGAGAAGCAGTTTACCGGAGCTCTGTACCCTTGGTGTAGAGAGCAGCTGTTTACTGGAGTTCTGTAGCCTGGAATGAGGCATTCGCTATATGCGGGTTTTCTGTATGCTGAGTGTAGGAGACGCCGCTTAGGGGAGCTCTGCTACCTGGATATAGAGAGAAGCAGTTTACCGGAGTTCTGTACCCTTGGTGTAGAGAGCAGCTGTTTGCTGGAGTTCTGTAGCCTGGAATGAGGCATTCGCTATATGCGGGTTTTCTGTATGCTGAGTGTAGGAGACGCCGCTTAGGGGAGCTCTGCTACCTGGATATAGAGAGAAGCAGTTTACCGGAGATCCTTATCCTTGTTGTAGAGCGGAGCGCTTTCCAGGATTTCTGTATCCTGTATCCTGGAATTAGGCATTCGCTATATGTGGGTATTCTGTATGCTGCGTGTAGCAGAAGCAGCTTTCGGGAGTTCTATAGCCTAAGTGTAGAGAGATGCAGTTTCCAGTAGTTCTGTATGTTGAATGTAGAGAGAAGCTGTTTCCAAGCGTTCTGTAGTCTGAGAGTAGGCATACGCTGGATATGGGATTCCTGTAGCCTGAGTGTAGCCGACGCAGCTTATGGGAGTTCTGTAACCCTGAATTCGAAAGTCACATTTTACCGAAGTTCTGTATCAGAGTGTAGGGAGAAGCTGTTTCCAAGAATTCTGCAGCCTATGAGCAGGTATTCGCTCTATGCGGGTTTTGTGTATGCCTAGTGTGGCAGACGCAGCTTATGGGAGTTCTGTATCTTGAATGCAGTGAGACACAGTTTGCCAGAGTTCTGTATATGGGTGTAGAGAGAAACTGTTTCCAGGAGTTCTAGAGCCTGGCAAGAGGCATACGCAGTAATTGGGATTTCTGTATCCTGAGTGTGGGAGACGCTGCTTCTGGGAGCTCCGCTACCTGGATATAGAGAGAAACAGTTTACCGGAGTTCTGTACCCTTGGTGTAGAGAGCAGCTGTTTACTGGAGTTCTGTAGCCTGGAATGAGGCATTCGCTATATGCGGGTTTTCTGTATGCTGAGTGTAGGAGACGCCGCTTCTGGGAGCTCCGCTACCTGGATATAGAGAGAAGTAGTTTACCGGAGCTCTGTACCCTTGGTGTAGAGAGCAGCTGTTTACTGGAGTTCTGTAGCCTGGAATGAGGCATTCGCTATATGCAGGTTTTCTGTATGCTGAGTGTAGGAGACGCCGCTTAGGGGAGCTCTGCTACCTGGATATAGAGAGAAGCATTTTACCGGAGATCCTTATCCTTGTTGTAGAGCGGAGCGCTTTCCAGGATTTCTGTATCCAGGAATTAGGCATTCGCTATATGTGGGTATTCTGTATGCTGCGTGTAGGAGATGCAGCTTTCGGGAGTTCTATAGCCTAAGTGTAGAGAGATGCAGTTTCCAGTAGTTCTGTATGTTGAATGTAGAGAGAAGCTGTTTCCAAGAGTTCTGTAGTCTGAGAGTAGGCATACGCTGGATATGGGATTCCTGTAGCCTGAGTGAAGCCGACACAGCTTATGGGAGTTCTGTAACCCTGAATTCGAAAGTCACATTTTACCGAAGTTCTGTATCAGAGTGTAGGGAGAAGCTGTTTCCAAGAATTCTTCAGCCTATGAGCAGGTATTCGCTCTATGCGGGTTTTGTGTATGCCTAGTGTGGCAGACGCAGCTTATGGGAGTTCTGTATCTTGAATGCAGTGAGACACAGTTTGCCAGAGTTCTGTATATGGGTGTAGAGAGAAACTCTTTCCAGGAGTTCTAGAGCCTGGCAAGAGGCATACGCAGTAATTGAGATTTCTGTATCCTGAGTGTGGGAGACGCCGCTTCTGGGAGCTCCACTACCTGGATATAGAGAGAAGCAGTTTACCGGAGCTCTGTACCCTTGGTGTAGAGAGCAGCTGTTTACTGGAGTTCTGTAGCCTGGAATGAGGCATTCGCTATATGCGGGTTTTCTGTATGCTGAGTGTAGGAGACGCCGCTTAGGGGAGCTCTGCTACATGGATATAGAGAGTAGCAGTTTACCGGAGATCCTTATCCTTGTTGTAGAGCGGAGCGCTTTCCAGGATTTCTGTATCCAGGAATTAGGCATTCGCTATATGTGGGTATTCTGTATGCTGCGTGTAGGAGATGCAGCTTTCGGGAGTTCTATAGCCTAAGTGTAGAGAGATGCAGTTTCCAGTAGTTCTGTATGTTGAATGTAGAGAGAAGCTGTTTCCAAGAGTTCTGTAGTCTGAGAGTAGGCATACGCTGGATATGGGATTCCTGTAGCCTGAGTGTAGCCGACGCAGCTTATGGGAGTTCTGTAACCCTGAATTCGAAAGTCACATTTTACCGAAGTTCTGTATCAGAGTGTAGGGAGAAGCTGTTTCCAAGAATTCTGCAGCCTATGAGCAGGTATTCGCTCTATGCGGGTTTTGTGTATGCCTAGTGTGGCAGACGCAGCTTATGGGAGTTCTGTATCTTGAATGCAGTGAGACACAGTTTGCCAGAGTTCTGTATATGGGTGTAGAGAGAAACTCTTTCCAGGAGTTCTAGAGCCTGGCAAGAGGCATATGCAGTAATTGGGATTTCTATCTCCTGAGTGTGGGAGACGCCGCTTCTGGGAGCTCCGCTACCTGGATATAGAGAGAAGCAGTTTACCGGAGTTCTGTACCCTTGGTGTAGAGAGCAGCTGTGTGCTGGAGTTCTGTAGCCTGGAATGAGGCATTCGCTATATGTGGGTTTTCTGTATGCTGATTGTAGGAGACGCCGCTTCTGGGAGCTCTGCTACCTGGATATAGAGAGAAGTAGTTTACCGGATATCCTTATCCTTGTTGTAGAGCGGAGCGCTTTCCAGGATTTCTGTATCCTGTAATTAGGCATTCGCTATATGTGGGTATTCTGTATGCTGCGTGTAGGAGATGCAGCTTTTGGGAGTTCTATAGCCTAAGTGTAGAGAGATGCAGTTTCCAGTAGTTCTGTATGTTGAATGTAGAGAGAAGCTTTTTCCAAGCGTTCTGTAGTCTGAGAATAGGCATACGCTGTCTATGGGATTCCTGTAGCCTGAGTGTAGCCGACACAGCTTATGGGAGTTCTGTAACCCTGAATTCGAAAGTCACATTTTACCGAAGTTCTGTATCAGAGTGTAGGGAGAAGCTGTTTCCAAGAATTCTGCAGCCTATGAGCAGGTATTCGCTCTATGCGGGTTTTCTGTATGCCTAGTGTGGCAGACGCAGCTTATGGGAGTTCTGTATCTTGAATGCAGTGAGACACAGTTTGCCAGAGTTCTGTATATGGGTGTAGAGAGAAACTCTTTCCAGGAGTTCTAGAGCCTGGCAAGAGGCATACGCAGTAATTGAGATTTCTGTCTCCTGAGTGTGGGAGACGCCGCTTCTGGGAGCTCCGCTACCTGGATATAGAGAGAAGCAGTTTACCGGAGCTCTGTACCCTTGGTGTAGAGAGCAGCTGTTTACTGGAGTTCTGTAGCCTGGAATGAGGCATTCGCTATATGCGGGTTTTCTGTATGCTGAGTGTAGGAGACGCCGCTTAGGGGAGCTCTGCTACCTGGATATAGAGAGAAGCAGTTTACCGGAGATCCTTATCCTTGTTGTAGAGCAGAGCGCTTTCCAGGATTTCTGTATCCTGGAATTAGGCATTCGCTATATGTGGGTATTCTGTATGCTGCGTGTAGCAGAAGCAGCTTTCGGGAGTTCTATAGCCTAAGTGTAGAGAGATGCAGTTTCCAGTAGTTCTGTATGTTGAATGTAGAGAGAAGCTGTTTCCAAGCGTTCTGTAGTCTGAGAGTAGGCATACGCTGTCTATGGGATTCCTGTAGCCTGAGTGTAGCCGACGCAGCTTATGGGAGTTCTGTAACCCTGAATTCGAAAGTCACATTTTACCGAAGTTCTGTATCAGAGTGTAGGGAGAAGCTGTTTCCAAGAATTCTGCAGCCTATGAGCAGGTATTCGCTCTATGCGGGTTTTCTGTATGCCTAGTGTGGCAGACGCAGCTTATGGGAGTTCTGTATCTTGAATGCAGTGAGACACAGTTTGCCAGAGTTCTGTATATGGGTGTAGAGAGAAACTGTTTCCAGGAGTTCTAGAGCCTGGCAAGAGGCATACACAGTAATTGGGATTTCTGTATCCTGAGTGTGGGAGACGCCGCTTCTGGGAGCTCCGCTACCTGGATATAGAGAGAAGCAGTTTACTGGAGTTCTGTACCCTTGGTGTAGAGAGCAGCTGTTTCCTGCAGTTCTGTAGCCTGGAATGAGGCATTCGCTATATGCGGGTTTTCTGTATGCTGAGTGTAGGAGACGCCGCTTCTGGGAGCTCCGCTACCTGGATATAGAGAGAAGTAGTTTACCGGAGCTCTGTACCCTTGGTGTAGAATGCAGCTGTTTACTGGAGTTCTGTAGCCTGGAATGAGGCATTCGCTATATGCGGGTTTTCTGTATGCTGAGTGTAGGAGACGCTGCTTAGGGGAGCTCTGCTACCTGGATATAGAGAGAAGCAGTTTACCGGAGATCCTTATCCTTGTTGTAGAGCGGAGCGCATTCCAGGATTTCTGTATCCTGTATCCTGGAATTAGGCATTCGCTATATGTGGGTATTCTGTATGCTGCGGGTAGCAGAAGCAGCTTTCGGGAGTTCTATAGCCTAAGTGTAGAGAGATGCAGTTTCCAGTAGTTCTGTATGTTGAATGTAGAGAGAAGCTGTTTCCAAGCGTTCTGTAGTCTGAGAGTAGGCATACGCTGTCTATGGGATTCCTGTAGCCTGAGTGTAGCCGACGCAGCTTATGGGAGTTCTGTAAACCTGAATTCGAAAGTCACATTTTACCGAAGTTCTGTATCAGAGTGTAGGGAGAAGCTGTTTGCAAGAATTCTGCAGCCTATGAGCAGGTATTCGCTCTATGCGGGTTTTGTGTATGCCTAGTGTGGCAGAGGCAGCTTATGGGAGTTCTGTATCTTGAATGCAGTGAGACACAGTTTGCCAGAGTTCTGTATATGGGTGTAGAGAGAAACTGTTTCCAGGAGTTCTAGAGCCTGGCAAGAGGCATACACAGTAATTGGGATTTCTGTATCCTGAGTGTGGGAGACGCCGCTTCTGGGAGCTCCGCTACCTGGATATAGAGAGAAGCAGTTTACTGGAGTTTTGTACCCTTGGTGTAGAGAGCAGTTGTTTGCTGGAGTTCTGTAGCCTGGAATGAGGCGTTCCCTATATGCGGGTTTTCTGTATGCTGAGTGTAGGAGACGCCGCTTCTGGGAGCTCCGCTACCTGGATATAGAGAGAAGTAGTTTACCGGAGCTCTGTACCCTTGGTGTAGAATGCAGCTGTTTACTGGAGTTCTGTAGCCTGGAATGAGGCATTCGCTATATGCGCGTTTTCTGTATGCTGAGTGTAGGAGACGCTGCTTAGGGGAGCTCTGCTACCTGGATATAGAGAGAAGCAGTTTACCGGAGATCCTTATCCTTGTTGTAGAGCGGAGCGCATTCCAGGATTTCTGTATCCTGTATCCTGGAATTAGGCATTCGCTATATGTGGGTATTCTGTATGCTGCGGGTAGCAGAAGCAGCTTTTGGGAGTTCTATAGCCTAAGTGTAGAGAGATGCAGTTTCCAGTAGTTCTGTATGTTGAATGTAGAGAGAAGCTGTTTCCAAGCGTTCTGTAGTCTGAGAGTAGGCATACGCTGGATATGGGATTCCTGTAGCCTGAGTGTAGCCGACGCAGCTTATGGGAGTTCTGTAACCCTGAATTCGAAAGTCACATTTTACCGAAGTTCTGTATCAGAGTGTAGGGAGAAGCTGTTTCCAAGAATTCTGCAGCCTATGAGCAGGTATTCGCTCTATGCGGGTTTTCTGTATGCCTAGTGTGGCAGACGCAGCTTATGGGAGTTCTGTATCTTGAATGCAGTGAGACACAGTTTTCCAGAGTTCTGTATATGGGTGTAGAGAGAAACTCTTTCCAGGAGTTCTAGAGCCTGGCAAGAGGCATACGCAGTAATTGGGATTTCTGTATCCTGAGTGTGGGAGACGCCGCTTCTGGGAGCTCCGCTACCTGGATATAAAGAGAAGCAGTTTACCGGAGTTCTGTACCCTTGGTGTAGAGAGCAACTGTTTGCTGGTGTTCTGTAGCCTGGAATGAGGCATTCGCTATATGCGGGTTTTCTGTATGCTGAGTGTAGGAGACGCCGCTTAGGGGAGCTCTGCTACCTGGATATAGAGAGAAGCAGTTTACCGGAGATCCTTATCCTTGTTGTAGAGCGGAGCGCTTTCCAGGATTTCTGTATCCTGTATCCTGGAATTAGGCATTCGCTATATGTGGGTATTCTGTATGCTGCGTGTAGCAGAAGCAGCTTTCGGGAGTTCTATAGCCTAAGTGTAGAGAGATGCAGTTTCCAGTAGTTCTGTATGTTGAATGTAGAGAGAAGCTGTTTCCAAGCGTTCTGTAGTCTGAGAGTAGGCATACGCTGGATATGGGATTCCTGTAGCCTGAGTGTAGACGACGCAGCTTATGGGAGTTGTAACCCTGAATTCGAAAGTCACATTTTACCGAAGTTCTGTATCAGAGTGTAGGGAGAAGCTGTTTGCAAGAATTCTGCAGATATGAGCAGGTATTCGCTCTATGCGGGTTTTGTGTATGCCTAGTGTGGCAGACGCAGCTTATGGGAGTTCTGTATCTTGAATGCAGTGAGACACAGTTTGCCAGAGTTCTGTATATGGGTGTAGAGAGAAACTGTTTCCAGGAGTTCTAGAGCCTGGCAAGAGGCATACGCAGTAATTGGGATTTCTGTATCCTGAGTGTGGGAGACGCCGCTTCTGGGAGCTCCGCTACCTGGATATAGAGAGAAGCAGTTTACTGGAGTTCTGTACCCTTGGTGTAGAGAGCAGTTGTTTGCTGGAGTTCTGTAGCCTGGAATGAGGCATTCGCTATATGCGGGTTTTCTGTATGCTGAGTGTAGGAGACGCCGCTTCTGGGAGCTCCGCTACCTGGATATAGAGAGAAGTAGTTTACCGGAGCTCTGTACCCTTGGTGTGGAATGCAGCTGTTTACTGGAGTTCTGTAGCCTGGAATGAGGCATTCGCTATATGCGCGTTTTCTGTATGCTGAGTGTAGGAGACGCTGCTTAGGGGAGCTCTGCTACCTGGATATAGAGAGAAGCAGTTTACCGGAGATCCTTATCCTTGTTGTAGAGCGGAGCGCATTCCAGGATTTCTGTATCCTGTATCCTGGAATTAGGCATTCGCTATATGTGGGTATTCTGTATGCTGCGGGTAGCAGAAGCAGCTTTCGGGAGTTCTATAGCCTAAGTGTAGAGAGATGCAGTTTCCAGTAGTTCTGTATGTTGAATGTAGAGAGAAGCTGTTTCCAAGCGTTCTGTAGTCTGAGAGTAGGCATACGCTGGATATGGGATTCCTGTAGCCTGAGTGTAGCCGACGCAGCTTATGGGAGTTCTGTAACCCTGAATTCGAAAGTCACATTTTACCGAAGTTCTGTATCAGAGTGTAGGGAGAAGCTGTTTCCAAGAATTCTGCAGCCTATGAGCAGGTATTCGCTCTATGCGGGTTTTCTGTATGCCTAGTGTGGCAGACGCAGCTTATGGGAGTTCTGTATCTTGAATGCAGTGAGACACAGTTTGCCAGAGTTCTGTATATGGGTGTAGAGAGAAACTCTTTCCAGGAGTTCTAGAGCCTGGCAAGAGGCATACGCAGTAATTGGGATTTCTGTATCCTGAGTGTGGGAGACGCCGCTTCTGGGAGCTCCGCTACCTGGATATAAAGAGAAGCAGTTTACCGGAGTTCTGTACCCTTGGTGTAGAGAGCAACTGTTTGCTGGTGTTCTGTAGCCTGGAATGAGGCATTCGCTATATGCGGGTTTTCTGTATGCTGAGTGTAGGAGACGCCGCTTAGGGGAGCTCTGCTACCTGGATATAGAGAGAAGCAGTTTACCGGAGATCCTTATCCTTGTTGTAGAGCGGAGCGCTTTCCAAGATTTCTGTATCCTGTATCCTGGAATTAGGCATTCGCTATATGTGGGTATTCTGTATGCTGCGTGTAGCAGAAGCAGCTTTCGGGAGTTCTATAGCCTAAGTGTAGAGAGATGCAGTTTCCAGTAGTTCTGTATGTTGAATGTAGAGAGAAGCTGTTTCCAAGAGTTCTGTAGTCTGAGAGTAGGCATACGCTGGATATGGGATTCCTGTAGCCTGAGTGTAGCCGACGCAGCTTATGGGAGTTCTGTAACCCTGAATTCGAAAGTCACATTTTACCGAAGTTCTGTATCAGAGTGTAGGGAGAAGCTGTTTGCAAGAATTCTGCAGATATGAGCAGGTATTCGCTCTATGCGGGTTTTGTGTATGCCTAGTGTGGCAGACGCAGCTTATGGGAGTTCTGTATCTTGAATGCAGTGAGACACAGTTTGCCAGAGTTCTGTATATGGGTGTAGAGAGAAACTGTTTCCAGGAGTTCTAGAGCCTGGCAAGAGGCATACGCAGTAATTGAGATTTCTGTATCCTGAGTGTGGGAGACGCCGCTTCTGGGAGCTCCGCTACCTGGATATAGAGAGAAGCAGTTTACTGGAGATCTGTACCCTTGGTGTAGAGAGCAGCTCTTTCCAGCAGTTCTGTAGCCTGGAATGAGGCATTCGCTATATGCGGGTTTTCTGTATGCTGAGTGTAGGAGACGCCGCTTCTGGGAGCTCCGCTACCTGGATATAGAGAGAAGTAGTTTACCGGAGCTCTGTACCCTTGGTGTAGAATGCAGCTGTTTACTGGAGTTCTGTAGCCTGGAATGAGGCATTCGCTATATGCGGGTTTTCTGTATGCTGAGTGTAGGAGACGCCGCTTAGGGGAGCTCTGCTACCTGGATATAGAGAGAAGCAGTTTACCGGAGATCCTTATCCTTGTTGTAGAGCGGAGCGCTTTCCAGGATTTCTGTATCCTGTATCCTGGAATTAGGCATTCGCTATATGTGGGTATTCTGTATGCTGCGTGTAGCAGAAGCAGCTTTCGGGAGTTCTATAGCCTAAGTGTAGAGAGATGCAGTTTCCAGTAGTTCTGTATGTTGAATGTAGAGAGAAGCTGTTTCCAAGCGTTCTGTAGTCTGAGAGTAGGCATACGCTGGATATGGGATTCCTGTAGCCTGAGTGTAGCCGACGCAGCTTATGGGAGTTCTGTAAACCTGAATTCGAAAGTCACATTTTACCGAAGTTCTGTATCAGAGTGTAGGGAGAAGCTGTTTCCAAGAATTCTGCAGCCTATGAGCAGGTATTCGCTCTATGCGGGTTTTGTGTATGCCTAGTGTGGCAGACGCAGCTTATGGGAGTTCTGTATCTTGAATGCAGTGAGACACAGTTTGCCAGAGTTCTGTATATGGGTGTAGAGAGAAACTCTTTCCAGGAGTTCTAGAGCCTGGCAAGAGGCATACGCAGTAATTGGGATTTCTGTATCCTGAGTGTGGGAGACGCCGCTTCTGGGAGCTCCGCTACCTGGATATAGAGAGAAGCAGTTTACCGGAGTTCTGTACCCTTGGTGTAGAGAGCAGCTGTTTGCTGGAGTTCTGTAGCCTGGAATGAGGCATTCGCTATATGCGGGTTTTCTGTATGCTGAGTGTAGGAGACGCCGCTTAGGGGAGCTCTTCTACCTGGATATAGAGAGAAGCAGTTTACCGGAGATCCTTATCCTTGTTGTAGAGCGGAGCGCTTTCCAGGATTTCTGTATCCTGTATCCTGGAATTAGGCATTCGCTATATGTGGGTATTCTGTATGCTGCGTGTAGCAGAAGCAGCTTTCGGGAGTTCTATAGCCTAAGTGTAGAGAGATGCAGTTTCCAGTAGTTCTGTATGTTGAATGTAGAGAGAAGCTGTTTCCAAGCGTTCTGTAGTCTGAGAGTAGGCATACGCTGGATATGGGATTCCTGTAGCCTGAGTGTAGCCGACGCAGCTTATGGGAGTTCTGTAACCCTGAATTCGAAAGTCACATTTTACCAAAGTTCTGTATCAGAGTGTAGGGAGAAGCTGTTTCCAAGAATTCTGCAGCCTATGAGCAGGTATTCGCTCTATGCGGGTTTTGTGTATGCCTAGTGTGGCAGACGCAGCTTATGGGAGTTCTGTATCTTGAATGCAGTGAGACACAGTTTGCCAGAGTTCTGTATATGGGTGTAGAGAGAAACTGTTTCCAGGAGTTCTAGAGCCTGGCAAGAGGCATACGCAGTAATTGGGATTTCTGTCTCCTGAGTGTGGGAGACGCCGCTTCTGGGAGCTCCGCTACCTGGATATAGAGAGAAGCAGTTTACCGGAGTTCTGTACCCTTGGTGTAGAGAGCAGCTGTTTGCTGGTGTTCTGTAGCCTGGAATGAGGCATTCGCTATATGCGGGTTTTCTGTATGCTGAGTGTAGGAGACGCCGCTTAGGGGAGCTCTGCTACCTGGATATAGAGAGAAGCAGTTTACCGGAGATCCTTATCCTTGTTGTAGAGCGGAGCGCTTTCCAGGATTTCTGTATCCTGTATCCTGGAATTAGGCATTCGCTATATGTGGGTATTCTGTATGCTGCGTGTAGCAGAAGCAGCTTTCGGGAGTTCTATAGCCTAAGTGTAGAGAGATGCAGTTTCCAGTAGTTCTGTATGTTGAATGTAGAGAGAAGCTGTTTCCAAGAGTTCTGTAGTCTGAGAGTAGGCATACGCTGTCTATGGGATTCCAGTAGCCTGAGTGTAGCCGACACAGCTTATGGGAGTTCTGTAACCCTGAATTCGAAAGTCACATTTTACCGAAGTTCTGTATCAGAGTGTAGGGAGAAGCTGTTTGCAAGAATTCTGCAGCCTATGAGCAGGTATTCGCTCTATGCGGGTTTTGTGTATGCCTAGTGTGGCAGACGCAGCTTATGGGAGTTCTGTATCTTGAATGCAGTGAGACACAGTTTGCCAGAGTTCTGTATATGGGTGTAGAGAGAAACTCTTTCCAGGAGTTCTAGAGCCTGGCAAGAGGCATACGCAGTAATTGGGATTTCTGTATCCTGAGTGTGGGAGACGCCGCTTCTGGGAGCTCCGCTACCTGGATATAGAGAGAAGCAGTTTACAGGAGTTCTGTACCCTTGGTGTAGAGAGCAGCTGTTTCCTGCAGTTCTGTAGCCTGGAATGAGGCATTCGCTATATGCGGGTTTTCTGTATGCTGAGTGTAGGAGACGCCGCTTCTGGGAGCTCCGCTACCTGGATATAGAGAGAAGTAGTTTACCGGAGCTCTGTACCCTTGGTGTAGAGAGCAGCTGTTTACTGGAGTTCTGTAGCCTGGAATGAGGCATTCGCTATATGCGGGTTTTCTGTATGCTGAGTGTAGGAGACGCCGCTTAGGGGAGCTCTGCTACCTGGATATAGAGAGAAGCAGTTTACCGGAGATCCTTATCCTTGTTGTAGAGCGGAGCGCTTTCCAGGATTTCTGTATCCTGGATTTGGCATTCGCTATATGTGGGTATTCTGTATGCTGCGTGTAGGAGATGCAGCTTTTGGGAGTTCTATAGCCTAAGTGTAGAGAGATGCAGTTTCCAGTAGTTCTGTATGTTGAATGTAGAGAGAAGCTGTTTCCAAGAGTTCTGTAGTCTGAGAGTAGGCATACGCTGTCTATGGGATTCCTGTAGCCTGAGTGTAGCCGACACAGCTTATGGGAGTTCTGTAACCCTGAATTCGAAAGTCACATTATACTGAAGTTCTGTATCAGAGTGTAGGTAGAAGCTGTTTCCAAGAATTCTGCAGCCTATGAGCAGGTATTCGCTCTATGCGGGTTTTGTGTATGCCTAGTGTGGCAGACGCAGCTTATGGGAGTTCTGTATCTTGAATGCAGTGAGACACAGTTTGCCAGAGTTCTGTATATGGGTGTAGAGAGAAACTGTTTCCAGGAGTTCTAGAGCCTGGCAAGAGGCATACGCAGTAATTGGGATTTCTGTATCCTGAGTGTGGGAGACGCCGCTTCTGGGAGCTCCGCTACCTGGATATAGAGAGAAGCAGTTTACCGGAGTTCTGTACCATTGGTGTAGAGAGCAGCTGTTTCCTGCAGTTCTGTAGCCTGGAATGAGGCATTCGCTATATGCGGGTTTTCTGTATGCTGAGTGTAGGAGACGCCGCTTCTGGGAGCTCCGCTACCTGGATATAGAGAGAAGCAGTTTACTGGAGTTCTGTACCCTTGGTGTAGAGAGCAGCTGTTTCCTGGAGTTCTGTAGCCTGGAATGAGGCATTCGCTATATGCGGGTTTTCTGTATGCTGAGTGTAGGAGACGCCGCTTCTGGGAGCTCCGCTACCTGGATATAGAGAGAAGTAGTTTACCGGAGCTCTGTACCCTTGGTGTAGAGAGCAGCTGTTTACTGGAGTTCTGTAGCCTGGAATGAGGCATTCGCTATATGCGGGTTTTCTGTATGCTGAGTGTAGGAGACGCCGCTTCTGGGAGCTCCGCTACCTGGATATAGAGAGAAGTAGTTTACCGGAGCTCTGTACCCTTGGTGTAGAGAGCAGCTGTTTACTGGAGTTCTGTAGCCTGGAATGAGGCATTCGCTATATGCGGGTTTTCTGTATGCTGAGTGTAGGAGACGCCGCTTAGGGGAGCTCTGCTACCTGGATATAGAGAGAAGCAGTTTACCGGAGATCCTTATCCTTGTTGTAGAGCGGAGCGCTTTCCAGGATTTCTGTATCCTGTATCCTGGAATTAGGCATTCGCTATATGTGGGTATTCTGTATGCTGCGTGTAGCAGAAGCAGCTTTCGGGAGTTCTATAGCCTAAGTGTAGAGAGATGCAGTTTCCAGTAGTTCTGTATGTTGAATGTAGAGAGAAGCTGTTTCCAAGCGTTCTGTAGTCTGAGAGTAGGCATACGCTGGATATGGGATTCCTGTAGCCTGAGTGTAGCCGACGCAGCTTATGGGAGTTCTGTAACCCTGAATTCGAAAGTCACATTTTACCGAAGTTCTGTATCAGAGTGTAGGGAGAAGCTGTTTGCAAGAATTCTGCAGATATGAGCAGGTATTCGCTCTATGCGGGTTTTGTGTATGCCTAGTGTGGCAGACGCAGCTTATGGGAGTTCTGTATCTTGAATGCAGTGAGACACAGTTTGCCAGAGTTCTGTATATGGGTGTAGAGAGAAACTGTTTCCAGGAGTTCTAGAGCCTGGCAAGAGGCATACACAGTAACTGGGATTTCTGTATCCTGAGTGTGGGAGACGCCGCTTCTGGGAGTTCCGCTACCTGGATATAGAGAGAAGCAGTTTACCGGAGTTCTGTACCCTTGGTGTAGAGAGCAGCTGTTTGCTGGAGTTCTGTAGCCTGGAATGAGGCATTCGCTATATGCGGGTTTTCTGTATGCTGAGTGTAGGAGACGCCGCTTCTGGGAGCTCCGCTACCTGGATATAGAGAGAAGCAGTTTACCGGAGATCCTTATCCTTGTTGTAGAGCGGAGCGCTTTCCAGGATTTCTGTATCCTGTATCCTGGAATTAGGCATTCGCTATATGTGGGTATTCTGTATGCTGCGTGTAGCAGAAGCAGCTTTCGGGAGTTCTATAGCCTAAGTGTAGAGAGATGCAGTTTCCAGTAGTTCTGTATGTTGAATGTAGAGAGAAGCTGTTTCCAAGCGTTCTGTAGTCTGAGAGTAGGCATACGCTGGATATGGGATTCCTGTAGCCTGAGTGTAGTCGACGCAGCTTATGGGAGTTCTGTAACCCTGAATTCGAAAGTCACATTTTACCGAAGTTCTGTATCAGAGTGTAGGGAGAAGCTGTTTCCAAGAATTCTGCAGCCTATGAGCAGGTATTCGCTCTATGCGGGTTTTGTGTATGCCTAGTGTGGCAGACGCAGCTTATGGGAGTTCTGTATCTTGAATGCAGTGAGACACAGTTTGCCAGAGTTCTGTATATGGGTGTAGAGAGAAACTGTTTCCAGGAGTTCTAGAGCCTAGCAAGAGGCATACGCAGTAATTGGGATTTCTGTATCCTGAGTGTGGGAGACGCCGCTTCTGGGAGCTCCGCTACCTGGATATAGAGAGAAGCAGTTTACAGGAGTTCTGTACCCTTGGTGTAGAGAGCAGCTGTTTGCTGGAGTTCTGTAGCCTGGAATGAGGCATTCGCTATATGCGGGTTTTCTGTATGCTGAGTGTAGGAGACGCCGCTTCTGGGAGCTCCGCTACCTGGATATAGAGAGAAGTAGTTTACCGGAGCTCTGTACCCTTGGTGTAGAGAGCAGCTGTTTACTGGAGTTCTGTAGCCTGGAATGAGGCATTCGCTATATGCGGGTTTTCTGTATGCTGAGTGTAGGAGACGCCGCTTAGGGGAGCTCTGCTACCTGGATATAGAGAGAAGCAGTTTACCGGAGATCCTTATCCTTGTTGTAGAGCGGAGCGCTTTCCAGGATTTCTGTATCCTGGAATTAGGCATTCGCTATATGTGTGTATTCTGTATGCTGCGCGTAGGAGATGCAGCTTTTGGGAGTTCTATAGCCTAAGTGTAGAGAGATGCAGTTTCCAGTAGTTCTGTATGTTGAATGTAGAGAGAAGCTGTTTCCAAGAGTTCTGTAGTCTGAGAGTAGGCATACGCTGTCTATGGGATTCCTGTAGCCTGAGTGTAGCCGACACAGCTTATGGGAGTTCTGTAACCCTGAATTCGAAAGTCACATTTTACCGAAGTTCTGTATCAGAGTGTAGGGAGAAGCTGTTTCCAAGAATTCTGCAGCCTATGAGCAGGTATTCGCTCTATGCGGGTTTTCTGTATGCCTAGTGTGGCAGACGCAGCTTATGGGAGTTCTGTATCTTGAATGCAGTGAGACACAGTTTGCCAGAGTTCTGTATATGGGTGTAGAGAGAAACTCTTTCCAGGAGTTCTAGAGCCTGGCAAGAGGCATACGCAGTAATTGGGATTTCTGTATCCTGAGTGTGGGAGACGCCGCTTCTGGGAGCTCCGCTACCTGGATATAGAGAGAAGCAGTTTACCGGAGTTCTGTACCCTTGGTGTAGAGAGCAGCTGTTTGCTGGAGTTCTGTAGCCTGGAATGAGGCATTCGCTATATGCGGGTTTTCTGTATGCTGAGTGTAGGAGACGCCGCTTCTGGGAGCTCCGCTACCTGGATATAGAGAGAAGCAGTTTACCGGAGATCCTTATCCTTGTTGTAGAGCGGAGCGCTTTCCAGGATTTCTGTATCCTGTATCCTGGAATTAGGCATTCGCTATATGTGGGTATTCTGTATGCTGCGTGTAGCAGAAGCAGCTTTCGGGAGTTCTATAGCCTAAGTGTAGAGAGATGCAGTTTCCAGTAGTTCTGTATGTTGAATGTAGAGAGAAGCTGTTTCCAAGCGTTCTGTAGTCTGAGAGTAGGCATACGCTGTCTATGGGATTCCTGTAGCCTGAGTGTAGCCGACGCAGCTTATGGGAGTTCTGTAACGCTGAATTCGAAAGTCACATTTTACCGAAGTTCTGTATCAGAGTGTAGGGAGAAGCTGTTTCCAAGAATTCTGCAGCCTATGAGCAGGTATTCGCTCTATGCGGGTTTTGTGTATGCCTAGTGTGGCAGACGCAGCTTATGGGAGTTCTGTATCTTGAATGCAGTGAGACACAGTTTGCCAGAGTTCTGTATATGGGTGTAGAGAGAAACTCTTTCCAGGAGTTCTAGAGCCTGGCAAGAAGCATACGCAGTAATTGAGATTTCTGTATCCTGAGTGTGGGAGACGCCGCTTATGGGATCTCCGCTACCTGGATATAGAGAGAAGCAGTTTACCGGAGCTCTGTACCCTTGGTGTAGAGAGCAGCTGTTTACTGGAGTTCTGTAGCCTGGAATGAGGCATTCGCTATATGCGGGTTTTCTGTATGCTGAGTGTAGGAGACGCCGCTTGGGGGAGCTCTGCTACCTGGATATAGAGAGAAGCAGTTTACCGGAGATCCTTATCCTTGTTGTAGAGCGGAGCGCTTTCCAGGATTTCTGTATCCTGGAATTAGGCATTCGCTATATGTGGGTATTCTGTATGCTGCGCGTAGGAGATGCAGCTTTTGGGAGTTCTATAGCCTAAGTGTAGAGAGATGCAGTTTCCAGTAGTTCTGTATGTTGAATGTAGAGAGAAGCTGTTTCCAAGAGTTCTGTAGTCTGAGAGTAGGCATACGCTGTCTATGGGATTCCTGTAGCCTGAGTGTAGCCGACACAGCTTATGGGAGTTCTGTAACCCTGAATTCGAAAGTCACATTTTACCGAAGTTCTGTATCAGAGTGTAGGGAGAAGCTGTTTCCAAGAATTCTGCAGCCTATGAGCAGGTATTCGCTCTATGCGGGTTTTGTGTATGCCTAGTGTGGCAGACGCAGCTTATGGGAGTTCTGTATCTTGAATGCAGTGAGACACAGTTTGCCAGAGTTCTGTATATGGGTGTAGAGAGAAACTCTTTCCAGGAGTTCTAGAGCCTGGCAAGAGGCATACGCAGTAATTGGGATTTCTGTATCCTGAGTGTGGGAGACGCCGCTTCTGGGAGCTCCGCTACCTGGATATAGAGAGAAGCAGTTTACCGGAGTTCTGTACCCTTGGTGTAGAGAGCAGCTGTTTGCTGGAGTTCTGTAGCCTGGAATGAGGCATTCGCTATATGCGGGTTTTCTGTATGCTGAGTGTAGGAGACGCCGCTTCTGGGAGCTCCGCTACCTGGATATAGAGAGAAGCAGTTTACCGGAGATCCTTATCCTTGTTGTAGAGCGGAGCGCTTTCCAGGATTTCTGTATCCTGTATCCTGGAATTAGGCATTCGCTATATGTGGGTATTCTGTATGCTGCGTGTAGCAGAAGCAGCTTTCGGGAGTTCTATAGCCTAAGTGTAGAGAGATGCAGTTTCCAGTAGTTCTGTATGTTGAATGTAGAGAGAAGCTGTTTCCAAGCGTTCTGTAGTCTGAGAGTAGGCATACGCTGTCTATGGGATTCCTGTAGCCTGAGTGTAGCCGACGCAGCTTATGGGAGTTCTGTAACGCTGAATTCGAAAGTCACATTTTACCGAAGTTCTGTATCAGAGTGTAGGGAGAAGCTGTTTCCAAGAATTCTGCAGCCTATGAGCAGGTATTCGCTCTATGCGGGTGTTGTGTATGCCTAGTGTGGCAGACGCAGATTATGGGAGTTCTGTATCTTGAATGCAGTGAGACACAGTTTGCCAGAGTTCTGTATATGGGTGTAGAGAGAAACTCTTTCCAGGAGTTCTAGAGCCTGGCAAGAAGCATACGCAGTAATTGAGATTTCTGTATCCTGAGTGTGGGAGACGCCGCTTATGGGATCTCCGCTACCTGGATATAGAGAGAAGCAGTTTACCGGAGCTCTGTACCCTTGGTGTAGAGAGCAGCTGTTTACTGGAGTTCTGTAGCCTGGAATGAGGCATTCGCTATATGCGCGTTTTCTGTATGCTGAGTGTAGGAGACGCCGCTTGGGGGAGCTCTGCTACCTGGATATAGAGAGAAGCAGTTTACCGGAGATCCTTATCCTTGTTGTAGAGCGGAGCGCTTTCCAGGATTTCTGTATCCTGTATCCTGGAATTAGGCATTCGCTATATGTGGGTATTCTGTATGCTGCGTGTAGCAGAAGCAGCTTTCAGGAGTTCTATAGCCTAAGTGTAGAGAGATGCAGTTTCCAGTAGTTCTGTATGTTGAATGTAGAGAGAAGCTGTTTCCAAGCGTTCTGTAGTCTGAGAGTAGGCATACGCTGTCTATGGGATTCCTGTAGCCTGAGTGTAGCCGACGCAGCTTATGGGAGTTCTGTAACCCTGAATTCGAAAGTCACATTTTACCGAAGTTCTGTATCAGAGTGTAGGGAGAAGCTGTTTCCAAGAATTCTGCAGCCTATGAGCAGGTATTCGCTCTATGCGGGTTTTGTGTATGCCTAGTGTGGCAGACGCAGCTTATGGGAGTTCTGTATCTTGAATGCAGTGAGACACAGTTTGCCAGAGTTCTGTATATGGGTGTAGAGAGAAACTGTTTCCAGGAGTTCTAGAGCCTGGCAAGAGGCATACGCAGTAATTGGGATTTCTGTATCCTGAGTGTGGGAGACGCCGCTTCTGGGAGCTCCGCTACCTGGATATAGAGAGAAGCAGTTTACCGGAGTTCTGTACCCTTGGTGTAGAGAGCAGCTGTTTCCTGCAGTTCTGTAGCCTGGAATGAGGCATTCGCTATATGCGGGTTTTCTGTATGCTGAGTGTAGGAGACGCCGCTTCTGGGAGCTCCGCTACCTGGATATAGAGAGAAGTAGTTTACCGGAGCTCTGTACCCTTGGTGTAGAGAGCAGCTGTTTACTGGAGTTCTGTAGCCTGGAATGAGGCATTCGCTATATGCGGGTTTTCTGTATGCTGAGTGTAGGAGACGCCGCTTAGGGGAGCTCTGCTACCTGGATATAGAGAGAAGCAGTTTACCGGAGATCCTTATCCTTGTTGTAGAGCGGAGCGCTTTCCAGGATTTCTGTATCCTGGAATTAGGCATTCGCTATATGTGGGTATTCTGTATGCTGCGTGTAGGAGATGCAGCTTTTGGGAGTTCTATAGCCTAAGTGTAGAGAGATGCAGTTTCCAGTAGTTCTGTATGTTGAATGTAGAGAGAAGCTGTTTCCAAGAGTTCTGTAGTCTGAGAGTAGGCATACGCTGTCTATGGGATTCCTGTAGCCTGAGTGTAGCCGACACAGCTTATGGGAGTTCTGTAACCCTGAATTCGAAAGTCACATTATACTGAAGTTCTGTATCAGAGTGTAGGGAGAAGCTGTTTCCAAGAATTCTGCAGCCTATGAGCAGGTATTCGCTCTATGCGGGTTTTGTGTATGCCTAGTGTGGCAGACGCAGCTTATGGGAGTTCTGTATCTTGAATGCAGTGAGACACAGTTTGCCAGAGTTCTGTATATGGGTGTAGAGAGAAACTGTTTCCAGGAGTTCTAGAGCCTGGCAAGAGGCATACGCAGTAATTGGGATTTCTGTATCCTGAGTGTGGGAGACGCCGCTTCTGGGAGCTCCGCTACCTGGATATAGAGAGAAGCAGTTTACCGGAGTTCTGTACCATTGGTGTAGAGAGCAGCTGTTTCCTGCAGTTCTGTAGCCTGGAATGAGGCATTCGCTATATGCGGGTTTTCTGTATGCTGAGTGTAGGAGACGCCGCTTCTGGGAGCTCCGCTACCTGGATATAGAGAGAAGCAGTTTACTGGAGTTCTGTACCCTTGGTGTAGAGAGCAGCTGTTTCCTGGAGTTCTGTAGCCTGGAATGAGGCATTCGCTATATGCGGGTTTTCTGTATGCTGAGTGTAGGAGACGCCGCTTCTGGGAGCTCCGCTACCTGGATATAGAGAGAAGTAGTTTACCGGAGCTCTGTACCCTTGGTGTAGAGAGCAGCTGTTTACTGGAGTTCTGTAGCCTGGAATGAGGCATTCGCTATATGCGGGTTTTCTGTATGCTGAGTGTAGGAGACGCCGCTTCTGGGAGCTCCGCTACCTGGATATAGAGAGAAGTAGTTTACCGGAGCTCTGTACCCTTGGTGTAGAGAGCAGCTGTTTACTGGAGTTCTGTAGCCTGGAATGAGGCATTCGCTATATGCGGGTTTTCTGTATGCTGAGTGTAGGAGACGCCGCTTAGGGGAGCTCTGCTACCTGGATATAGAGAGAAGCAGTTTACCGGAGATCCTTATCCTTGTTGTAGAGCGGAGCGCTTTCCAGGATTTCTGTATCCTGTATCCTGGAATTAGGCATTCGCTATATGTGGGTATTCTGTATGCTGCGTGTAGCAGAAGCAGCTTTCGGGAGTTCTATAGCCTAAGTGTAGAGAGATGCAGTTTCCAGTAGTTCTGTATGTTGAATGTAGAGAGAAGCTGTTTCCAAGCGTTCTGTAGTCTGAGAGTAGGCATACGCTGGATATGGGATTCCTGTAGCCTGAGTGTAGCCGACGCAGCTTATGGGAGTTCTGTAACCCTGAATTCGAAAGTCACATTTTACCGAAGTTCTGTATCAGAGTGTAGGGAGAAGCTGTTTGCAAGAATTCTGCAGATATGAGCAGGTATTCGCTCTATGCGGGTTTTGTGTATGCCTAGTGTGGCAGACGCAGCTTATGGGAGTTCTGTATCTTGAATGCAGTGAGACACAGTTTGCCAGAGTTCTGTATATGGGTGTAGAGAGAAACTGTTTCCAGGAGTTCTAGAGCCTGGCAAGAGGCATACACCGTAACTGGGATTTCTGTATCCTGAGTGTGGGAGACGCCGCTTCTGGGAGTTCCGCTACCTGGATATAGAGAGAAGCAGTTTACCGGAGTTCTGTACCCTTGGTGTAGAGAGCAGCTGTTTGCTGGAGTTCTGTAGCCTGGAATGAGGCATTCGCTATATGCGGGTTTTCTGTATGCTGAGTGTAGGAGACGCCGCTTCTGGGAGCTCCGCTACCTGGATATAGAGAGAAGCAGTTTACCGGAGATCCTTATCCTTGTTGTAGAGCGGAGCGCTTTCCAGGATTTCTGTATCCTGTATCCTGGAATTAGGCATTCGCTATATGTGGGTATTCTGTATGCTGCGTGTAGCAGAAGCAGCTTTCGGGAGTTCTATAGCCTAAGTGTAGAGAGATGCAGTTTCCAGTAGTTCTGTATGTTGAATGTAGAGAGAAGCTGTTTCCAAGCGTTCTGTAGTCTGAGAGTAGGCATACGCTGGATATGGGATTCCTGTAGCCTGAGTGTAGTCGACGCAGCTTATGGGAGTTCTGTAACCCTGAATTCGAAAGTCACATTTTACCGAAGTTCTGTATCAGAGTGTAGGGAGAAGCTGTTTCCAAGAATTCTGCAGCCTATGAGCAGGTATTTGCTCTATGCGGGTTTTGTGTATGCCTAGTGTGGCAGACGCAGCTTATGGGAGTTCTGTATCTTGAATGCAGTGAGACACAGTTTGCCAGACTTCTGTATATGGGTGTAGAGAGAAACTGTTTCCAGGAGTTCTAGAGCCTGGCAAGAGGCATACGCAGTAATTGGGATTTCTGTATCCTGAGTGTGGGAGACGCCGCTTCTGGGAGTTCCGCTACCTGGATATAGAGAGAAGCAGTTTACCGGAGTTCTGTACCCTTGGTGTAGAGAGCAGCTGTTTGCTGGAGTTCTGTAGCCTGGAATGAGGCATTCGCTATATGCGGGTTTTCTGTATGCTGAGTGTAGGAGACGCCGCTTCTGGGAGCTCCGCTACCTGGATATAGAGAGAAGTAGTTTACCGGAGCTCTGTACCCTTGGTGTAGAGAGCAGCTGTTTACTGGAGTTCTGTAGCCTGGAATGAGGCATTCGCTATATGCGGGTTTTCTGTATGCTGAGTGTAGGAGACGCCGCTTAGGGGAGCTCTGCTACCTGGATATAGAGAGAAGCAGTTTCCCGGAGATCCTTATCCTTGTTGTAGAGCGGAGCGCTTTCCAGGATTTCTGTATCCTGGAATTAGGCATTCGCTATATGTGTGTATTCTGTATGCTGCGCGTAGGAGATGCAGCTTTTGGGAGTTCTATAGCCTAAGTGTAGAGAGATGCAGTTTCCAGTAGTTCTGTATGTTGAATGTAGAGAGAAGCTGTTTCCAAGAGTTCTGTAGTCTGAGAGTAGGCATACGCTGTCTATGGGATTCCTGTAGCCTGAGTGTAGCCGACGCAGCTTATGGGAGTTCTGTAACGCTGAATTCGAAAGTCACATTTTACCGAAGTTCTGTATCAGAGTGTAGGGAGAAGCTGTTTCCAAGAATTCTGCAGCCTATGAGCAGGTATTCGCTCTATGCGGGTGTTGTGTATGCCTAGTGTGGCAGACGCAGCTTATGGGAGTTCTGTATCTTGAATGCAGTGAGACACAGTTTGCCAGAGTTCTGTATATGGGTGTAGAGAGAAACTCTTTCCAGGAGTTCTAGAGCCTGGCAAGAAGCATACGCAGTAATTGAGATTTCTGTATCCTGAGTGTGGGAGACGCCGCTTCTGGGAGCTCCGCTACCTGGATATAGAGAGAAGCAGTTTACCGGAGCTCTGTACCCTTGGTGTAGAGAGCAGCTGTTTACTGGAGTTCTGTAGCCTGGAATGAGGCATTCGCTATATGCGGGTTTTCTGTATGCTGAGTGTAGGAGACGCCGCTTGGGGGAGCTCTGCTACCTGGATATAGAGAGAAGCAGTTTACCGGAGATCCTTATCCTTGTTGTAGAGCGGAGCGCTTTCCAGGATTTCTGTATCCTGTATCCTGGAATTAGGCATTCGCTATATGTGGGTATTCTGTATGCTGCGTGTAGCAGAAGCAGCTTTCAGGAGTTCTATAGCCTAAGTGTAGAGAGATGCAGTTTCCAGTAGTTCTGTATGTTGAATGTAGAGAGAAGCTGTTTCCAAGCGTTCTGTAGTCTGAGAGTAGGCATACGCTGTCTATGGGATTCCTGTAGCCTGAGTGTAGCCGACGCAGCTTATGGGAGTTCTGTAACCCTGAATTCGAAAGTCACATTTTACCGAAGTTCTGTATCAGAGTGTAGGGAGAAGCTGTTTCCAAGAATTCTGCAGCCTATGAGCAGGTATTCGCTCTATGCGGGTTTTGTGTATGCCTAGTGTGGCAGACGCAGCTTATGGGAGTTCTGTATCTTGAATGCAGTGAGACACAGTTTGCCAGAGTTCTGTATATGGGTGTAGAGAGAAACTGTTTCCAGGAGTTCTAGAGCCTGGCAAGAGGCATACGCAGTAATTGGGATTTCTGTATCCTGAGTGTGGGAGACGCCGCTTCTGGGAGCTCTGCTACCTGGATATAGAGAGAAGCAGTTAACCGGAGTTCTGTACCCTTGGTGTAGAGAGCAGCTGTTTACTGGAGTTCTGTAGCCTGGAATGAGGCATTCGCTATATGCGGGTTTTCTGTATGCTGAGTGTAGGAGACGCCGCTTCTGGGAGCTCCGCTACCTGGATATAGAGAGAAGTAGTTTACCGGAGCTCTGTACCCTTGGTGTAGAGAGCAGCTGTTTACTGGAGTTCTGTAGCCTGGAATGAGGCATTCGCTATATGCGGGTTTTCTGTATGCTGAGTGTAGGAGACGCCGCTTAGGGGAGCTCTGCTACCTGGATATAGAGAGAAGCAGTTTACCGGAGATCCTTATCCTTGTTGTAGAGCGGAGCGCTTTCCAGGATTTCTGTATCCTGTATCCTGGAATTAGGCATTCGCTATATGTGGGTATTCTGTATGCTGCGTGTAGCAGAAGCAGCTTTCGGGAGCTCTATAGCCTAAGTGTAGAGAGATGCAGTTTCCAGTAGTTCTGTATGTTGAATGTAGAGAGAAGCTGTTTCCAAGAGTTCTGTAGTCTGAGAGTAGGCATACGCTGGATATGGGATTCCTGTAGCCTGAGTGTAGCCGACGCAGCTTATGGGAGTTCTGTAACCCTGAATTCGAAAGTCACATTTTACCGAAGTTCTGTATCAGAGTGTAGGGAGAAGCTGTTTGCAAGAATTCTGCAGCCTATGAGCAGGTATTCGCTCTATGCGGGTTTTGTGTATGCCTAGTGTGGCAGACGCAGCTTATGGGAGTTCTGTATCTTGAATGCAGTGAGACACAGTTTGCCAGAGTTCTGTATATGGGTGTAGAGAGAAACTCTTTCCAGGAGTTCTAGAGCCTGGCAAGAGGCATACGCAGTAATTGAGATTTCTGTATCCTGAGTGTGGGAGACGCCGCTTCTGGGAGCTCCGCTACCTGGATATAGAGAGAAGCAGTTTACCGGAGCTCTGTACCCTTGGTGTAGAGAGCAGCTGTTTACTGGAGTTCTGTAGCCTGGAATGAGGCATTCGCTATATGCGGGTTTTCTGTATGCTGAGTGTAGGAGACGCCGCTTAGGGGAGCTCTGCTACCTGGATATAGAGAGAAGCAGTTTACCGGAGATCCTTATCCTTGTTGTAGAGTGGAGCGCTTTCCAGGATTTCTGTATTCTGGAATTAGGCATTCGCTATATGTGGGTATTCTGTATGCTACGTGTAGGAGATGCAGCTTTTGGGAGTTCTATAGCCTAAGTGTAGAGAGATGCAGTTTCCAGTAGTTCTGTATGTTGAATGTAGAGAGAAGCTGTTTCCAAGCGTTCTGTAGTCTGAGAGTAGGCATACGCTGTCTATGGGATTCCTGTAGCCTGAGTGTAGCCGACACAGCTTATGGGAGTTCTGTAACCCTGAATTCGAAAGTCACATTTTACCGAAGTTCTGTATCAGAGTGTAGGGAGAAGCTCTTTCCAAGAATTCTGCAGCCTATGAGCAGGTATTCGCTCTATGCGGGTTTTGTGTATGCCTAGTGTGGCAGACGCAGCTTATGGGAGTTCTGTATCTTGAATGCAGTGAGACACAGTTTGCCAGAGTTCTGTATATGGGTGTAGAGAGAAACTCTTTCCAGGAGTTCTAGAGCCTGGCAAGAGGCATACGCAGTAATTGAGATTTCTGTATCCTGAGTGTGGGAGACGCCGCTTCTGGGAGCTCCGCTACCTGGATATAGAGAGAAGCAGTTTACCGGAGCTCTGTACCCTTTGTGTAGAGAGCAGCTGTTTACTGGAGTTCTGTAGCCTGGAATGAGGCATTCGCTATATGCGGGTTTTCTGTATGCTGAGTGTAGGAGACGCCGCTTAGGGGAGCTCTGCTACCTGGATATAGAGAGAAGCAGTTTACCGGAGATCCTTATCCTTGTTGAAGAGTAGAGCGCTTTCCAGGATTTCTGTATCCTGGAATTAGGCATTCGCTATATGTGGGTATTCTGTATGCTGCGTGTAGGAGATGCAGCTTTCGGGAGTTCTATAGCCTAAGTGTAGAGAGATGCAGTTTCCAGTAGTTCTGTATGTTGAATGTAGAGAGAAGCTGTTTCCAAGCGTTCTGTAGTCTGAGAGTAGGCATACGCTGTCTATGGGATTCCTGTAGCCTGAGTGTAGCCGACGCAGCTTATGGGAGTTCTGTAACCCTGAATTCGAAAGTCACATTTTACCGAAGTTCTGTATCAG
The DNA here is from genome assembly GCF_033115175.1 of Lepus europaeus. Classification (NCBI taxonomy): domain Eukaryota; kingdom Metazoa; phylum Chordata; class Mammalia; order Lagomorpha; family Leporidae; genus Lepus; species Lepus europaeus. The sequence continues at coordinate 380,631 of NW_026909619.1, forward strand.
AGTGTAGGGAGAAGCTGTTTCCAAGAATTCTGCAGCCTATGAGCAGGTATTCGCTCTATGCGGGTTTTCTGTATGCCTACTGTGGCAGACGCAGCTTATGGGAGTTCTGTATCTTGAATGCAGTGAGACACAGTTTGCCAGAGTTCTGTATATGGGTGTAGAGAGAAACTGTTTCCAGGAGTTCTAGAGCCTGGCAAGAGGCATACGCAGTAATTGGGATTTCTGTCTCCTGAGTGTGGGAGACGCCGCTTCTGGGAGCTCCGCTACCTGGATATAGAGAGAAGCAGTTTACCGGAGTTCTGTACCCTTGGTGTAGAGAGCAGCTGTTTACTGGAGTTCTGTAGCCTGGAATGAGGCATTCGCTATATGCGGGTTTTCTGTATGCTGAGTGTAGGAGACGCCGCTTAGGGGAGCTCTGCTACCTGGATATAGAGAGAAGCAGTTTACCGGAGATCCTTATCCTTGTTGTAGAGCGGAGCGCTTTCCAGGATTTCTGTATCCTGTATCCTGGAATTAGGCATTCGCTATATGTGGGTATTCTGTATGCTGCGTGTAGCAGAAGCAGCTTTCGGGAGTTCTATAGCCTAAGTGTAGAGAGATGCAGTTTCCAGTAGTTCTGTATGTTGAATGTAGAGAGAAGCTGTTTCCAAGCGTTCTGTAGTCTGAGAGTAGGCATACGCTGGATATGGGATTCCTGTAGCCTGAGTGTAGTCGACGCAGCTTATGGGAGTTCTCTAACCCTGAATTCGAAAGTCACATTTTACCGAAGTTCTGTATCAGAGTGTAGGGAGAAGCTGTTTCCAAGAATTCTGCAGCCTATGAGCAGGTATTCGCTCTATGCGGGTTTTGTGTATGCCTAGTGTGGCAGACGCAGCTTATGGGAGTTCTGTATCTTGATTGCAGTGAGACACAGTTTGCCAGAGTTCTGTATATGGGTGTAGAGAGAAACTCTTTCCAGGAGTTCTAGAGCCTGGCAAGAGGCATACGCAGTAATTGGGATTTCTGTATCCTGAGTGTGGGAGACGCCGCTTCTGGGAGCTCCGCTACCTGGATATAGAGAGAAGCAGTTTACCGGAGTTCTGTACCCTTGGTGTAGAGAGCAGCTGTTTGCTGGAGTTCTGTAGCCTGGAATGAGGCATTCGCTATATGCGGGTTTTCTGTATGCTGAGTGTAGGAGACGCCGCTTCTGGGAGCTCCGCTACCTGGATATAGAGAGAAGTAGTTTACCGGAGCTCTGTACCCTTGGTGTAGAGAGCAGCTGTTTACTGGAGTTCTGTAGCCTGGAATGAGGCATTCGCTATATGCGGGTTTTCTGTATGCTGAGTGTAGGAGACGCCGCTTAGGGGAGCTCTGCTACCTGGATATAGAGTGAAGCAGTTTACCGGAGATCCTTATCCTTGTTGTAGAGCGGAGCGCTTTCCAGGATTTCTGTATCCTGGAATTAGGCATTCGCTATATGTGGGTATTCTGTATGCTGCGTGTAGGAGATGCAGCTTTTGGGAGTTCTATAGCCTAAGTGTAGAGAGATGCAGTTTCCAGTAGTTCTGTATGTTGAATGTAGAGAGAAGCTGTTTCCAAGAGTTCTGTAGTCTGAGAGTAGGCATACGCTGTCTATGGGATTCCTGTACCCTGAGTGTAGCCGACACAGCTTATGGGAGTTCTGTAACCCTGAATTCGAAAGTCACATTTTACCAAAGTTCTGTATCAGAGTGTAGGGAGAAGCTGTTCCCAAGAATTCTGCAGCCTATGAGCAGGTATTCGCTCTATGCGGGTTTTGTGTATGCCTAGTGTGGCAGACGCAGCTTATGGGAGTTCTGTATCTTGAATGCAGTGAGACACAGTTTGCCAGAGTTCTGTATATGGGTGTAGAGAGAAACTGTTTCCAGGAGTTCTAGAGCCTGGCAAGAGGCATACGCAGTAATTGGGATTTCTGTATCCTGAGTGTGGGAGACGCCGCTTCTGGGAGCTCCGCTACCTGGATATAGAGAGAAGCAGTTTACCGGAGTTCTGTACCCTTGGTGTAGAGAGCAGCTGTTTACTGGAGTTCTGTAGCCTGGAATGAGGCATTCGCTATATGCGGGTTTTCTGTATGCTGAGTGTAGGAGACGCCGCTTAGGGGAGCTCTGCTACCTGGATATAGAGAGAAGCAGTTTACCGGAGATCCTTATCCTTGTTGTAGAGCGGAGCGCTTTCCAGGATTTCTGTATCCTGTATCCTGGAATTAGGCATTCGCTATATGTGGGTATTCTGTATGCTGCGTGTAGCAGAAGCAGCTTTCGGGAGTTCTATAGCCTAAGTGTAGAGAGATGCAGTTTCCAGTAGTTCTGTATGTTGAATGTAGAGAGAAGCTGTTTCCAAGCGTTCTGTAGTCTGAGAGTAGGCATACGCTGGATATGGGATTCCTGTAGCCTGAGTGTAGTCGACGCAGCTTATGGGAGTTCTCTAACCCTGAATTCGAAAGTCACATTTTACCGAAGTTCTGTATCAGAGTGTAGGGAGAAGCTGTTTCCAAGAATTCTGCAGCCTATGAGCAGGTATTCGCTCTATGCGGGTTTTGTGTATGCCTAGTGTGGCAGACGCAGCTTATGGGAGTTCTGTATCTTGAATGCAGTGAGACACAGTTTGCCAGAGTTCTGTATATGGGTGTAGAGAGAAACTCTTTCCAGGAGTTCTAGAGCCTGGCAAGAGGCATACGCAGTAATTGGGATTTCTGTATCCTGAGTGTGGGAGACGCCGCTTCTGGGAGTTCCGCTACCTGGATATAGAGAGAAGCAGTTTACCGGAGTTCTGTACCCTTGGTGTAGAGAGCAGCTGTTTGCTGGAGTTCTGTAGCCTGGAATGAGGCATTCGCTATATGCGGGTTTTCTGTATGCTGAGTGTAGGAGACGCCGCTTCTGGGAGCTCCGCTACCTGGATATAGAGAGAAGTAGTTTACCGGAGCTCTGTACCCTTGGTGTAGAGAGCAGCTGTTTACTGGAGTTCTGTAGCCTGGAATGAGGCATTCGCTATATGCGGGTTTTCTGTATGCTGAGTGTAGGAGACGCCGCTTAGGGGAGCTCTGCTACCTGGATATAGAGTGAAGCAGTTTACCGGAGATCCTTATCCTTGTTGTAGAGCGGAGCGCTTTCCAGGATTTCTGTATCCTGGAATTAGGCATTCGCTATATGTGGGTATTCTGTATGCTGCGTGTAGGAGATGCAGCTTTTGGGATTTCTATAGCCTAAGTGTAGAGAGATGCAGTTTCCAGTAGTTCTGTATGTTGAATGTAGAGAGAAGCTGTTTCCAAGAGTTCTGTAGTCTGAGAGTAGGCATACGCTGTCTATGGGATTCCTGTAGCCTGAGTGTAGCCGACACAGCTTATGGGAGTTCTGTAACCCTGAATTCGAAAGTCACATTTTACCAAAGTTCTGTATCAGAGTGTAGGGAGAAGCTGTTCCCAAGAATTCTGCAGCCTATGAGCAGGTATTCGCTCTATGCGGGTTTTCTGTATGCCTAGTGTGGCAGACGCAGCTTATGGGAGTTCTGTATCTTGAATGCAGTGAGACACAGTTTGCCAGAGTTCTGTATATGGGTGTAGAGAGAAACTGTTTCCAGGAGTTCTAGAGCCTGGCAAGAGGCATACGCAGTAATTGGGATTTCTGTCTCCTGAGTGTGGGAGACGCCGCTTCTGGGAGCTCCGCTACCTGGATATAGAGAGAAGCAGTTTACCGGAGTTCTGTACCCTTGGTGTAGAGAGCAGCTGTTTACTGGAGTTCTGTAGCCTGGAATGAGGCATTCGCTATATGCGGGTTTTCTGTATGCTGAGTGTAGGAGACGCCGCTTAGGGGAGCTCTGCTACCTGGATATAGAGAGAAGCAGTTTACCGGAGATCCTTATCCTTGTTGTAGAGCGGAGCGCTTTCCAGGATTTCTGTATCCTGTATCCTGGAATTAGGCATTCGCTATATGTGGGTATTCTGTATGCTGCGTGTAGCAGAAGCAGCTTTCGGGAGTTCTATAGCCTAAGTGTAGAGAGATGCAGTTTCCAGTAGTTCTGTATGTTGAATGTAGAGAGAAGCTGTTTCCAAGCGTTCTGTAGTCTGAGAGTAGGCATACGCTGGATATGGGATTCCTGTAGCCTGAGTGTAGTCGACGCAGCTTATGGGAGTTCTCTAACCCTGAATTCGAAAGTCACATTTTACCGAAGTTCTGTATCAGAGTGTAGGGAGAAGCTGTTTCCAAGAATTCTGCAGCCTATGAGCAGGTATTCGCTCTATGCGGGTTTTGTGTATGCCTAGTGTGGCAGACGCAGCTTATGGGAGTTCTGTATCTTGATTGCAGTGAGACACAGTTTGCCAGAGTTCTGTATATGGGTGTAGAGAGAAACTCTTTCCAGGAGTTCTAGAGCCTGGCAAGAGGCATACGCAGTAATTGGGATTTCTGTATCCTGAGTGTGGGAGACGCCGCTTCTGGGAGCTCCGCTACCTGGATATAGAGAGAAGCAGTTTACCGGAGTTCTGTACCCTTGGTGTAGAGAGCAGCTGTTTGCTGGAGTTCTGTAGCCTGGAATGAGGCATTCGCTATATGCGGGTTTTCTGTATGCTGAGTGTAGGAGACGCCGCTTCTGGGAGCTCCGCTACCTGGATATAGAGAGAAGTAGTTTACCGGAGCTCTGTACCCTTGGTGTAGAGAGCAGCTGTTTACTGGAGTTCTGTAGCCTGGAATGAGGCATTCGCTATATGCGGGTTTTCTGTATGCTGAGTGTAGGAGACGCCGCTTAGGGGAGCTCTGCTACCTGGATATAGAGTGAAGCAGTTTACCGGAGATCCTTATCCTTGTTGTAGAGCGGAGCGCTTTCCAGGATTTCTGTATCCTGGAATTAGGCATTCGCTATATGTGGGTATTCTGTATGCTGCGTGTAGGAGATGCAGCTTTTGGGAGTTCTATAGCCTAAGTGTAGAGAGATGCAGTTTCCAGTAGTTCTGTATGTTGAATGTAGAGAGAAGCTGTTTCCAAGAGTTCTGTAGTCTGAGAGTAGGCATACGCTGTCTATGGGATTCCTGTAGCCTGAGTGTAGCCGACACAGCTTATGGGAGTTCTGTAACCCTGAATTCGAAAGTCACATTTTACCAAAGTTCTGTATCAGAGTGTAGGGAGAAGCTGTTCCCAAGAATTCTGCAGCCTATGAGCAGGTATTCGCTCTATGCGGGTTTTGTGTATGCCTAGTGTGGCAGACGCAGCTTATGGGAGTTCTGTATCTTGAATGCAGTGAGACACAGTTTGTCAGAGTTCTGTATATGGGTGTAGAGAGAAACTGTTTCCAGGAGTTCTAGAGCCTGGCAAGAGGCATACGCAGTAATTGGGATTTCTGTATCCTGAGTGTGGGAGACGCCGCTTCTGGGAGCTCCGCTACCTGGATATAGAGAGAAGCAGTTTACCGGAGTTCTGTACCCTTGGTGTAGAGAGCAGCTGTTTACTGGAGTTCTGTAGCCTGGAATGAGGCATTCGCTATATGCGGGTTTTCTGTATGCTGAGTGTAGGAGACGCCGCTTAGGGGAGCTCTGCTACCTGGATATAGAGAGAAGCAGTTTACCGGAGATCCTTATCCTTGTTGTAGAGCGGAGCGCTTTCCAGGATTTCTGTATCCTGTATCCTGGAATTAGGCATTCGCTATATGTGGGTATTCTGTATGCTGCGTGTAGCAGAAGCAGCTTTCGGGAGTTCTATAGCCTAAGTGTAGAGAGATGCAGTTTCCAGTAGTTCTGTATGTTGAATGTAGAGAGAAGCTGTTTCCAAGCGTTCTGTAGTCTGAGAGTAGGCATACGCTGGATATGGGATTCCTGTAGCCTGAGTGTAGTCGACGCAGCTTATGGGAGTTCTCTAACCCTGAATTCGAAAGTCACATTTTACCGAAGTTCTGTATCAGAGTGTAGGGAGAAGCTGTTTCCAAGAATTCTGCAGCCTATGAGCAGGTATTCGCTCTATGCGGGTTTTGTGTATGCCTAGTGTGGCAGACGCAGCTTATGGGAGTTCTGTATCTTGAATGCAGTGAGACACAGTTTGCCAGAGTTCTGTATATGGGTGTAGAGAGAAACTCTTTCCAGGAGTTCTAGAGCCTGGCAAGAGGCATACGCAGTAATTGGGATTTCTGTATCCTGAGTGTGGGAGACGCCGCTTCTGGGAGTTCCGCTACCTGGATATAGAGAGAAGCAGTTTACCGGAGTTCTGTACCCTTGGTGTAGAGAGCAGCTGTTTGCTGGAGTTCTGTAGCCTGGAATGAGGCATTCGCTATATGCGGGTTTTCTGTATGCTGAGTGTAGGAGACGCCGCTTCTGGGAGCTCCGCTACCTGGATATAGAGAGAAGTAGTTTACCGGAGCTCTGTACCCTTGGTGTAGAGAGCAGCTGTTTACTGGAGTTCTGTAGCCTGGAATGAGGCATTCGCTATATGCGGGTTTTCTGTATGCTGAGTGTAGGAGACGCCGCTTAGGGGAGCTCTGCTACCTGGATATAGAGTGAAGCAGTTTACCGGAGATCCTTATCCTTGTTGTAGAGCGGAGCGCTTTCCAGGATTTCTGTATCCTGGAATTAGGCATTCGCTATATGTGGGTATTCTGTATGCTGCGTGTAGGAGATGCAGCTTTTGGGATTTCTATAGCCTAAGTGTAGAGAGATGCAGTTTCCAGTAGTTCTGTATGTTGAATGTAGAGAGAAGCTGTTTCCAAGAGTTCTGTAGTCTGAGAGTAGGCATACGCTGTCTATGGGATTCCTGTAGCCTGAGTGTAGCCGACACAGCTTATGGGAGTTCTGTAACCCTGAATTCGAAAGTCACATTTTACCAAAGTTCTGTATCAGAGTGTAGGGAGAAGCTGTTCCCAAGAATTCTGCAGCCTATGAGCAGGTATTCGCTCTATGCGGGTTTTCTGTATGCCTAGTGTGGCAGACGCAGCTTATGGGAGTTCTGTATCTTGAATGCAGTGAGACACAGTTTGCCAGAGTTCTGTATATGGGTGTAGAGAGAAACTGTTTCCAGGAGTTCTAGAGCCTGGCAAGAGGCATACGCAGTAATTGGGATTTCTGTCTCCTGAGTGTGGGAGACGCCGCTTCTGGGAGCTCCGCTACCTGGATATAGAGAGAAGCAGTTTACCGGAGTTCTGTACCCTTGGTGTAGAGAGCAGCTGTTTACTGGAGTTCTGTAGCCTGGAATGAGGCATTCGCTATATGCGGGTTTTCTGTATGCTGAGTGTAGGAGACGCCGCTTAGGGAAGCTCTGCTACCTGGATATAGAGAGAAGCAGTTTACCGGAGATCCTTATCCTTGTTGTAGAGCGGAGCGCTTTCCAGGATTTCTGTATCCTGTATCCTGGAATTAGGCATTCGCTATATGTGGGTATTCTGTATGCTGCGTGTAGCAGAAGCAGCTTTAGGGAGTTCTATAGCATAAGTGTAGAGAGATGCAGTTTCCAGTAGTTCTGTATGTTGAATGTAGAGAGAAGCTGTTTCCAAGCGTTCTGTAGTCTGAGAGTAGGCATACGCTGTCTATGGGATTCCTGTAGCCTGAGTGTAGCCGACGCAGCTTATGGGAGTTCTGTAACGCTGAATTCGAAAGTCACATTTTACCGAAGTTCTGTATCAGAGTGTAGGGAGAAGCTGTTTCCAAGAATTCTGCAGCCTATGAGCAGGTATTCGCTCTATGCGGGTTTTCTGTATGCCTACTGTGGCAGACGCAGCTTATGGGAGTTCTGTATCTTGAATGCAGTGAGACACAGTTTGCCAGAGTTCTGTATATGGGTGTAGAGAGAAACTCTTTCCAGGAGTTCTAGAGCCTGGCAAGAAGCATACGCAGTAATTGAGATTTCTGTATCCTGAGTGTGGGAGACGCCGCTTCTGGGAGCTCCGCTACCTGGATATAGAGAGAAGCAGTTTACCGGAGCTCTGTACCCTTGGTGTAGAGAGCAGCTGTTTACTGGAGTTCTGTAGCCTGGAATGAGGCATTCGCTATATGCGGGTTTTCTGTATGCTGAGTGTAGGAGACGCCGCTTGGGGGAGCTCTGCTACCTGGATATAGAGAGAAGCAGTTTACCGGAGATCCTTATCCTTGTTGTAGAGCGGAGCGCTTTCCAGGATTTCTGTATCCTGTATCCTGGAATTAGGCATTCGCTATATGTGGGTATTCTGTATGCTGCGTGTAGCAGAAGCAGCTTTCAGGAGTTCTATAGCCTAAGTGTAGAGAGATGCAGTTTCCAGTAGTTCTGTATGTTGAATGTAGAGAGAAGCTGTTTCCAAGCGTTCTGTAGTCTGAGAGTAGGCATACGCTGTCTATGGGATTCCTGTAGCCTGAGTGTAGCCGACGCAGCTTATGGGAGTTCTGTAACCCTGAATTCGAAAGTCACATTTTACCGAAGTTCTGTATCAGAGTGTAGGGAGAAGCTGTTTCCAAGAATTCTGCAGCCTATGAGCAGGTATTCGCTCTATGCGGGTTTTGTGTATGCCTAGTGTGGCAGACGCAGCTTATGGGAGTTCTGTATCTTGAATGCAGTGAGACACAGTTTGCCAGAGTTCTGTATATGGGTGTAGAGAGAAACTGTTTCCAGGAGTTCTAGAGCCTGGCAAGAGGCATACGCAGTAATTGGGATTTCTGTATCCTGAGTGTGGGAGACGCCGCTTCTGGGCGCTCCGCTAATTGGATATAGAGAGAAGCAGTTCACCGGAGTTCTGTACCCTTGGTGTAGAGAGCAGCTGTTTACTGGAGTTCTGTAGCCTGGAATGAGGCATTCGCTATATGCGGGTTTTCTGTATGCTGAGTGTAGGAGACGCCGCTTCTGGGAGCTCCGCTACCTGGATATAGAGAGAAGTAGTTTACCGGAGCTCTGTACCCTTGGTGTAGAGAGCAGCTGTTTACTGGAGTTCTGTAGCCTGGAATGAGGCATTCGCTATATGCGGGTTTTCTGTATGCTGAGTGTAGGAGACGCCGCTTAGGGGAGCTCTGCTACCTGGATATAGAGAGAAGCAGTTTACCGGAGATCCTTATCCTTGTTGTAGAGCGGAGCGCTTTCCAGGATTTCTGTATCCTGTATCCTGGAATTAGGCATTCGCTATATGTGGGTATTCTGTATGCTGCGTGTAGCAGAAGCAGCTTTCGGGAGTTCTATAGCCTAAGTGTAGAGAGATGCAGTTTCCAGTAGTTCTGTATGTTGAATGTAGAGAGAAGCTGTTTCCAAGAGTTCTGTAGTCTGAGAGTAGGCATACGCTGGATATGGGATTCCTGTAGCCTGAGTGTAGCCGACGCAGCTTATGGGAGTTCTGTAACCCTGAATTCGAAAGTCACATTTTACCGAAGTTCTGTATCAGAGTGTAGGGAGAAGCTGTTTCCAAGAATTCTGCAGCCTATGAGCAGGTATTCGCTCTATGCGGGTTTTGTGTATGCCTAGTGTAGCAGACGCAGCTTATGGGAGTTCTGTATCTTGAATGCAGTGAGACACAGTTTGCCAGAGTTCTGTATATGGGTGTAGAGAGAAACTGTTTCCAGGAGTTCTAGAGCCTGGCAAGAGGCATACGCAGTAATTGAGATTTCTGTATCCTGAGTGTGGGAGACGCCGCTTCTGGGAGCTCCGCTACCTGGATATAGAGAGAAGCAGTTTACCGGAGCTCTGTACCCTTGGTGTAGAGAGCAGCTGTTTACTGGAGTTCTGTAGCCTGGAATGAGGCATTCGCTATATGCGGGTTTTCAGTATGCTGAGTGTAGGAGACGCCGCTTAGGGGAGCTCTGCTACCTGGATATGGAGAGAAGCAGTTTACCGGAGATCCTTATCCTTGTTGTAGAGCGGAGCGCTTTCCAGGATTTCTGTATTCTGGAATTAGGCATTCGCTATATGTGGGTATTCTGTATGCTACGTGTAGGAGATGCAGCTTTTGGGAGTTCTATAGCCTAAGTGTAGAGAGATGCAGTTTCCAGTAGTTCTGTATGTTGAATGTAGAGAGAAGCTGTTTCCAAGCGTTCTGTAGTCTGAGAGTAGGCATACGCTGTCTATGGGATTCCTGTAGCCTGAGTGTAGCCGACACAGCTTATGGGAGTTCTGTAACCCTGAATTCGAAAGTCACATTTTACCGAAGTTCTGTATCAGAGTGTAGGGAGAAGCTGTTTCCAAGAATTCTGCAGCCTATGAGCAGGTATTCGCTCTATGCGGGTTTTCTGTATGCCTAGTGTGGCAGACGCAGCTTATGGGAGTTCTGTATCTTGAATGCAGTGAGACACAGTTTGCCAGAGTTCTGTATATGGGTGTAGAGAGAAACTGTTTCCAGGAGTTCTAGAGCCTGGCAAGAGGCATACGCAGTAATTGGGATTTCTGTATCCTGAGTGTGGGAGACGCCGCTTCTGGGAGCTCCGCTACCTGGATATAGAGAGAAGCAGTTTACCGGAGTTCTGTACCCTTGGTGTAGAGAGCAGCTGTTTACTGGAGTTCTGTAGCCTGGAATGAGGCATTCGCTATATGCGGGTTTTCTGTATGCTGAGTGTAGGAGACGCCGCTTAGGGGAGCTCTGCTACCTGGATATAGAGAGAAGCAGTTTACCGGAGATCCTTATCCTTGTTGTAGAGCGGAGCGCTTTCCAGGATTTCTGTATCCTGGAATTAGGCATTCGCTATATGTGGGTATTCTGTATGCTGCGTGTAGGAGATGCAGCTTTTGGGAGTTCTATAGCCTAAGTGTAGAGAGATGCAGTTTCCAGTAGTTCTGTATGTTGAATGTAGAGAGAAGCTGTTTCCAAGCGTTCTGTAGTCTGAGAGTAGGCATACGCTGTCTATGGGATTCCTGTAGCCTGAGTGTAGCCGACGCAGCTTATGGGAGTTCTGTAACCCTGAATTCGAAAGTCACATTTTACCGAAGTTCTGTATCAGAGTGTAGGGAGAAGCTGTTTCCAAGAATTCTGCAGCCTATGAGCAGGTATTCGCTCTATGCGGGTTTTGTGTATGCCTAGTGTGGCAGACGCAGCTTATGGGAGTTCTGTATCTTGAATGCAGTGAGACACAGTTTGCCAGAGTTCTGTATATGGGTGTAGAGAGAAACTCTTTCCAGGAGTTCTAGAGCCTGGCAAGAGGCATACGCAGTAATTGAGATTTCTGTCTCCTGAGTGTGGGAGACGCCGCTTCTGGGAGCTCCGCTACCTGGATATAGAGAGAAGCAGTTTACCGGAGCTCTGTACCCTTGGTGTAGAGAGCAGCTGTTTACTGGAGTTCTGTAGCCTGGAATGAGGCATTCGCTATATGCGGGTTTTCTGTATGCTGAGTGTAGGAGACGCCGCTTAGGGGAGCTCTGCTACCTGGATATAGAGAGAAGCAGTTTACCGGAGATCCTTATCCTTGTTGTAGAGCGGAGCGCTTTCCAGGATTTCTGTATCCTGTATCCTGGAATTAGGCATTCGCTATATGTGGGTATTCTGTATGCTGCGTGTAGCAGAAGCAGCTTTCGGGAGTTCTATAGCCTAAGTGTAGAGAGATGCAGTTTCCAGTAGTTCTGTATGTTGAATGTAGAGAGAAGCTGTTTCCAAGAGTTCTGTAGTCTGAGAGTAGGCATACGCTGGATATGGGATTCCTGTAGCCTGAGTGTAGTCGACCGAGCTTATGGGAGTTCTGTAACCCTGAATTCGAAAGTCACATTTTACCGAAGTTCTGTATCAGAGTGTAGGGAGAAGCTGTTTCCAAGAATTCTGCAGCCTATGAGCAGGTATTCGCTCTATGCGGGTTTTCTGTATGCCTAGTGTGGCAGACGCAGCTTATGGGAGTTCTGTATCTTGAATGCAGTGAGACACAGTTTGCCAGAGTTCTGTATATGGGTGTAGAGAGAAACTGTTTCCAGGAGTTCTAGAGCCTGGCAAGAGGCATACGCAGTAATTGGGATTTCTGTATCCTGAGTGTGGGAGACGCCGCTTCTGGGAGCTCCGCTACCTGGATATAGAGAGAAGCAGTTTACCGGAGTTCTGTACCCTTGGTGTAGAGAGCAGCTGTTTACTGGAGTTCTGTAGCCTGGAATGAGGCATTCGCTATATGCGGGTTTTCTGTATGCTGAGTGTAGGAGACGCCGCTTAGGGGAGCTCTGCTACCTGGATATAGAGAGAAGCAGTTTACCGGAGTTCTGTACCCTTGGTGTAGAGAGCAGCTGTTTACTGGAGTTCTGTAGCCTGGAATGAGGCATTCGCTATATGCGGGTTTTCTGTATGCTGAGTGTAGGAGACGCCGCTTAGGGGAGCTCTGCTACCTGGATATGGAGAGAAGCAGTTTACCGGAGATCCTTATCCTTGTTGTAGAGCGGAGCGCTTTCCAGGATTTCTGTATTCTGGAATTAGGCATTCGCTATAAGTGGGTATTCTGTATGCTACGTGTAGGAGATGCAGCTTTTGGGAGTTCTATAGCCTAAGTGTAGAGAGATGCAGTTTCCAGTAGTTCTGTATGTTGAATGTAGAGAGAAGCTGTTTCCAAGCGTTCTGTAGTCTGAGAGTAGGCATACGCTGTCTATGGGATTCCTGTAGCCTGAGTGTAGCCGACACAGCTTATGGGAGTTCTGTAACCCTGAATTCGAAAGTCACATTTTACCGAAGTTCTGTATCAGAGTGTAGGGAGAAGCTGTTTCCAAGAATTCTGCAGCCTATGAGCAGGTATTCGCTCTATGCGGGTTTTGTGTATGCCTAGTGTGGCAGACGCAGCTTATGGGAGTTCTGTATCTTGAATGCAGTGAGACACAGTTTGCCAGAGTTCTGTATATGGGTGTAGAGAGAAACTGTTTCCAGGAGTTCTAGAGCCTGGCAAGAGGCATACGCAGTAATTGAGATTTCTGTATCCTGAGTGTGGGAGACGCCGCTTCTGGGAGCTCCGCTACCTGGATATAGAGAGAAGCAGTTTACCGGAGCTCTGTACCCTTGGTGTAGAGAGCAGCTGTTTACTGGAGTTCTGTAGCCTGGAATGAGGCATTCGCTATATGCGGGTTTTCTGTATGCTGAGTGTAGGAGACGCCGCTTAGGGGAGCTCTGCTACCTGGATATGGAGAGAAGCAGTTTACCGGAGATCCTTATCCTTGTTGTAGAGCGGAGCGCTTTCCAGGATTTCTGTATTCTGGAATTAGGCATTCGCTATATGTGGGTATTCTGTATGCTACGTGTAGGAGATGCAGCTTTTGGGAGTTCTATAGCCTAAGTGTAGAGAGATGCAGTTTCCAGTAGTTCTGTATGTTGAATGTAGAGAGAAGCTGTTTCCAAGCGTTCTGTAGTCTGAGAGTAGGCATACGCTGTCTATGGGATTCCTGTAGCCTGAGTGTAGCCGACACAGCTTATGGGAGTTCTGTAACCCTGAATTCGAAAGTCACATTTTACCGAAGTTCTGTATCAGAGTGTAGGGAGAAGCTGTTTCCAAGAATTCTGCAGCCTATGAGCAGGTATTCGCTCTATGCGGGTTTTCTGTATGCCTAGTGTGGCAGACGCAGCTTATGGGAGTTCTGTATCTTGAATGCAGTGAGACACAGTTTGCCAGAGTTCTGTATATGGGTGTAGAGAGAAACTGTTTCCAGGAGTTCTAGAGCCTGGCAAGAGGCATACGCAGTAATTGGGATTTCTGTATCCTGAGTGTGGGAGACGCCGCTTCTGGGAGCTCCGCTACCTGGATATAGAGAGAAGCAGTTTACCGGAGTTCTGTACCCTTGGTGTAGAGAGCAGCTGTTTACTGGAGTTCTGTAGCCTGGAATGAGGCATTCGCTATATGCGGGTTTTCTGTATGCTGAGTGTAGGAGACGCCGCTTAGGGGAGCTCTGCTACCTGGATATAGAGAGAAGCAGTTTACCGGAGATCCTTATCCTTGTTGTAGAGCGGAGCGCTTTCCAGGATTTCTGTATCCTGGAATTAGGCATTCGCTATATGTGGGTATTCTGTATGCTGCGTGTAGGAGATGCAGCTTTTGGGAGTTCTATAGCCTAAGTGTAGAGAGATGCAGTTTCCAGTAGTTCTGTATGTTGAATGTAGAGAGAAGCTGTTTCCAAGCGTTCTGTAGTCTGAGAGTAGGCATACGCTGTCTATGGGATTCCTGTAGCCTGAGTGTAGCCGACGCAGCTTATGGGAGTTCTGTAACCCTGAATTCGAAAGTCACATTTTACCGAAGTTCTGTATCAGAGTGTAGGGAGAAGCTGTTTCCAAGAATTCTGCAGCCTATGAGCAGGTATTCGCTCTATGCGGGTTTTGTGTATGCCTAGTGTGGCAGACGCAGCTTATGGGAGTTCTGTATCTTGAATGCAGTGAGACACAGTTTGCCAGAGTTCTGTATATGGGTGTAGAGAGAAACTGTTTCCAGGAGTTCTAGAGCCTGGCAAGAGGCATACGCAGTAATTGGGATTTCTGTATCCTGAGTGTGGGAGACGCCGCTTCTGGGAGCTCCGCTACCTGGATATAGAGAGAAGCAGTTTACCGGAGTTCTGTACCCTTGGTGTAGAGAGCAGCTGTTTACTGGAGTTCTGTAGCCTGGAATGAGGCATTCGCTATATGCAGGTTTTCTGTATGCTGAGTGTAGGAGACGCCGCTTAGGGGAGCTCTGCTACCTGGATATAGAGAGAAGCAGTTTACCGGAGTTCTGTACCCTTGGTGTAGAGAGCAGCTGTTTACTGGAGTTCTGTAGCCTGGAATGAGGCATTCGCTATATGCGGGTTTTCTGTATGCTGAGTGTAGGAGACGCCGCTTAGGGGAGCTCTGCTACCTGGATATGGAGAGAAGCAGTTTACCGGAGATCCTTATCCTTGTTGTAGAGCGGAGCGCTTTCCAGGATTTCTGTATTCTGGAATTAGGCATTCGCTATATGTGGGTATTCTGTATGCTACGTGTAGGAGATGCAGCTTTTGGGAGTTCTATAGCCTAAGTGTAGAGAGATGCAGTTTCCAGTAGTTCTGTATGTTGAATGTAGAGAGAAGCTGTTTCCAAGCGTTCTGTAGTCTGAGAGTAGGCATACGCTGTCTATGGGATTCCTGTAGCCTGAGTGTAGCCGACACAGCTTATGGGAGTTCTGTAACCCTGAATTCGAAAGTCACATTTTACCGAAGTTCTGTATCAGAGTGTAGGGAGAAGCTCTTTCCAAGAATTCTGCAGCCTATGAGCAGGTATTCGCTCTATGCGGGTTTTGTGTATGCCTAGTGTGGCAGACGCAGCTTATGGGAGTTCTGTATCTTGAATGCAGTGAGACACAGTTTGCCAGAGTTCTGTATATGGGTGTAGAGAGAAACTCTTTCCAGGAGTTCTAGAGCCTGGCAAGAGGCATACGCAGTAATTGAGATTTCTGTATCCTGAGTGTGGGAGACGCCGCTTCTGGGAGCTCCGCTACCTGGATATAGAGAGAAGCAGTTTACCGGAGCTCTGTACCCTTTGTGTAGAGAGCAGCTGTTTACTGGAGTTCTGTAGCCTGGAATGAGGCATTCGCTATATGCGGGTTTTCTGTATGCTGAGTGTAGGAGACGCCGCTTAGGGGAGCTCTGCTACATGGATATAGAGAGAAGCAGTTTACCGGAGATCCTTATCCTTGTTGTAGAGTGGAGCGCTTTCCAGGATTTCTGTATCCTGGAATTAGGCATTCGCTATATGTGGGTATTCTGTATGCTGCGTGTAGGAGATGCAGCTTTCGGGAGTTCTATAGCCTAAGTGTAGAGAGATGCAGTTTCCAGTAGTTCTGTATGTTGAATGTAGAGAGAAGCTGTTTCCAAGCGTTCTGTAGTCTGAGAGTAGGCATACGCTGTCTATGGGATTCCTGTAGCCTGAGTGTAGCCGACGCAGCTTATGGGAGTTCTGTAACCCTGAATTCGAAAGTCACATTTTACCGAAGTTCTGTATCAGAGTGTAGGGAGAAGCTGTTTCCAAGAATTCTGCAGCCTATGAGCAGGTATTCGCTCTATGCGGGTTTTGTGTATGCCTAGTGTGGCAGACGCAGCTTATGGGAGTTCTGTATCTTGAATGCAGTGAGACACAGTTTGCCAGAGTTCTGTATATGGGTGTAGAGAGAAACTCTTTCCAGGAGTTCTAGAGCCTGGCAAGAGGCATACGCAGTAATTGGGATTTCTGTATCCTGAGTGTGGGAGACGCCGCTTCTGGGAGCTCCGCTACCTGGATATAGAGAGAAGCAGTTTACCGGAGTTCTGTACCCTTGGTGTAGAGAGCAGCTGTTTACTGGAGTTCTGTAGCCTGGAATGAGGCATTCGCTATATGCGGGTTTTCTGTATGCTGAGTGTAGGAGACGCCGCTTAGGGGAGCTCTGCTACCTGGATATAGAGAGAAGCAGTTTACCGGAGATCCTTATCCTTGTTGTAGAGCGGAGCGCTTTCCAGGATTTCTGTATCCTGGAATTAGGCATTCGCTATATGTGGGTATTCTGTATGCTGCGTGTAGGAGATGCAGCTTTTGGGAGTTCTATAGCCTAAGTGTAGAGAGATGCAGTTTCCAGTAGTTCTGTATGTTGAATGTAGAGAGAAGCTGTTTCCAAGCGTTCTGTAGTCTGAGAGTAGGCATACGCTGTCTATGGGATTCCTGTAGCCTGAGTGTAGCCGACGCAGCTTATGGGAGTTCTGTAACCCTGAATTCGAAAGTCACATTTTACCGAAGTTCTGTATCAGAGTGTAGGGAGAAGCTGTTTCCAAGAATTCTGCAGCCTATGAGCAGGTATTCGCTCTATGCGGGTTTTGTGTATGCCTAGTGTGGCAGACGCAGCTTATGGGAGTTCTGTATCTTGAATGCAGTGAGACACAGTTTGCCAGAGTTCTGTATATGGGTGTAGAGAGAAACTCTTTCCAGGAGTTCTAGAGCCTGGCAAGAAGCATACGCAGTAATTGAGATTTCTGTATCCTGAGTGTGGGAGACGCCGCTTCTGGGAGCTCCGCTACCTGGATATAGAGAGAAGCAGTTTACCGGAGCTCTGTACCCTTGGTGTAGAGAGCAGCTGTTTACTGGAGTTCTGTAGCCTGGAATGAGGCATTCGCTATATGCGGGTTTTCTGTATGCTGAGTGTAGGAGACGCCGCTTAGGGGAGCTCTGCTACCTGGATATAGAGAGAAGCAGTTTACCGGAGATCCTTATCCTTGTTGTAGAGTGGAGCGCTTTCCAGGATTTCTGTATCCTGTATCATGGAATTAGGCATTCGCTATATGTGGGTATTCTGTATGCTGCGTGTAGCAGAAGCAGCTTTCGGGAGTTCTATAGCCTAAGTGTAGAGAGATGCAGTTTCCAGTAGTTCTGTATGTTGAATGTAGAGAGAAGCTGTTTCCAAGAGTTCTGTAGTCTGAGAGTAGGCATACGCTGGATATGGGATTCCTGTAGCCTGAGTGTAGTCGACCGAGCTTATGGGAGTTCTGTAACCCTGAATTCGAAAGTCACATTTTACCGAAGTTCTGTATCAGAGTGTAGGGAGAAGCTGTTTCCAAGAATTCTGCAGCCTATGAGCAGGTATTCGCTCTATGCGGGTTTTGTGTATGCCTAGTGTGGCAGACGCAGCTTATGGGAGTTCTGTATCTTGAATGCAGTGAGACACAGTTTGCCAGAGTTCTGTATATGGGTGTAGAGAGAAACTGTTTCCAGGAGTTCTAGAGCCTGGCAAGAGGCATACGCAGTAATTGGGATTTCTGTATCCTGAGTGTGGGAGACGCCGCTTCTGGGAGCTCCGCTACCTGGATATAGAGAGAAGCAGTTTACCGGAGTTCTGTACCCTTGGTGTAGAGAGCAGCTGTTTACTGGAGTTCTGTAGCCTGGAATGAGGCATTCGCTATATGCGGGTTTTCTGTATGCTGAGTGTAGGAGACGCCGCTTAGGGGAGCTCTGCTACCTGGATATAGAGAGAAGCAGTTTACCGGAGATCCTTATCCTTGTTGTAGAGCGGAGCGCTTTCCAGGATTTCTGTATCCTGGAATTAGGCATTCGCTATATGTGGGTATTCTGTATGCTGCGTGTAGGAGATGCAGCTTTTGGGAGTTCTATAGCCTAAGTGTAGAGAGATGCAGTTTCCAGTAGTTCTGTATGTTGAATGTAGAGAGAAGCTGTTTCCAAGCGTTCTGTAGTCTGAGAGTAGGCATACGCTGTCTATGGGATTCCTGTAGCCTGAGTGTAGCCGACGCAGCTTATGGGAGTTCTGTAACCCTGAATTCGAAAGTCACATTTTACCGAAGTTCTGTATCAGAGTGTAGGGAGAAGCTGTTTCCAAGAATTCTGCAGCCTATGAGCAGGTATTCGCTCTATGCGGGTTTTGTGTATGCCTAGTGTGGCAGACACAGCTTATGGGAGTTCTGTATCTTGAATGCAGTGAGACACAGTTTGCCAGAGTTCTGTATATGGGTGTAGAGAGAAACTGTTTCCAGGAGTTCTAGAGCCTGGCAAGAAGCATACGCAGTAATTGAGATTTCTGTATCCTGAGTGTGGGAGACGCCGCTTCTGGGAGCTCCGCTACCTGGATATAGAGAGAAGCAGTTTACCGGAGCTCTGTACCCTTGGTGTAGAGAGCAGCTGTTTACTGGAGTTCTGTAGCCTGGAATGAGGCATTCGCTATATGCGGGTTTTCTGTATGCTGAGTGTAGGAGACGCCGCTTAGGGGAGCTCTGCTACCTGGATATAGAGAGAAGCAGTTTACCGGAGATCCTTATCCTTGTTGTAGAGCGGAGCGCTTTCCAGGATTTCTGTATCCTGTATCCTGGAATTAGGCATTCGCTATATGTGGGTATTCTGTATGCTGCGTGTAGCAGAAGCAGCTTTCGGGAGTTCTATAGCCTAAGTGTAGAGAGATGCAGTTTCCAGTAGTTCTGTATGTTGAATGTAGAGAGAAGCTGTTTCCAAGAGTTCTGTAGTCTGAGAGTAGGCATACGCTGGATATGGGATTCCTGTAGCCTGAGTGTAGTCGACACAGCTTATGGGAGTTCTGTAACCCTGAATTCGAAAGTCACATTTTACCGAAGTTCTGTATCAGAGTGTAGGGAGAAGCTGTTTCCAAGAATTCTGCAGCCTATGAGCAGGTATTCGCTCTATGCGGGTTTTGTGTATGCCTAGTGTGGCAGACGCAGCTTATGGGAGTTCTGTATCTTGAATGCAGTGAGACACAGTTTGCCAGAGTTCTGTATATGGGTGTAGAGAGAAACTGTTTCCAGGAGTTCTAGAGCCTGGCAAGAGGCATACGCAGTAATTGGGATTTCTGTATCCTGAGTGTGGGAGACGCCGCTTCTGGGAGCTCCGCTACCTGGATATAGAGAGAAGCAGTTTACCGGAGTTCTGTACCCTTGGTGTAGAGAGCAGCTGTTTACTGGAGTTCTGTAGCCTGGAATGAGGCATTCGCTATATGCGGGTTTTCTGTATGCTGAGTGTAGGAGACGCCGCTTCTGGGAGCTCCGCTACCTGGATATAGAGAGAAGTAGTTTACCGGAGCTCTGTACCCTTGGTGTAGAGAGCAGCTGTTTACTGGATTTCTGTAGCCTGGAATGAGGCATTCGCTATATGCGGGTTTTCTGTATGCTGAGTGTAGGAGACGCCGCTTAGGGGAGCTCTGCTACCTGGATATAGAGAGAAGCAGTTTACCGGAGATCCTTATCCTTGTTGTAGAGCGGAGCGCTTTCCAGGATTTCTGTATCCTGTATCCTGGAATTAGGCATTCGCTATATGTGGGTATTCTGTATGCTGCGTGTAGCAGAAGCAGCTTTCGGGAGTTCTATAGCCTAAGTGTAGAGAGATGCAGTTTCCAGTAGTTCTGTATGTTGAATGTAGAGAGAAGCTGTTTCCAAGCGTTCTGTAGTCTGAGAGTAGGCATACGCTGTCTATGGGATTCCTGTAGCCTGAGTGTAGCCGACGCAGCTTATGGGAGTTCTGTAACCCTGAATTCGAAAGTCACATTTTACCGAAGTTCTGTATCAGAGTGTAGGGAGAAGCTGTTTCCAAGAATTCTGCAGCCTATGAGCAGGTATTCGCTCTATGCGGGTTTTGTGTATGCCTAGTGTGGCAGACGCAGCTTATGGGAGTTCTGTATCTTGAATGCAGTGAGACACAGTTTGCCAGAGTTCTGTATATGGGTGTAGAGAGAAACTGTTTCCAGGAGTTCTAGAGCCTGGCAAGAGGCATACGCAGTAATTGAGATTTCTGTATCCTGAGTGTGGGAGACGCCGCTTCTGGGAGCTCCGCTACCTGGATATAGAGAGAAGCAGTTTACCGGAGCTCTGTACCCTTGGTGTAGAGAGCAGCTGTTTACTGGAGTTCTGTAGCCTGGAATGAGGCATTCGCTATATGCGGGTTTTCTGTATGCTGAGTGTAGGAGACGCCGCTTAGGGGAGCTCTGCTACCTGGATATAGAGAGAAGCAGTTTACCGGAGATCCTTATCCTTGTTGTAGAGCGGAGCGCTTTCCAGGATTTCTGTATCCTGTATCCTGGAATTAGGCATTCGCTATATGTGGGTATTCTGTATGCTGCGTGTAGCAGAAGCAGCTTTCGGGAGTTCTATAGCCTAAGTGTAGAGAGATGCAGTTTCCAGTAGTTCTGTATGTTGAATGTAGATAGAAGCTGTTTCCAAGCGTTCTGTAGTCTGAGAGTAGGCATACGCTGTCTATGGGATTCCTGTAGCCTTAGTGTAGCCGACGCAGCTTATGGGAGTTCTGTAACCCTGAATTCGAAAGTCACATTTTACCGAAGTTCTGTATCAGAGTGTAGGGAGAAGCTGTTTCCAAGAATTCTGCAGCCTATGAGCAGGTATTCGCTCTATGCGGGTTTTGTGTATGCCTAGTGTGGCAGACGCAGCTTATGGGAGTTCTGTATCTTGAATGCAGTGAGACACAGTTTGCCAGAGTTCTGTATATGGGTGTAGAGAGAAACTCTTTCCAGGAGTTCTAGAGCCTGGCAAGAGGCATACGCAGTAATTGGGATTTCTGTCTCCTGAGTGTGGGAGACGCCGCTTCTGGGAGCTCCGCTACCTGGATATAGAGAGAAGCAGTTTACCGGAGTTCTGTACCCTTGGTGTAGAGAGCAGCTGTTTACTGGAGTTCTGTAGCCTGGAATGAGGCATTCGCTATATGCGGGTTTTCTGTATGCTGAGTGTAGGAGACGCCGCTTCTTTGAGCTCCGCTACCTGGATATAGAGAGAAGTAGTTTACCGGAGCTCTGTACCCTTGGTGTAGAGAGCAGCTGTTTACTGGAGTTCTGTAGCCTGGAATGAGGCATTCGCTATATGCGGGTTGTCTGTATGCTGAGTGTAGGAGACGCCGCTTCTGGGAGCTCTGCTACCTGGATATAGAGAGAAGCAGTTTACCGGAGATCCTTATCCTTGTTGTAGAGCGGAGCGCTTTCCAGGATTTCTGTATCCTGTATCCTGGAATTAGGCATTCGCTATATGTGGGTATTCTGTATGCTGCGTGTAGCAGAAGCAGCTTTCGGGAGTTCTATAGCCTAAGTGTAGAGAGATGCAGTTTCCAGTAGTTCTGTATGTTGAATGTAGAGAGAAGCTGTTTCCAAGCGTTCTGTAGTCTGAGAGTAGGCATACGCTGGATATGGGATTCCTGTAGCCTGAGTGTAGTCGACGCAGCTTATGGGAGTTCTGTAACCCTGAATTCGAAAGTCACATTTTACCGAAGTTCTGTATCAGAGTGTAGGGAGAAGCTGTTTCCAAGAATTCTGCAGCCTATGAGCAGGTATTCGCTCTATGCGGGTTTTGTGTATGCCTAGTGTGGCAGACGCAGCTTATGGGAGTTCTGTATCTTGAATGCAGTGAGACACAGTTTCCCAGAGTTCTGTATATGGGTGTAGAGAGAAACTGTTTCCAGGAGTTCTAGAGCCTGGCAAGAGGCATACGCAGTAATTGGGATTTCTGTATCCTGAGTGTGGGAGACGCCGCTTCTGGGAGTTCCGCTACCTGGATATAGAGAGAAGCAGTTTACCGGAGTTCTGTACTCTTGGTGTAGAGAGCAGCTGTTTGCTGGAGTTCTGTAGCCTGGAATGAGGCATTCGCTATATGCGGGTTTTCTGTATGCTGAGTGTAGGAGACGCCGGTTCTGGGAGCTCCGCTACCTGGATATAGAGAGAAGTAGTTTACCGGAGCTCTGTACCCTTGGTGTAGAGAGCAGCTGTTTACTCGAGTTCTGTAGCCTGGAATGAGGCATTCGCTATATGCGGGTTTTCTGTATGCTGAGTGTAGGAGACGCCGCTTAGGGGAGCTCTGCTACCTGGATATAGAGAGAAGCAGTTTACCGGAGATCCTTATCCTTGTTGTAGAGCGGAGCGCTTTCCAGGATTTCTGTATCCTGTATCCTGGAATTAGGCATTCGCTATATGTGGGTATTCTGTATGCTGCGTGTAGCAGAAGCAGCTTTCGGGAGTTCTATAGCCTAAGTGTAGAGAGATGCAGTTTCCAGTAGTTCTGTATGTTGAATGTAGAGAGAAGCTGTTTCCAAGCGTTCTGTAGTCTGAGAGTAGGCATACGCTGGATAAGGATTCCTGTAGCCTGAGTGTAGTCGACGCAGCTTATGGGAGTTGTGTAACCCTGAATTCGAAAGTCACATTTTACCGAAGTTCTGTATCAGAGTGTAGGGAGAAGCTGTTTCCAAGAATTCTGCAGCCTATGAGCAGGTATTCGCTCTATGCGGGTTTTGTGTATGCCTAGTGTGGCAGACGCAGCTTATGGGAGTTCTGTATCTTGAAAGCAGTGAGACACAGTTTGCCAGAGTTCTGTATATGGGTGTAGAGAGAAACTGTTTCCAGGAGTTCTAGAGCCTGGCAAGAGGCATACGCAGTAATTGGGATTTCTGTATCCTGAGTGTGGGAGACGCCGCTTCTGGGAGTTCCGCTACCTGGATATAGAGAGAAGCAGTTTACCGGAGTTCTGTACCCTTGGTGTAGAGAGCAGCTGTTTGCTGGAGTTCTGTAGCCTGGAATGAGGCATTCGCTATATGCGGGTTTTCTGTATGCTGAGTGTAGGAGACGCCGCTTCTGGGAGCTCCGCTACCTGGATATAGAGAGAAGTAGTTTACCGGAGCTCTGTACCCTTGGTGTAGAGAGCAGCTGTTTACTGGAGTTCTGTAGCCTGGAATGAGGCATTCGCTATATGCGGGTTTTCTGTATGCTGAGTGTAGGAGACGCCGCTTAGGGGAGCTCTGCTACCTGGATATAGAGAGAAGCAGTTTACCGGAGATCCTTATCCTTGTTGTAGAGCGGAGCGCTTTCCAGGATTTCTGTATCCTGGAATTAGGCATTCGCTATATGTGGGTATTCTGTATGCTGCGTGTAGGAGATGCAGCTTTTGGGAGTTCTATAGCCTAAGTGTAGAGAGATGCAGTTTCCAGTAGTTCTGTATGTTGAATGTAGAGAGAAGCTGTTTCCAAGAGTTCTGTAGTCTGAGAGTAGGCATACGCTGTCTATGGGATTCCTGTAGCCTGAGTGTAGCCGACACAGCTTATGGGAGTTCTGTAACCCTGAATTCGAAAGTCACATTTTACCGAAGTTCTGTATCAGAGTGTAGGGAGAAGCTGTTTCCAAGAATTCTGCAGCCTATGAGCAGGTATTCGCTCTATGCGGGTTTTGTGTATGCCTAGTGTGGCAGACGCAGCTTATGGGAGTTCTGTATCTTGAATGCAGTGAGACACAGTTTTCCAGAGTTCTGTATATGGGTGTAGAGAGAAACTGTTTCCAGGAGTTCTAGAGCCTGGCAAGAGGCATACGCAGTAATTGGGATTTCTGTCTCCTGAGTGTGGGAGACGCCGCTTCTGGGAGCTCCGCTACCTGGATATAGAGAGAAGCAGTTTACCGGAGTTCTGTACCCTTGGTGTAGAGAGCAGCTGTTTACTGGAGTTCTGTAGCCTGGAATGAGGCATTCGCTATATGCGGGTTTTCTGTATGCTGAGTGTAGGAGACGCCGCTTAGGGGAGCTCTGCTACCTGGATATAGAGAGAAGCAGTTTACCGGAGATCCTTATCCTTGTTGTAGAGCGGAGCGCTTTCCAGGATTTCTGTATCCTGTATCCTGGAATTAGGCATTCGCTATATGTGGGTATTCTGTATGCTGCGTGTAGCAGAAGCAGCTTTCGGGAGTTCTATAGCCTAAGTGTAGAGAGATGCAGTTTCCAGTAGTTCTGTATGTTGAATGTAGAGAGAAGCTGTTTCCAAGAGTTCTGTAGTCTGAGAGTAGGCATACGCTGTCTATGGGATTCCTGTAGCCTGAGTGTAGCCGACGCAGCTTATGGGAGTTCTGTAACCCTGAATTCGAAAGTCACATTTTACCGAAGTTCTGTATCAGAGTGTAGGGAGAAGCTGTTTGCAAGAATTCTGCAGCCTATGAGCAGGTATTCGCTCTATGCGGGTTTTGTGTATGCCTAGTGTGGCAGACGCAGCTTATGGGCGTTCTGTATCTTGAATGCAGTGAGACACAGTTTTCCAGAGTTCTGTATATGGGTGTAGAGAGAAACTGTTTCCAGGAGTTCTAGAGCCTGGCAAGAGGCATACGCAGTAATTGGGATTTCTGTATCCTGAGTGTGGGAGACGCCGCTTCTGGGAGCTCCGCTACCTGGATATAGAGAGAAGCAGTTTACCGGAGTTCTGTACCCTTGGTGTAGAGAGCAGCTGTTTACTGGAGTTCTGTAGCCTGGAATGAGGCATTCGCTATATGCGGGTTTTCTGTATGCTGAGTGTAGGAGACGCCGCTTAGGGGAGCTCTGCTACATGGATATAGAGAGAAGCAGTTTACCGGAGATCCTTATCCTTGTTGTAGAGCGGAGCGCTTTCCAGGATTTCTGTATCCTGGAATTAGGCATTCGCTATATGTGGGTATTCTGTATGCTGCGTGTAGGAGATGCAGCTTTTGGGAGTTCTATAGCCTAAGTGTAGAGAGATGCAGTTTCCAGTAGTTCTGTATGTTGAATGTAGAGAGAAGCTGTTTCCAAGCGTTCTGTAGTCTGAGAGTAGGCATACGCTGTCTATGGGATTCCTGTAGCCTGAGTGTAGCCGACGCAGCTTATGGGAGTTCTGTAACGCTGAATTCGAAAGTCACATTTTACCGAAGTTCTGTATCAGAGTGTAGGGAGAAGCTGTTTCCAAGAATTCTGCAGCCTATGAGCAGGTATTCACTCTATGCGGGTTTTGTGTATGTCTAGTGTGGCAGACGCAGCTTATGGGAGTTCTGTATCTTGAATGCAGTGAGACACAGTTTGCCAGAGTTCTGTATATGGGTGTAGAGAGAAACTGTTTCCAGGAGTTCTAGAGCCTGGCAAGAAGCATACACAGTAATTGAGATTTCTGTATCCTGAGTGTGGGAGACGCCGCTTCTGGGAGCTCCGCTACCTGGATATAGAGAGAAGCAGTTTACCGGAGCTCTGTACCCTTGGTGTAGAGAGCAGCTGTTTACTGGAGTTCTGTAGCCTGGAATGAGGCATTCGCTATATGCGGGTTTTCTGTATGCTGAGTGTAGGAGACGCCGCTTAGGGGAGCTCTGCTACCTGGATACAGAGAGAAGCAGTTTACCGGAGATCCTTATCCTTGTTGTAGAGCGGAGCGCTTTCCAGGATTTCTGTATCCTGTATCCTGGAATTAGGCATTCGCTATATGTGGGTATTCTGTATGCTGCGTGTAGCAGAAGCAGCTTTCGGGAGTTCTATAGCCTAAGTGTAGAGAGATGCAGTTTCCAGTAGTTCTGTATGTTGAATGTAGAGAGAAGCTGTTTCCAAGCGTTCTGTAGTCTGAGAGTAGGCATACGCTGGATATGGGATTCCTGTAGCCTGAGTGTAGTCGACACAGCTTATGGGAGTTCTGTAACCCTGAATTCGAAAGTCACATTTTACCGAAGTTCTGTATCAGAGTGTAGGGAGAAGCTGTTTCCAAGAATTCTGCAGCCTATGAGCAGGTATTCGCTCTATGCGGGTTTTGTGTATGCCTAGTGTGGCAGACGCAGCTTATGGGAGTTCTGTATCTTGAATGCAGTGAGACACAGTTTTCCAGAGTTCTGTATATGGGTGTAGAGAGAAACTGTTTCCAGGAGTTCTAGAGCCTGGCAAGAGGCATACGCAGTAATTGGGATTTCTGTCTCCTGAGTGTGGGAGACGCCGCTTCTGGGAGCTCCGCTACCTGGATATAGAGAGAAGCAGTTTACCGGAGTTCTGTACCCTTGGTGTAGAGAGCAGCTGTTTACTGGAGTTCTGTAGCCTGGAATGAGGCATTCGCTATATGCGGGTTTTCTGTATGCTGAGTGTAGGAGACGCCGCTTCTGGGAGCTCCGCTACCTGGATATAGAGAGAAGTAGTTTACCGGAGCTCTGTACCCTTGGTGTAGAGAGCAGCTGTTTACTCGAGTTCTGTAGCCTGGAATGAGGCATTCGCTATATGCGGGTTTTCTGTATGCTGAGTGTAGGAGACGCCGCTTAGGGGAGCTCTGCTACCTGGATATAGAGAGAAGCAGTTTACCGGAGATCCTTATCCTTGTTGTAGAGCGGAGCGCTTTCCAGGATTTCTGTATCCTGTATCCTGGAATTAGGCATTCGCTATATGTGGGTATTCTGTATGCTGCGTGTAGCAGAAGCAGCTTTCGGGAGTTCTATAGCCTAAGTGTAGAGAGATGCAGTTTCCAGTAGTTCTGTATGTTGAATGTAGAGAGAAGCTGTTTCCAAGAGTTCTGTAGTCTGAGAGTAGGCATACGCTGGATATGGGATTCCTGTAGCCTGAGTGTAGCCGACGCAGCTTATGGGAGTTGTGTAACCCTGAATTCGAAAGTCACATTTTACCGAAGTTCTGTATCAGAGTGTAGGGAGAAGCTGTTTCCAAGAATTCTGCAGCCTATGAGCAGGTATTCGCTCTATGCGGGTTTTGTGTATGCCTAGTGTGGCAGACGCAGCTTATGGGAGTTCTGTATCTTGAATGCAATGAGACACAGTTTGCCAGAGTTCTGTATATGGGTGTAGAGAGAAACTGTTTCCAGGAGTTCTAGAGCCTGGCAAGAGGCATACGCAGTAATTGAGATTTCTGTATCCTGAGTGTGGGAGACGCCGCTTCTGGGAGCTCCGCTACCTGGATATAGAGAGAAGCAGTTTACCGGAGCTCTGTACCCTTGGTGTAGAGAGCAGCTGTTTACTGGAGTTCTGTAGCCTGGAATGAGGCATTCGCTATATGCGGGTTTTCTGTATGCTGAGTGTAGGAGACGCCGCTTAGGGGAGCTCTGCTACCTGGATATAGAGAGAAGCAGTTTACCGGAGATCCTTATCCTTGTTGTAGAGCGGAGCGCTTTCCAGGATTTCTGTATCCTGTATCCTGGAATTAGGCATTCGCTATATGTGGGTATTCTGTATGCTGCGTGTAGCAGAAGCAGCTTTCGGGAGTTCTATAGCCTAAGTGTAGAGAGATGCAGTTTCCAGTAGTTCTGTATGTTGAATGTAGAGAGAAGCTGTTTCCAAGAGTTCTGTAGTCTGAGAGTAGGCATACGCTGTCTATGGGATTCCTGTAGCCTGAGTGTAGCCGACACAGCTTATGGGAGTTCTGTAACCCTGAATTCGAAAGTCACATTTTACCGAAGTTCTGTATCAGAGTGTAGGGAGAAGCTGTTTCCAAGAATTCTGCAGCCTATGAGCAGGTATTCGCTCTATGCGGGTTTTGTGTATGCCTAGTGTGGCAGACGCAGCTTATGGGAGTTCTGTATCTTGAATGCAGTGAGACACAGTTTGCCAGAGTTCTGTATATGGGTGTAGAGAGAAACTGTTTCCAGGAGTTCTAGAGCCTGGCAAGAGGCATATGCAGTAATTGGGATTTCTGTCTCCTGAGTGTGGGAGACGCCGCTTCTGGGAGTTCCGTTACCTGGATATAGAGAGAAGCAGTTTACCGGAGTTCTGTACCCTTGGTGTAGAGAGCAGCTGTTTGCTGGAGTTCTGTAGCCTGGAATGAGGCATTCGCTATATGCGGGTTTTCTGTATGCTGAGTGTAGGAGACGCCGCTTCTGGGAGCTCCGCTACCTGGATATAGAGAGAAGTAGTTTACCGGAGCTCTGTACCCTTGGTGTAGAGAGCAGCTGTTTACTGGAGTTCTGTAGCCTGGAATGAGGCATTCGCTATATGCGGGTTTTCTGTATGCTGAGTGTAGGAGACGCCGCTTAGGGGAGCTCTGCTACCTGGATATAGAGAGAAGCAGTTTACCGGAGATCCTTATCCTTGTTGTAGAGCGGAGCGCTTTCCAGGATTTCTGTATCCTGGAATTAGGCATTCGCTATATGTGGGTATTCTGTATGCTGCGTGTAGGAGATGCAGCTTTTGGGAGTTCTATAGCCTAAGTGTAGAGAGATGCAGTTTCCAGTAGTTCTGTATGTTGAATGTAGAGAGAAGCTGTTTCCAAGAGTTCTGTAGTCTGAGAGTAGGCATACGCTGTCTATGGGATTCCTGTAGCCTGAGTGTAGCCGACACAGCTTATGGGAGTTCTGTAACCCTGAATTCGAAAGTCACATTTTACCGAAGTTCTGTATCAGAGTGTAGGGAGAAGCTGTTTCCAAGAATTCTGCAGCCTATGAGCAGGTATTCGCTCTATGCGGGTTTTGTGTATGCCTAGTGTGGCAGACGCAGCTTATGGGAGTTCTGTATCTTGAATGCAGTGAGACACAGTTTGCCAGAGTTCTGTATATGGGTGTAGAGAGAAACTGTTTCCAGGAGTTCTAGAGCCTGGCAAGAGGCATACACAGTAATTGGGATTTCTGTCTCCTGAGTGTGGGAGACGCCGCTTCTGGGAGCTCCGCTACCTGGATATAGAGAGAAGCAGTTTACCGGAGTTCTGTACCCTTGGTGTAGAGAGCAGCTGTTTACTGGAGTTCTGTAGCCTGGAATGAGGCATTCGCTATATGCGGGTTTTCTGTATGCTGAGTGTAGGAGACGCCGCTTAGGGGAGCTCTGCTACCTGGATATAGAGAGAAGCAGTTTACCGGAGATCCTTATCCTTGTTGTAGAGCGGAGCGCTTTCCAGGATTTCTGTATCCTGTATCCTGGAATTAGGCATTCGCTATATGTGGGTATTCTGTATGCTGCGTGTAGCAGAAGCAGCTTTCGGGAGTTCTATAGCCTAAGTGTAGAGAGATGCAGTTTCCAGTAGTTCTGTATGTTGAATGTAGAGAGAAGCTGTTTCCAAGAGTTCTGTAGTCTGAGAGTAGGCATACGCTGTCTATGGGATTCCTGTAGCCTGAGTGTAGCCGACGCAGCTTATGGGAGTTCTGTAACCCTGAATTCGAAAGTCACATTTTACCGAAGTTCTGTATCAGAGTGTAGGGAGAAGCTGTTTCCAAGAATTCTGCAGCCTATGAGCAGGTATTCGCTCTATGCGGGTTTTGTGTATGCCTAGTGTGGCAGACGCAGCTTATGGGAGTTCTGTATCTTGAATGCAATGAGACACAGTTTGCCAGAGTTCTGTATATGGGTGTAGAGAGAAACTGTTTCCAGGAGTTCTAGAGCCTGGCAAGAGGCATACGCAGTAATTGAGATTTCTGTATCCTGAGTGTGGGAGACGCCGCTTCTGGGAGCTCCGCTACCTGGATATAGAGAGAAGCAGTTTACCGGAGCTCTGTACCCTTGGTGTAGAGAGCAGCTGTTTACTGGAGTTCTGTAGCCTGGAATGAGGCATTCGCTATATGCGGGTTTTCTGTATGCTGAGTGTAGGAGACGCCGCTTAGGGGAGCTCTGCTACCTGGATATAGAGAGAAGCAGTTTACCGGAGATCCTTATCCTTGTTGTAGAGCGGAGCGCTTTCCAGGATTTCTGTATCCTGTATCCTGGAATTAGGCATTCGCTATATGTGGGTATTCTGTATGCTGCGTGTAGCAGAAGCAGCTTTCGGGAGTTCTATAGCCTAAGTGTAGAGAGATGCAGTTTCCAGTAGTTCTGTATGTTGAATGTAGAGAGAAGCTGTTTCCAAGAGTTCTGTAGTCTGAGAGTAGGCATACGCTGTCTATGGGATTCCTGTAGCCTGAGTGTAGCCGACACAGCTTATGGGAGTTCTGTAACCCTGAATTCGAAAGTCACATTTTACCGAAGTTCTGTATCAGAGTGTAGGGAGAAGCTGTTTCCAAGAATTCTGCAGCCTATGAGCAGGTATTCGCTCTATGCGGGTTTTGTGTATGCCTAGTGTGGCAGACGCAGCTTATGGGAGTTCTGTATCTTGAATGCAGTGAGACACAGTTTCCCAGAGTTCTGTATATGGGTGTAGAGAGAAACTGTTTCCAGGAGTTCTAGAGCCTGGCAAGAGGCATATGCAGTAATTGGGATTTCTGTCTAATGAGTGTGGGAGACGCCGCTTCTGGGAGTTCCGCTACCTGGATATAGAGAGAAGCAGTTTACCGGAGTTCTGTACCCTTGGTGTAGAGAGCAGCTGTTTGCTGGAGTTCTGTAGCCTGGAATGAGGCATTCGCTATATGCGGGTTTTCTGTATGCTGAGTGTAGGAGACGCCGCTTCTGGGAGCTCCGCTACCTGGATATAGAGAGAAGTAGTTTACCGGAGCTCTGTACCCTTGGTGTAGAGAGCAGCTGTTTACTGGAGTTCTGTAGCCTGGAATGAGGCATTCGCTATATGCGGGTTTTCTGTATGCTGAGTGTAGGAGACGCCGCTTAGGGGAGCTCTGCTACCTGGATATAGAGAGAAGCAGTTTACCGGAGATCCTTATCCTTGTTGTAGAGCGGAGCGCTTTCCAGGATTTCTGTATCCTGGAATTAGGCATTCGCTATATGTGGGTATTCTGTATGCTGCGTGTAGGAGATGCAGCTTTTGGGAGTTCTATAGCCTAAGTGTAGAGAGATGCAGTTTCCAGTAGTTCTGTATGTTGAATGTAGAGAGAAGCTGTTTCCAAGAGTTCTGTAGTCTGAGAGTAGGCATACGCTGTCTATGGGATTCCTGTAGCCTGAGTGTAGCCGACACAGCTTATGGGAGTTCTGTAACCCTGAATTCGAAAGTCACATTTTACCGAAGTTCTGTATCAGAGTGTAGGGAGAAGCTGTTTCCAAGAATTCTGCAGCCTATGAGCAGGTATTCGCTCTATGCGGGTTTTCTGTATGCCTAGTGTGGCAGACGCAGCTTATGGGAGTTCTGTATCTTGAATGCAGTGAGACACAGTTTGCCAGAGTTCTGTATATGGGTGTAGAGAGAAACTGTTTCCAGGAGTTCTAGAGCCTGGCAAGAGGCATACACAGTAATTGGGATTTCTGTCTCCTGAGTGTGGGAGACGCCGCTTCTGGGAGCTCCGCTACCTGGATATAGAGAGAAGCAGTTTACCGGAGTTCTGTACCCTTGGTGTAGAGAGCAGCTGTTTACTGGAGTTCTGTAGCCTGGAATGAGGCATTCGCTATATGCGGGTTTTCTGTATGCTGAGTGTAGGAGACGCCGCTTAGGGGAGCTCTGCTACCTGGATATAGAGAGAAGCAGTTTACCGGAGATCCTTATCCTTGTTGTAGAGCGGAGCGCTTTCCAGGATTTCTGTATCCTGTATCCTGGAATTAGGCATTCGCTATATGTGGGTATTCTGTATGCTGCGTGTAGCAGAAGCAGCTTTCGGGAGTTCTATAGCCTAAGTGTAGAGAGATGCAGTTTCCAGTAGTTCTGTATGTTGAATGTAGAGAGAAGCTGTTTCCAAGAGTTCTGTAGTCTGAGAGTAGGCATACGCTGTCTATGGGATTCCTGTAGCCTGAGTGTAGCCGACGCAGCTTATGGGAGTTCTGTAACCCTGAATTCGAAAGTCACATTTTACCTTAGTTCTGTATCAGAGTGTAGGGAGAAGCTGTTTGCAAGAATTCTGCAGCCTATGAGCAGGTATTCGCTCTATGCGGGTTTTGTGTATGCCTAGTGTGGCAGACGCAGCTTATGGGCGTTCTGTATCTTGAATGCAGTGAGACACAGTTTTCCAGAGTTCTGTATATGGGTGTAGAGAGAAACTGTTTCCAGGAGTTCTAGAGCCTGGCAAGAGGCATACGCAGTAATTGGGATTTCTGTATCCTGAGTGTGGGAGACGCCGCTTCTGGGAGCTCCGCTACCTGGATATAGAGAGAAGCAGTTTACCGGAGTTCTGTACCCTTGGTGTAGAGAGCAGCTGTTTACAGGAGTTCTGTAGCCTGGAATGAGGCATTCGCTATATGCGGGTTTTCTGTATGCTGAGTGTAGGAGACGCCGCTTAGGGGAGCTCTGCTACCTGGATATAGAGAGAAGCAGTTTACCGGAGATCCTTATCCTTGTTGTAGAGCGGAGCGCTTTCCAGGATTTCTGTATCCTGGAATTAGGCATTCGCTATATGTGGGTATTCTGTATGCTGCGTGTAGGAGATGCAGCTTTTGGGAGTTCTATAGCCTAAGTGTAGAGAGATGCAGTTTCCAGTAGTTCTGTATGTTGAATGTAGAGAGAAGCTGTTTCCAAGCGTTCTGTAGTCTGAGAGTAGGCATACGCTGTCTATGGGATTCCTGTAGCCTGAGTGTAGTCGACGCAGCTTATGGGAGTTCTGTAACCCTGAATTCGAAAGTCACATTTTACCGAAGTTCTGTATCAGAGTGTAGGGAGAAGCTGTTTCCAAGAATTCTGCAGCCTATGAGCAGGTATTCGCTCTATGCGGGTTTTGTGTATGCCTAGTGTGGCAGACGCAGCTTATGGGAGTTCTGTATCTTGAATGCAGTGAGACACAGTTTGCCAGAGTTCTGTATATGGGTGTAGAGAGAAACTGTTTCCAGGAGTTCTAGAGCCTGGCAAGAGGCATACGCAGTAATTGGGATTTCTGTATCCTGAGTGTGGGAGACGCCGCTTCTGGGAGTTCCGCTACCTGGATATAGAGAGAAGCAGTTTACCGGAGTTCTGTACCCTTGGTGTAGAGAGCAGCTGTTTGCTGGAGTTCTGTAGCCTGGAATGAGGCATTCGCTATATGCGGGTTTTCTGTATGCTGAGTGTAGGAGACGCCGCTTCTGGGAGCTCCGCTACCTGGATATAGAGAGAAGTAGTTTACCGGAGCTCTGTACCCTTGGTGTAGAGAGCAGCTGTTTACTGGAGTTCTGTAGCCTGGAATGAGGCATTCGCTATATGCGGGTTTTCTGTATGCTGAGTGTAGGAGACGCCGCTTAGGGGAGCTCTGCTACCTGGATATAGAGAGAAGCAGTTTACCGGAGATCCTTATCCTTGTTGTAGAGCGGAGCGCTTTCCAGGATTTCTGTATCCTGTATCCTGGAATTAGGCATTCGCTATATGTGGGTATTCTGTATGCTGCGTGTAGCAGAAGCAGCTTTCAGGAGTTCTATAGCCTAAGTGTAGAGAGATGCAGTTTCCAGTAGTTCTGTATGTTGAATGTAGAGAGAAGCTGTTTCCAAGCGTTCTGTAGTCTGAGAGTAGGCATACGCTGGATATGGGATTCCTGTAGCCTGAGTGTAGTCGACGCAGCTTATGGGAGTTCTGTAACCCTGAATTCGAAAGTCACATTTTACCGAAGTTCTGTATCAGAGTGTAGGGAGAAGCTGTTTCCAAGAATTCTGCAGCCTATGAGCAGGTATTCGCTCTATGCGGGTTTTGTGTATGCCTAGTGTGGCAGACGCAGCTTATGGGAGTTCTGTATCTTGAATGCAGTGAGACACAGTTTGCCAGAGTTCTGTATATGGGTGTAGAGAGAAACTGTTTCCAGGAGTTCTAGAGCCTGGCAAGAGGCATATGCAGTAATTGGGATTTCTGTCTCCTGAGTGTGGGAGACGCCGCTTCTGGGAGTTCCGCTACCTGGATATAGAGAGAAGCAGTTTACCGGAGTTCTGTACCCTTGGTGTAGAGAGCAGCTGTTTGCTGGAGTTCTGTAGCCTGGAATGAGGCATTCGCTATATGCGGGTTTTCTGTATGCTGAGTGTAGGAGACGCCGCTTCTGGGAGCTCCGCTACCTGGATATAGAGAGAAGTAGTTTACCGGAGCTCTGTACCCTTGGTGTAGAGAGCAGCTGTTTACTGGAGTTCTGTAGCCTGGAATGAGGCATTCGCTATATGCGGGTTTTCTGTATGCTGAGTGTAGGAGACGCCGCTTAGGGGAGCTCTGCTACCTGGATATAGAGAGAAGCAGTTTACCGGAGATCCTTATCCTTGTTGTAGAGCGGAGCGCTTTCCAGGATTTCTGTATCCTGGAATTAGGCATTCGCTATATGTGGGTATTCTGTATGCTGCGTGTAGGAGATGCAGCTTTTGGGAGTTCTATAGCCTAAGTGTAGAGAGATGCAGTTTCCAGTAGTTCTGTATGTTGATTGTAGAGAGAAGCTGTTTCCAAGAGTTCTGTAGTCTGAGAGTAGGCATACGCTGTCTATGGGATTCCTGTAGCCTGAGTGTAGCCGACACAGCTTATGGGAGTTCTGTAACCCTGAATTCGAAAGTCACATTTTACCGAAGTTCTGTATCAGAGTGTAGGGAGAAGCTGTTTCCAAGAATTCTGCAGCCTATGAGCAGGTATTCGCTCTATGCGGGTTTTCTGTATGCCTAGTGTGGCAGACGCAGCTTATGGGAGTTCTGTATCTTGAATGCAGTGAGACACAGTTTGCCAGAGTTCTGTATATGGGTGTAGAGAGAAACTGTTTCCAGGAGTTCTAGAGCCTGGCAAGAGGCATACGCAGTAATTGGGATTTCTGTCTCCTGAGTGTGGGAGACGCCGCTTCTGGGAGCTCCGCTACCTGGATATAGAGAGAAGCAGTTTACCGGAGTTCTGTACCCTTGGTGTAGAGAGCAGCTGTTTACTGGAGTTCTGTAGCCTGGAATGAGGCATTCGCTATATGCGGGTTTTCTGTATGCTGAGTGTAGGAGACGCCGCTTAGGGGAGCTCTGCTACCTGGATATAGAGAGAAGCAGTTTACCGGAGATCCTTATCCTTGTTGTAGAGCGGAGCGCTTTCCAGGATTTCTGTATCCTGTATCCTGGAATTAGGCATTCGCTATATGTGGGTATTCTGTATGCTGCGTGTAGCAGAAGCAGCTTTCGGGAGTTCTATAGCCTAAGTGTAGAGAGATGCAGTTTCCAGTAGTTCTGTATGTTGAATGTAGAGAGAAGCTGTTTCCAAGAGTTCTGTAGTCTGAGAGTAGGCATACGCTGGATATGGGATTCCTGTAGCCTGAGTGTAGCCGACGCAGCTTATGGGAGTTCTGTAACCCTGAATTCGAAAGTCACATTTTACCGAAGTTCTGTATCAGAGTGTAGGGAGAAGCTGTTTGCAAGAATTCTGCAGCCTATGAGCAGGTATTCGCTCTATGCGGGTTTTGTGTATGCCTAGTGTGGCAGACGCAGCTTATGGGCATTCTGTATCTTGAATGCAGTGAGACACAGTTTTCCAGAGTTCTGTATATGGGTGTAGAGAGAAACTGTTTCCAGGAGTTCTAGAGCCTGGCAAGAGGCATACGCAGTAATTGGGATTTCTGTATCCTGAGTGTGGGAGACGCCGCTTCTGGGAGCTCCGCTACCTGGATATAGAGAGAAGCAGTTTACCGGAGCTCTGTACCCTTGGTGTAGAGAGCAGCTGTTTACTGGAGTTCTGTAGCCTGGAATGAGGCATTCGCTATATGCGGGTTTTCTGTATGCTGAGTGTAGGAGACGCCGCTTAGGGGAGCTCTGCTACATGGATATAGAGAGAAGCAGTTTACCGGAGATCCTTATCCTTGTTGTAGAGCGGAGCGCTTTCCAGGATTTCTGTATCCTGGAATTAGGCATTCGCTATATGTGGGTATTCTGTATGCTGCGTGTAGGAGATGCAGCTTTTGGGAGTTCTATAGCCTAAGTGTAGAGAGATGCAGTTTCCAGTAGTTCTGTATGTTGAATGTAGAGAGAAGCTGTTTCCAAGCGTTCTGTAGTCTGAGAGTAGGCATACGCTGTCTATGGGATTCCTGTAGCCTGAGTGTAGCCGACGCAGCTTATGGGAGTTCTGTAACGCTGAATTCGAAAGTCACATTTTACCGAAGTTCTGTATCAGAGTGTAGGGAGAAGCTGTTTCCAAGAATTCTGCAGCCTATGAGCAGGTATTCGCTCTATGCGGGTTTTGTGTATGCCTAGTGTGGCAGACGCAGCTTATGGGAGTTCTGTATCTTGAATGCAGTGAGACACAGTTTGCCAATGTTCTGTATATGGGTGTAGAGAGAAACTGTTTCCAGGAGTTCTAGAGCCTGGCAAGAAGCATACGCAGTAATTGAGATTTCTGTATCCTGAGTGTGGGAGACGCCGCTTCTGGGAGCTCCGCTACCTGGATATAGAGAGAAGCAGTTTACCGGAGCTCTGTACCCTTGGTGTAGAGAGCAGCTGTTTACTGGAGTTCTGTAGCCTGGAATGAGGCATTCGCTATATGCGGGTTTTCTGTATGCTGAGTGTAGGAGACGCCGCTTAGGGGAGCTCTGCTACCTGGATATAGAGAGAAGCAGTTTACCGGAGATCCTTATCCTTGTTGTAGAGCGGAGCGCTTTCCAGGATTTCCGTATCCTGTATCCTGGAATTAGGCATTCGCTATATGTGGGTATTCTGTATGCTGCGTGTAGCAGAAGCAGCTTTCGGGAGTTCTATAGCCTAAGTGTAGAGAGATGCAGTTTCCAGTAGTTCTGTATGTTGAATGTAGAGAGAAGCTGTTTCCAAGAGTTCTGTAGTCTGAGAGTAGGCATACGCTGGATATGGGATTCCTGTAGCCTGAGTGTAGCCGACGCAGCTTATGGGAGTTCTGTAACCCTGAATTCGAAAGTCACATTTTACCGAAGTTCTGTATCAGAGTGTAGGGAGAAGCTGTTTGCAAGAATTCTGCAGCCTATGAGCAGGTATTCGCTCTATGCGGGTTTTGTGTATGCCTAGTGTGGCAGACGCAGCTTATGGGCGTTCTGTATCTTGAATGCAGTGAGACACAGTTTTCCAGAGTTCTGTATATGGGTGTAGAGAGAAACTGTTTCCAGGAGTTCTAGAGCCTGGCAAGAGGCATACGCAGTAATTGGGATTTCTGTATCCTGAGTGTGGGAGACGCCGCTTCTGGGAGCTCCGCTACCTGGATATAGAGAGAAGCAGTTTACCGGAGTTCTGTACCCTTGGTGTAGAGAGCAGCTGTTTACTGGAGTTCTGTAGCCTGGAATGAGGCATTCGCTATATGCGGGTTTTCTGTATGCTGAGTGTAGGAGACGCCGCATAGGGGAGCTCTGCTACATGGATATAGAGAGAAGCAGTTTACCGGAGATCCTTATCCTTGTTGTAGAGCGGAGCGCTTTCCAGGATTTCTGTATCCTGGAATTAGGCATTCGCTATATGTGGGTATTCTGTATGCTGCGTGTAGGAGATGCAGCTTTTGGGAGTTCTATAGCCTAAGTGTAGAGAGATGCAGTTTCCAGTAGTTCTGTATGTTGAATGTAGAGAGAAGCTGTTTCCAAGCGTTCTGTAGTCTGAGAGTAGGCATACGCTGTCTATGGGATTCCTGTAGCCTGAGTGTAGCCGACGCAGCTTATGGGAGTTCTGTAACGCTGAATTCGAAAGTCACATTTTACCGAAGTTCTGTATCAGAGTGTAGGGAGAAGCTGTTTCCAAGAATTCTGCAGCCTATGAGCAGGTATTCGCTCTATGCGGGTTTTGTGTATGCCTAGTGTGGCAGACGCAGCTTATGGGAGTTCTGTATCTTGAATGCAGTGAGACACAGTTTGCCAGAGTTCTGTATATGGGTGTAGAGAGAAACTGTTTCCAGGAGTTCTAGAGCCTGGCAAGAAGCATACGCAGTAATTGAGATTTCTGTATCCTGAGTGTGGGAGACGCCGCTTCTGGGAGCTCCGCTACCTGGATATAGAGAGAAGCAGTTTACCGGAGCTCTGTACCCTTGGTGTAGAGAGCAGCTGTTTACTGGAGTTCTGTAGCCTGGAATGAGGCATTCGCTATATGCGGGTTTTCTGTATGCTGAGTGTAGGAGACGCCGCTTAGGGGAGCTCTGCTACCTGGATATAGAGAGAAGCAGTTTACCGGAGATCCTTATCCAGGTTGTAGAGCGGAGCGCTTTCCAGGATTTCTGTATCCTGTATCCTGGAATTAGGCATTCGCTATATGTGGGTATTCTGTATGCTGCGTGTAGCAGAAGCAGCTTTCGGGAGTTCTATAGCCTAAGTGTAGAGAGATGCAGTTTCCAGTAGTTCTGTATGTTGAATGTAGAGAGAAGCTGTTTCCAAGAGTTCTGTAGTCTGAGAGTAGGCATACGCTGGATATGGGATTCCTGTAGCCTGAGTGTAGCCGACGCAGCTTATGGGAGTTCTGTAACCCTGAATTCGAAAGTCACATTTTACCTTAGTTCTGTATCAGAGTGTAGGGAGAAGCTGTTTGCAAGAATTCTGCAGCCTATGAGTAGGTATTCGCTCTATGCGGGTTTTGTGTATGCCTAGTGTGGCAGACGCAGCTTATGGGCGTTCTGTATCTTGAATGCAGTGAGACACAGTTTTCCAGAGTTCTGTATATGGGTGTAGAGAGAAACTGTTTCCAGGAGTTCTAGAGCCTGGCAAGAGGCATACGCAGTAATTGGGATTTCTGTCTCCTGAGTGTGGGAGACGCCGCTTCTGGGAGCTCCGCTACCTGGATATAGAGAGAAGCAGTTTACCGGAGTTCTGTACCCTTGGTGTAGAGAGCAGCTGTTTACTGGAGTTCTGTAGCCTGGAATGAGGCATTCGCTATATGCGGGTTTTCTGTATGCTGAGTGTAGGAGACGCCGCTTAGGGGAGCTCTGCTACATGGATATAGAGAGAAGCAGTTTACCGGAGATCCTTATCCTTGTTGTAGAGCGGAGCGCTTTCCAGGATTTCTGTATCCTGGAATTAGGCATTCGCTATATGTGGGTATTCTGTATGCTGCGTGTAGGAGATGCAGCTTTTGGGAGTTCTATAGCCTAAGTGTAGAGAGATGCAGTTTCCAGTAGTTCTGTATGTTGAATGTAGAGAGAAGCTGTTTCCAAGCGTTCTGTAGTCTGAGAGTAGGCATACGCTGGATATGGGATTCCTGTAGCCTGAGTGTAGCCGACGCAGCTTATGGGAGTTCTGTAACGCTGAATTCGAAAGTCACATTTTACCGAAGTTCTGTATCAGAGTGTAGGGAGAAGCTGTTTCCAAGAATTCTGCAGCCTATGAGCAGGTATTCGCTCTATGCGGGTTTTGTGTATGCCTAGTGTGGCAGACGCAGCTTATGGGAGTTCTGTATCTTGAATGCAGTGAGACACAGTTTGCCAGAGTTCTGTATATGGGTGTAGAGAGAAACTGTTTCCAGGAGTTCTAGAGCCTGGCAAGAAGCATACGCAGTAATTGAGATTTCTGTATCCTGAGTGTGGGAGACGCCGCTTCTGGGAGCTCCGCTACCTGGATATAGAGAGAAGCAGTTTACCGGAGCTCTGTACCCTTGGTGTAGAGAGCAGCTGTTTACTGGAGTTCTGTAGCCTGGAATGAGGCATTCGCTATATGCGGGTTTTCTGTATGCTGAGTATAGGAGACGCCGCTTGGGGGAGCTCTGCTACCTGGATATAGAGAGAAGCAGTTTACCGGAGATCCTTATCCTTGTTGTAGAGCGGAGCGCTTTCCAGGATTTCTGTATCCTGTATCCTGGAATTAGGCATTCGCTATATGTGGGTATTCTGTATGCTGCGTGTAGCAGAAGCAGCTTTCGGGAGTTCTATAGCCTAAGTGTAGAGAGATGCAGTTTCCAGTAGTTCTGTATGTTGAATGTAGAGAGAAGCTGTTTCCAAGCGTTCTGTAGTCTGAGAGTAGGCATACGCTGTCTATGGGATTCCTGTAGCCTGAGTGTAGCCGACGCAGCTTATGGGAGTTCTGTAACCCTGAATTCGAAAGTCACATTTTACCGAAGTTCTGTATCAGAGTGTAGGGAGAAGCTGTTTCCAAGAATTCTGCAGCCTATGAGCAGGTATTCGCTCTATGCGGGTTTTGTGTATGCCTAGTGTGGCAGACGCAGCTTATGGGAGTTCTGTATCTTGAATGCAGTGAGACACAGTTTGCCAGAGTTCTGTATATGGGTGTAGAGAGAAACTCTTTCCAGGAGTTCTAGAGCCTGGCAAGAGGCATACGCAGTAATTGGGATTTCTGTCTCCTGAGTGTGGGAGACGCCGCTTCTGGGAGCTCCGCTACCTGGATATAGAGAGAAGCAGTTTACCGGAGTTCTGTACCCTTGGTGTAGAGAGCAGCTGTTTACTGGAGTTCTGTAGCCTGGAATGAGGCATTCGCTATATGCGGGTTTTCTGTATGCTGAGTGTAGGAGACGCCGCTTCTGGGAGCTCCGCTACCTGGATATAGAGAGAAGTAGTTTACCGGAGCTCTGTACCCTTGGTGTAGAGAGCAGCTGTTTACTGGAGTTCTGTAGCCTGGAATGAGGCATTCGCTATATGCGGGTTTTCTGTATGCTGAGTGTAGGAGACGCCGCTTAGGGGAGCTCTGCTACCTGGATATAGAGAGAAGCAGTTTACCGGAGATCCTTATCCTTGTTATAGAGCGGAGCGCTTTCCAGGATTTCTGTATCCTGTATCCTGGAATTAGGCATTCGCTATATGTGGGTATTCTGTATGCTGCGTGTAGCAGAAGCAGCTTTCGGGAGTTCTATAGCCTAAGTGTAGAGAGATGCAGTTTCCAGTAGTTCTGTATGTTGAATGTAGAGAGAAGCTGTTTCCAAGCGTTCTGTAGTCTGAGAGTAGGCATATGCTGGATATGGGATTCCTGTAGCCTGAGTGTAGCCGACGCAGCTTATGGGAGTTCTGTAACGCTGAATTCGAAAGTCACATTTTACCGAAGTTCTGTATCAGAGTGTAGGGAGAAGCTGTTTCCAAGAATTCTGCAGCCTATGAGCAGGTATTCGCTCTATGCGGGTTTTGTGTATGCCTAGTGTGGCAGACGCAGCTTATTGGAGTTCTGTATCTTGAATGCAGTGAGACACAGTTTGCCAGAGTTCTGTATATGGGTGTAGAGAGAAACTGTTTCCAGGAGTTCTAGAGCCTGGCAAGAAGCATACGCAGTAATTGAGATTTCTGTATCCTGAGTGTGGGAGACGCCGCTTCTGGGAGCTCCGCTACCTGGATATAGAGAGAAGCAGTTTACCGGAGCTCTGTACCCTTGGTGTAGAGAGCAGCTGTTTACTGGAGTTCTGTAGCCTGGAATGAGGCATTCGCTATATGCGGGTTTTCTGTATGCTGAGTATAGGAGACGCCGCTTGGGGGAGCTCTGCTACCTGGATATAGAGAGAAGCAGTTTACCGGAGATCCTTATCCTTGTTGTAGAGCGGAGCGCTTTCCAGGATTTCTGTATCCTGTATCCTGGAATTAGGCATTCGCTATATGTGGGTATTCTGTATGCTGCGTGTAGCAGAAGCAGCTTTCGGGAGTTCTATAGCCTAAGTGTAGAGAGATGCAGTTTCCAGTAGTTCTGTATGTTGAATGTAGAGAGAAGCTGTTTCCAAGCGTTCTGTAGTCTGAGAGTAGGCATACGCTGTCTATGGGATTCCTGTAGCCTGAGTGTAGCTGACGCAGCTTATGGGAGTTCTGTAACCCTGAATTCGAAAGTCACATTTTACCGAAGTTCTGTATCAGAGTGTAGGGAGAAGCTGTTTCCAAGAATTCTGCAGCCTATGAGCAGGTATTCGCTCTATGCGGGTTTTGTGTATGCCTAGTGTGGCAGACGCAGCTTATGGGAGTTCTGTATCTTGAATGCAGTGAGACACAGTTTGCCAGAGTTCTGTATATGGGTGTAGAGAGAAACTGTTTCCAGGAGTTCTAGAGCCTGGCAAGAGGCATACGCAGTAATTGGGATTTCTGTCTCCTGAGTGTGGGAGACGCCGCTTCTGGGAGCTCCGCTACCTGGATATAGAGAGAAGCAGTTTACCGGAGTTCTGTACCCTTGGTGTAGAGAGCAGCTGTTTACTGGAGTTCTGTAGCCTGGAATGAGGCATTCGCTATATGCGGGTTTTCTGTATGCTGAGTGTAGGAGACGCCGCTTAGGGGAGCTCTGCTACCTGGATATAGAGAGAAGCAGTTTACCGGAGATCCTTATCCTTGTTGTAGAGCGGAGCGCTTTCCAGGATTTCTGTATCCTGTATCCTGGAATTAGGCATTCGCTATATGTGGGTATTCTGTATGCTGCGTGTAGCAGAAGCAGCTTTCGGGAGTTCTATAGCCTAAGTGTAGAGAGATGCAGTTTCCAGTAGTTCTGTATGTTGAATGTAGAGAGAAGCTGTTTCCAAGAGTTCTGTAGTCTGAGAGTAGGCATACGCTGGATATGGGATTCCTGTAGCCTGAGTGTAGCCGACGCAGCTTATGGGAGTTCTGTAACCCTGAATTCGAAAGTCACATTTTACCTTAGTTCTGTATCAGAGTGTAGGGAGAAGCTGTTTGCAAGAATTCTGCAGCCTATGAGCAGGTATTCGCTCTATGCGGGTTTTGTGTATGCCTAGTGTGGCAGACGCAGCTTATGGGAGTTCTGTATCTTGAATGCAGTGAGACACAGTTTGCCAGAGTTCTGTATATGGGTGTAGAGAGAAACTGTTTCCAGGAGTTCTAGAGCCTGGCAAGAGGCATACGCAGTAATTGGGATTTCTGTCTCCTGAGTGTGGGAGACGCCGCTTCTGGGAGCTCCGCTACCTGGATATAGAGAGAAGCAGTTTACCGGAGTTCTGTACCCTTGGTGTAGAGAGCAGCTGTTTACTGGAGTTCTGTAGCCTGGAATGAGGCATTCGCTATATGCGGGTTTTCTGTATGCTGAGTGTAGGAGACGCCGCTTAGGGGAGCTCTGCTACATGGATATAGAGAGAAGCAGTTTACCGGAGATCCTTATCCTTGTTGTAGAGCGGAGCGCTTTCCAGGATTTCTGTATCCTGGAATTAGGCATTCGCTATATGTGGGTATTGTGTATGCTGCGTGTAGGAGATGCAGCTTTCGGGAGTTCTATAGCCTAAGTGTAGAGAGATGCAGTTTCCAGTAGTTCTGTATGTTGAATGTAGAGAGAAGCTGTTTCCAAGAGTTCTGTAGTCTGAGAGTAGGCATACGCTGGATATGGGATTCCTGTAGCCTGAGTGTAGCCGACGCAGCTTATGGGAGTTCTGTAACCCTGAATTCGAAAGTCACATTTTACCGAAGTTCTGTATCAGAGTGTAGGGAGAAGCTGTTTCCAAGAATTCTGCAGCCTATGAGCAGGTATTCGCTCTATGCGGGTTTTGTGTATGCCTAGTGTGGCAGACGCAGCTTATGGGAGTTCTGTATCTTGAATGCAGTGAGACACAGTTTGCCAGAGTTCTGTATATGGGTGTAGAGAGAAACTGTTTCCAGGAGTTCTAGAGCCTGGCAAGAGGCATACGCAGTAATTGAGATTTCTGTATCCTGCGTGTGGGAGACGCCGCTTCTGGGAGCTCCGCTACCTGGATATAGAGAGAAGCAGTTTACCGGAGCTCTGTACCCTTGGTGTAGAGAGCAGCTGTTTACTGGAGTTCTGTAGCCTGGAATGAGGCATTCGCTATATGCGGGTTTTCTGTATGCTGAGTGTAGGAGACGCCGCTTAGGGGAGCTCTGCTACCTGGATATAGAGAGAAGCAGTTTACCGGAGATCCTTATCCTTGTTGTAGAGCGGAGCGCTTTCCAGGATTTCTGTATCCTGTATCCTGGAATTAGGCATTCGCTATATGTGGGTATTCTGTATGCTGCGTGTAGCAGAAGCAGCTTTCGGGAGTTCTATAGCCTAAGTGTAGAGAGATGCAGTTTCCAGTAGTTCTGTATGTTGAATGTAGAGAGAAGCTGTTTCCAAGCGTTCTGTAGTCTGAGAGTAGGCATACGCTGTCTATGGGATTCCTGTAGCCTGAGTGTAGCCGACGCAGCTTATGGGAGTTCTGTAACCCTGAATTCGAAAGTCACATTTTACCGAAGTTCTGTATCAGAGTGTAGGGAGAAGCTGTTTCCAAGAATTCTGCAGCCTATGAGCAGGTATTCGCTCTATGCGGGTTTTGTGTATGCCTAGTGTGGCAGACGCAGCTTATGGGAGTTCTGTATCTTGAATGCAGTGAGACACAGTTTGCCAGAGTTCTGTATATGGGTGTAGAGAGAAACTCTTTCCAGGAGTTCTAGAGCCTGGCAAGAGGCATACGCAGTAATTGGGATTTCTGTCTCCTGAGTGTGGGAGACGCCGCTTCTGGGAGCTCCGCTACCTGGATATAGAGAGAAGCAGTTTACCGGAGTTCTGTACCCTTGGTGTAGAGAGCAGCTGTTTACTGGAGTTCTGTAGCCTGGAATGAGGCATTCGCTATATGCGGGTTTTCTGTATGCTGAGTGTAGGAGACGCCGCTTCTGGGAGCTCCGCTACCTGGATATA
Source organism: Lepus europaeus (assembly GCF_033115175.1). Classification (NCBI taxonomy): domain Eukaryota; kingdom Metazoa; phylum Chordata; class Mammalia; order Lagomorpha; family Leporidae; genus Lepus; species Lepus europaeus. Next base: position 424,875 of record NW_026909619.1, read on the forward strand.
GAGAGAAGTAGTTTACCGGAGCTCTGTACCCTTGGTGTAGAGAGCAGCTGTTTACTGGAGTTCTGTAGCCTGGAATGAGGCATTCGCTATATGCGGGTTTTCTGTATGCTGAGTGTAGGAGACGCCGCTTAGGGGAGCTCTGCTACCTGGATATAGAGAGAAGCAGTTTACCGGAGATCCTTATCCTTGTTATAGAGCGGAGCGCTTTCCAGGATTTCTGTATCCTGTATCCTGGAATTAGGCATTCGCTATATGTGGGTATTCTGTATGCTGCGTGTAGCAGAAGCAGCTTTCGGGAGTTCTATAGCCTAAGTGTAGAGAGATGCAGTTTCCAGTAGTTCTGTATGTTGAATGTAGAGAGAAGCTGTTTCCAAGCGTTCTGTAGTCTGAGAGTAGGCATACGCTGTCTATGGGATTCCTGTAGCCTGAGTGTAGTCGACGCAGCTTATGGGAGTTCTGTAACCCTGAATTCGAAAGTCACATTTTACCGAAGTTCTGTATCAGAGTGTAGGGAGAAGCTCTTTCCAAGAATTCTGCAGCCTATGAGCAGGTATTCGCTCTATGCGGGTTTTGTGTATGCCTAGTGTGGCAGACGCAGCTTATGGGAGTTCTGTATCTTGAATGCAGTGAGACACAGTTTGCCAGAGTTCTGTATATGGGTGTAGAGAGAAACTGTTTCCAGGAGTTCTAGAGCCTGGCAAGAGGCATACGCAGTAATTGGGATTTCTGTATCCTGAGTGTGGGAGACGCCGCTTCTGGGAGTTCCGCTACCTGGATATAGAGAGAAGCAGTTTACCGGAGTTCTGTACCCTTGGTGTAGAGAGCAGCTGTTTGCTGGAGTTCTGTAGCCTGGAATGAGGCATTCGCTATATGCGGGTTTTCTGTATGCTGAGTGTAGGAGACGCCGCTTCTGGGAGCTCCGCTACCTGGATATAGAGAGAAGTAGTTTACCGGAGCTCTGTATCCTTGGTGTAGAGAGCAGCTGTTTACTGGAGTTCTGTAGCCTGGAATGAGGCATTCGCTATATGCGGGTTTTCTGTATGCTGAGTGTAGGAGACGCCGCTTAGGGGAGCTCTGCTACCTGGATATAGAGAGAAGCAGTTTACCGGAGATCCTTATCCTTGTTGTAGAGCGGAGCGCTTTCCAGGATTTCTGTATCCTGTATCCTGGAATTAGGCATTCGCTATATGTGGGTATTCTGTATGCTGCGTGTAGCAGAAGCAGCTTTCGGGAGTTCTATAGCCTAAGTGTAGAGAGATGCAGTTTCCAGTAGTTCTGTATGTTGAATGTAGAGAGAAGCTGTTTCCAAGCGTTCTGTAGTCTGAGAGTAGGCATACGCTGTCTATGGGATTCCTGTAGCCTGAGTGTAGTCGACGCAGCTTATGGGAGTTCTGTAACCCTGAATTCGAAAGTCACATTTTACCGAAGTTCTGTATCAGAGTGTAGGGAGAAGCTGTTTCCAAGAATTCTGCAGCCTATGAGCAGGTATTCGCTCTATGCGGGTTTTGTGTATGCCTAGTGTGGCAGACGCAGCTTATGGGAGTTCTGTATCTTGAATGCAGTGAGACACAGTTTGCCAGAGTTCTGTATATGGGTGTAGAGAGAAACTGTTTCCAGGAGTTCTAGAGCCTGGCAAGAGGCATACGCAGTAATTGGGATTTCTGTCTCCTGAGTGTGGGAGACGCCGCTTCTGGGAGCTCCGCTACCTGGATATAGAGAGAAGCAGTTTACCGGAGTTCTGTACCCTTGGTGTAGAGAGCAGCTGTTTGCTGGAGTTCTGTAGCCTGGAATGAGGCATTCGCTATATGCGGGTTTTCTGTATGCTGAGTGTAGGAGACGCCGCTTCTGGGAGCTCCGCTACCTGGATATAGAGAGAAGTAGTTTACCGGAGCTCTGTACCCTTGGTGTAGAGAGCAGCTGTTTACTGGAGTTCTGTAGCCTGGAATGAGGCATTCGCTATATGCGGGTTTTCTGTATGCTGAGTGTAGGAGACGCCGCTTAGGGGAGCTCTGCTACCTGGATATAGAGAGAAGCAGTTTACCGGAGATCCTTATCCTTGTTGTAGAGCGGAGCGCTTTCCAGGATTTCTGTATCCTGTATCCTGGAATTAGGCATTCGCTATATGTGGGTATTCTGTATGCTGCGTGTAGCAGAAGCAGCTTTCGGGAGTTCTATAGCCTAAGTGTAGAGAGATGCAGTTTCCAGTAGTTCTGTATGTTGAATGTAGAGAGAAGCTGTTTCCAAGAGTTCTGTAGTCTGAGAGTAGGCATACGCTGGATATGGGATTCCTGTAGCCTGAGTGTAGCCAACGCAGCTTATGGGAGTTCTGTAACCCTGAATTCGAAAGTCACATTTTACCGAAGTTCTGTATCAGAGTGTAGGGAGAAGCTGTTTGCAAGAATTCTGCAGCCTATGAGCAGGTATTCGCTATATGCGGGTTTTGTGTATGCCTAGTGTGGCAGACGCAGCTTATGGGCGTTCTGTATCTTGAATGCAGTGAGACACAGTTTTCCAGAGTTCTGTATATGGGTGTAGAGAGAAACTGTTTCCAGGAGTTCTAGAGCCTGGCAAGAGGCATACGCAGTAATTGGGATTTCTGTCTCCTGAGTGTGGGAGACGCCGCTTCTGGGAGCTCCGCTACCTGGATATAGAGAGAAGCAGTTTACCGGAGTTCTGTACCCTTGGTGTAGAGAGCAGCTGTTTACTGGAGTTCTGTAGCCTGGAATGAGGCATTCGCTATATGCGGGTTTTCTGTATGCTGAGTGTAGGAGACGCCGCTTAGGGGAGCTCTGCTACATGGATATAGAGAGAAGCAGTTTACCGGAGATCCTTATCCTTGTTGTAGAGCGGAGCGCTTTCCAGGATTTCTGTATCCTGGAATTAGGCATTCGCTATATGTGGGTATTCTGTATGCTGCGTGTAGGAGATGCAGCTTTCGGGAGTTCTATAGCCTAAGTGTAGAGAGATGCAGTTTCCAGTAGTTCTGTATGTTGAATGTAGAGAGAAGCTGTTTCCAAGCGTTCTGTAGTCTGAGAGTAGGCATACGCTGTCTATGGGATTCCTGTAGCCTGAGTGTAGCCGACGCAGCTTATGGGAGTTCTGTAACGCTGAATTCGAAAGTCACATTTTACCGAAGTTCTGTATCAGAGTGTAGGGAGAAGCTGTTTCCAAGAATTCTGCAGCCTATGAGCAGGTATTCGCTCTATGCGGGTTTTGTGTATGCCTAGTGTGGCAGACGCAGCTTATGGGAGTTCTGTATCTTGAATGCAGTGAGACACAGTTTGCCAGAGTTCTGTATATGGGTGTAGAGAGAAACTGTTTCCAGGAGTTCTAGAGCCTGGCAAGAAGCATACGCAGTAATTGAGATTTCTGTATCCTGAGTGTGGGAGACGCCGCTTCTGGGAGCTCCGCTACCTGGATATAGAGAGAAGCAGTTTACCGGAGCTCTGTACCCTTGGTGTAGAGAGCAGCTGTTTACTGGAGTTCTGTAGCCTGGAATGAGGCATTCGCTATATGCGGGTTTTCTGTATGCTGAGTGTAGGAGACGCCGCTTGGAGGAGCTCTGCTACCTGGATATAGAGAGAAGCAGTTTACCGGAGATCCTTATCCTTGTTGTAGAGCGGAGCGCTTTCCAGGATTTCTGTATCCTGTATCCTGGAATTAGGCATTCGCTATATGTGGGTATTCTGTATGCTGCGTGTAGCAGAAGCAGCTTTCGGGAGTTCTATAGCCTAAGTGTAGAGAGATGCAGTTTCCAGTAGTTCTGTATGTTGAATGTAGAGAGAAGCTGTTTCCAAGCGTTCTGTAGTCTGAGAGTAGGCATACGCTGTCTATGGGATTCCTGTAGCCTGAGTGTAGCCGACGCAGCTTATGGGAGTTCTGTAACCCTGAATTCGAAAGTCACATTTTACCGAAGTTCTGTATCAGAGTGTAGGGAGAAGCTGTTTCCAAGAATTCTGCAGCCTATGAGCAGGTATTCGCTCTATGCGGGTTTTGTGTATGCCTAGTGTGGCAGACGCAGCTTATGGGAGTTCTGTATCTTGAATGCAGTGAGACACAGTTTGCCAGAGTTCTGTATATGGGTGTAGAGAGAAACTGTTTCCAGGAGTTCTAGAGCCTGGCAAGAGGCATACGCAGTAATTGGGATTTCTGTCTCCTGAGTGTGGGAGACGCCGCTTCTGGGAGCTCCGCTACCTGGATATAGAGAGAAGCAGTTTACCGGAGTTCTGTACCCTTGGTGTAGAGAGCAGCTGTTTACTGGAGTTCTGTAGCCTGGAATGAGGCATTCGCTATATGCGGGTTTTCTGTATGCTGAGTGTAGGAGACGCCGCTTCTGGGAGCTCCGCTACCTGGATATAGAGAGAAGTAGTTTACCGGAGCTCTGTACACTTGGTGTAGAGAGCAGCTGTTTACTCGAGTTCTGTAGCCTGGAATGAGGCATTCGCTATATGCGGGTTTTCTGTATGCTGAGTGTAGGAGACGCCGCTTAGGGGAGCTCTGCTACCTGGATATAGAGAGAAGCAGTTTACCGGAGATCCTTATCCTTGTTGTAGAGCGGAACGCTTTCCAGGATTTCTGTATCCTGTATCCTGGAATTAGGCATTCGCTATATGTGGGTATTCTGTATGCTGCGTGTAGGAGATGCAGCTTTCGGGAGTTCTATAGCCTAAGTGTAGAGAGATGCAGTTTCCAGTAGTTCTGTATGTTGAATGTAGAGAGAAGCTGTTTCCAAGAGTTCTGTAGTCTGAGAGTAGGCATACGCTGGATATGGGATTCCTGTAGCCTGAGTGTAGCCGACGCAGCTTATGGGAGTTCTGTAACCCTGAATTCGAAAGTCACATTTTACCGAAGTTCTGTATCAGAGTGTAGGGAGAAGCTGTTTCCAAGAATTCTGCAGCCTATGAGCAGGTATTCGCTCTATGCGGGTTTTGTGTATGCCTAGTGTGGCAGACGCAGCTTATGGGAGTTCTGTATCTTGAATGCAGTGAGACACAGTTTTCCAGAGTTCTGTATATGGGTGTAGAGAGAAACTGTTTCCAGGAGTTCTAGAGCCTGGCAAGAGGCATACGCAGTAATTGGGATTTCTGTATCCTGAGTGTGGGAGACGCCGCTTCAGGGAGCTCCGCTACCTGGATATAGAGAGAAGCAGTTTACCGGAGCTCTGTACCCTTGGTGTAGAGAGCAGCTGTTTACTGGAGTTCTGTAGCCTGGAATGAGGCATTCGCTATATGCGGGTTTTCTGTATGCTGAGTGTAGGAGACGCCGCTTAGGGGAGCTCTGCTACCTGGATATAGAGAGAAGCAGTTTACCGGAGATCCTTATCCTTGTTGTAGAGCGGAGCGCTTTCCAGGATTTCTGTATCCTGTATCCTGGAATTAGGCATTCGCTATATGTGGGTATTCTGTATGCTGCGTGTAGCAGAAGCAGCTTTCGGGAGTTCTATAGCCTAAGTGTAGAGAGATGCAGTTTCCAGTAGTTCTGTATGTTGAATGTAGAGAGAAGCTGTTTCCAAGCGTTCTGTAGTCTGAGAGTAGGCATACGCTGGATATGGGATTCCTGTAGCCTGAGTGTAGCCGACGCAGCTTATGGGAGTTCTGTAACCCTGAATTCGAAAGTCACATTTTACCGAAGTTCTGTATCAGAGTGTAGGGAGAAGCTGTTTCCAAGAATTCTGCAGCCTATGAGCAGGTATTCGCTCTATGCGGGTTTTGTGTATGCCTAGTGTGGCAGACGCAGCTTATGGGAGTTCTGTATCTTGAATGCAGTGAGACACAGTTTGCCAGAGTTCTGTATATGGGTGTAGAGAGAAACTGTTTCCAGGAGTTCTAGAGCCTGGCAAGAGGCATACGCAGTAATTGGGATTTCTGTATCCTGAGTGTGGGAGACGCCGCTTCTGGGAGCTCCGCTACCTGGATATAGAGAGAAGCAGTTTACCGGAGATCCTTATCCTTGTTGTAGAGCGGAGCGCTTTCCAGGATTTCTGTATCCTGTATCCTGGAATTAGGCATTCGCTATATGTGGGTATTCTGTATGCTGCGTGTAGCAGAAGCAGCTTTCGGGAGTTCTATAGCCTAAGTGTAGAGAGATGCAGTTTCCAGTAGTTCTGTATGTTGAATGTAGAGAGAAGCTGTTTCCAAGCGTTCTGTAGTCTGAGAGTAGGCATACGCTGGATATGGGATTCCTGTAGCCTGAGTGTAGCCGACGCAGCTTATGGGAGTTCTGTAACCCTGAATTCGAAAGTCACATTTTACCGAAGTTCTGTATCAGAGTGTAGGGAGAAGCTGTTTCCAAGAATTCTGCAGCCTATGAGCAGGTATTCGCTCTATGCGGGTTTTGTGTATGCCTAGTGTGGCAGACGCAGCTTATGGGAGTTCTGTATCTTGAATGCAGTGAGACACAGTTTGCCAGAGTTCTGTATATGGGTGTAGAGAGAAACTGTTTCCAGGAGTTCTAGAGCCTGGCAAGAGGCATACGCAGTAATTGGGATTTCTGTATCCTGAGTGTGGGAGACGCCGCTTCTGGGAGCTCCGCTACCTGGATATAGAGAGAAGCAGTTTACCGGAGTTCTGTACCCTTGGTGTAGAGAGCAGCTGTTTGCTGGAGTTCTGTAGCCTGGAATGAGGCATTCGCTATATGCGGGTTTTCTGTATGCTGAGTGTAGGAGACGCCGCTTCTGGGAGCTCCGCTACCTGGATATAGAGAGAAGTAGTTTACCGGAGCTCTGTACCCTTGGTGTAGAGAGCAGCTGTTTACTGGAGTTCTGTAGCCTGGAATGAGGCATTCGCTATATGCGGGTTTTCTGTATGCTGAGTGTAGGAGACGCCGCTTAGGGGAGCTCTGCTACCTGGATATAGAGAGAAGCAGTTTACCGGAGATCCTTATCCTTGTTGTAGAGCGGAGCGCATTCCAGGATTTCTGTATCCTGTATCCTGGAATTAGGCATTCGCTATATGTGGGTATTCTGTATGCTGCGTGTAGCAGAAGCAGCTTTCGGGAGTTCTATAGCCTAAGTGTAGAGAGATGCAGTTTCCAGTAGTTCTGTATGTTGAATGTAGAGAGAAGCTGTTTCCAAGCATTCTGTAGTCTGAGAGTAGGCATACGCTGTCTATGGGATTCCTGTAGCCTGAGTGTAGCCGACGCAGCTTATGGGAGTTCTGTAACCCTGAATTCGAAAGTCACATTTTACCGAAGTTCTGTATCAGAGTGTAGGGAGAAGCTGTTTCCAAGAATTCTGCAGCCTATGAGCAGGTATTCGCTCTATGCGGGTTTTCTGTATGCCTAGTGTGGCAGACGCAGCTTATGGGAGTTCTGTATCTTGAATGCAGTGAGACACAGTTTGCCAGAGTTCTGTATATGGGTGTAGAGAGAAACTGTTTCCAGGAGTTCTAGAGCCTGGCAAGAGGCATACGCAGTAATTGGGATTTCTGTATCCTGAGTGTGGGAGACGCCGCTTCTGGGAGCTCCGCTACCTGGATATAGAGAGAAGCAGTTTACCGGAGTTCTGTACCCTTGGTGTAGAGAGCAGCTGTTTACTGGAGTTCTGTAGCCTGGAATGAGGCATTCGCTATATGCGGGTTTTCTGTATGCTGAGTGTAGGAGACGCCGCTTCTGGGAGCTCCGCTACCTGGATATAGAGAGAAGCAGTTTACCGGAGCTCTGTACCCTTGGTGTAGAGAGCAGCTGTTTACTGGAGTTCTGTAGCCTGGAATGAGGCATTCGCTATATGCAGGTTTTCTGTATGCTGAGTGTAGGAGACGCCGCTTAGGGGAGCTCTGCTACCTGGATATAGAGAGAAGCAATTTACCGGAGATCCTTATCCTTGTTGTAGAGCGGAGCGCTTTCCAGGATTTCTGTATCCTGTATCCTGGAATTCGGCATTCGCTATATGTGGGTATTCTGTATGCTGCGTGTAGCAGAAGCAGCTTTCGGGAGTTCTATAGCCTAAGTGTAGAGAGATGCAGTTTCCAGTAGTTCTATATGTTGAATGTAGAGAGAAGCTGTTTCCAAGAGTTCTGTAGTCTGAGAGTAGGCATACGCTGGATATGGGATTCCTGTAGCCTGAGTGTAGCCGACGCAGCTTATGGGAGTTCTGTAACCCTGAATTCGAAAGTCACATTTTACCGAAGTTCTGTATCAGAGTGTAGGGAGAAGCTGTTTCCAAGAATTCTGCAGCCTATGAGCAGGTATTCGCTCTATGCGGGTTTTGTGTATGCCTAGTGTGGCAGACGCAGCTTATGGGAGTTCTGTATCTTGAATGCAGTGAGACACAGTTTGCCAGAGTTCTGTATATGGGTGTAGAGAGAAACTCTTTCCAGGAGTTCTAGAGCCTGGCAAGAGGCATACGCAGTAATTGGGATTTCTGTATCCTGAGTGTGGGAGACGCCGCTTCTGGGAGCTCCGCTACCTGGATATAGAGAGAAGCAGTTTACCGGAGCTCTGTACCCTTGGTGTAGAGAGCAGCTGTTTACTGGAGTTCTGTAGCCTGGAATGAGGCATTCGCTATATGCGGGTTTTCTGTATGCTGAGTGTAGGAGACGCCGCTTAGGGGAGCTCTGCTACCTGGATATAGAGAGAAGCAGTTTACCGGAGATCCTTATCCTTGTTGTAGAGCAGAGCGCTTTCCAGGATTTCTGTATCCTGGAATTAGGCATTCGCTATATGTGGGTATTCTGTATGCTGCGTGTAGGAGATGCAGCTTTTGGGAGTTCTATAGCCTAAGTGTAGAGAGATGCAGTTTCCAGTAGTTCTGTATGTTGAATGTAGAGAGAAGCTGTTTCCAAGCGTTCTGTAGTCTGAGAGTAGGCATACGCTGTCTATGGGATTCCTGTAGCCTGAGTGTAGCCGACGCAGCTTATGGGAGTTCTGTAACCCTGAATTCGAAAGTCACATTTTACCGAAGTTCTGTATCAGAGTGTAGGGAGAAGCTGTTTCCAAGAATTCTGCAGCCTATGAGCAGGTATTCGCTCTATGCGGGTTTTCTGTATGCCTACTGTGGCAGACGCAGCTTATGGGAGTTCTGTATCTTGAATGCAGTGAGACACAGTTTGCCAGAGTTCTGTATATGGGTGTAGAGAGAAACTCTTTCCAGGAGTTCTAGAGCCTGGCAAGAGGCATACGCAGTAATTGGGATTTCTGTCTCCTGAGTGTGGGACACGCCGCTTCTGGGAGCTCCGCTACCTGGATATAGAGAGAAGCAGTTTACCGGAGTTCTGTACCCTTGGTGTAGAGAGCAGCTGTTTCCTGGAGTTCTGTAGCCTGGAATGAGGCATTCGCTATATGCGGGTTTTCTGTATGCTGAGTGTAGGAGACGCCGCTTAGGGGAGCTCTGCTACCTGGATACAGAGAGAAGCAGTTTACCGGAGATCCTTATCCTTGTTGTAGAGCGGAGCGCTTTCCAGGATTTCTGTATCCTGTATCCTGGAATTAGGCATTCGCTATATGTGGGTATTCTGTATGCTGCGCGTAGCAGAAGCAGCTTTCGGGAGTTCTATAGCCTAAGTGTAGAGAGATGCAGTTTCCAGTAGTTCTGTATGTTGAATGTAGAGAGAAGCTGTTTCCAAGAGTTCTGTAGTCTGAGAGTAGGCATACGCTGTCTATGGGATTCCTGTAGCCTGAGTGTAGCCGACGCAGCTTATGGGAGTTCTGTAACCCTGAATTCGAAAGTCACATTTTACCAAAGTTCTGTATCAGAGTGTAGGGAGAAGCTGTTTCCAAGAATTCTGCAGCCTATGAGCAGGTATTCGCTCTATGCGGGTTTTCTGTATGCCTACTGTGGCAGACGCAGCTTATGGGAGTTCTGTATCTTGAATGCAGTGAGACACAGTTTGCCAGAGTTCTGTATATGGGTATAGAGAGAAACTGTTTCCAGGAGTTCTAGAGCCTGGCAAGAGGCATACGCAGTAATTGGGATTTCTGTCTCCTGAGTGTGGGAGATGCCGCTTCTGGGAGCTCCGCTACCTGGATATAGAGAGAAGCAGTTTACCGGAGCTCTGTACCCTTGGTGTAGAGAGCAGCTGTTTGCTGGAGTTCTGTAGCCTGGAATGAGGCATTCGCTATATGCGGGTTTTCTGTATGCTGAGTGTAGGAGACGCCGCTTAGGGGAGCTCTGCTACCTGGATATAGAGAGAAGCAGTTTACCGGAGATCCTTATCCTTGTTGTAGAGCGGAGCGCTTTCCAGGATTTCTGTATCCAGGAATTAGGCATTCGCTATATGTGGGTATTCTGTATGCTGCATGTAGGAGATGCAGCTTTCGGGAGTTCTATAGCCTAAGTGTAGAGAGACGCAGTTTCCAGTAGTTCTGTATGTTGAATGTAGAGGGAAGCTGTTTCCAAGAGTTCTGTAATCTGAGAGTAGGCATACGCTGGATATGGGATTCCTGTAGCCTGAGTGTAGCCGACGCAGCTTATGGGAGTTCTGTAACCCTGAATTCGAAAGTCACATTTTACCGAAGTTCTGTATCAGAGTGTAGGGAGAAGCTGTTTGCAAGAATTCTTCAGCCTATAGCAGGTATTCGCTCTATGCGGGTTTTGTGTATGCCTAGTGTGGCAGACGCAGCTTATGGGAGTTCTGTATCTTGAATGCAGTGAGACACAGTTTTCCAGAGTTCTGTATATGGGTGTAGAGAGAAACTGTTTCCAGGAGTTCTAGAGCCTGGCAAGAGGCATACGCAGTAATTGAGATTTCTGTATCCTGAGTGTGGGAGACGCCGCTTCTGGGAGCTCCGCTACCTGGATATAGAGAGAAGCAGTTTACCGGAGCTCTGTACCCTTGGTGTAGAGAGCAGCTGTTTACTGGAGTTCTGTAGCCTGGAATGAGGCATTCGCTATATGCGGGTTTTCTGTATGCTGAGTGTAGGAGACGCCGCTTAGGGGAGCTCTGCTACCTGGATATAGAGAGAAGCAGTTACCGGAGTTCTGTACCCTTGGTGTAGAGAGCAGCTGTTTGCTGGAGTTCTGTAGCCTGGAATGAGGCATTCGCTATATGCGGGTTTTCTGTATGCTGAGTGTAGGAGACGCCGCTTAGGGGAGCTCTGCTACCTGGATATAGAGAGAAGCAGTTTACCGGAGATCCTTATCCTTGTTGTAGAGCAGAGCGCTTTCCAGGATTTCTGTATCCTGTATCCTGGAATTAGGCATTCGCTATATGTGGGTATTCTGTATGCTGCATGTAGCAGAAGCAGCTTTCGGGAGTTCTATAGCCTAAGTGTAGAGAGATGCAGTTTCCAGTAGTTCTGTATGTTGAATGTAGAGAGAAGCTGTTTCCAAGAGTTCTGTAGTCTGAGAGTAGGCATACGCTGGATATGGGATTCCTGTAGCCTGAGTGTAGCCGACGCAGCTTATGGGAGTTCTGTAACCCTGAATTCGAAAGTCACATTTTACCGAAGTTCTGTATCAGAGTGTAGGGAGAAGCTGTTTCCAAGAATTCTGCAGCCTATGAGCAGGTATTCGCTCTATGCGGGTTTTGTGTATGCCTAGTGTGGCAGATGCAGCTTATGGGAGTTCTGTATCTTGAATGCAGTGAGACACAGTTTGCCAGAGTTCTGTATATGGGTGTAGAGAGAAACTGTTTCCAGGAGTTCTAGAGCCTGGCAAGAGGCATACGCAGTAATTGGGATTTCTGTATCCTGAGTGTGGGAGACGCGGCTTCTGGGAGCTGCGCTACCTGGATATAGAGAGAAGCAGTTTACCGGAGTTCTGTACCCTTGGTGTAGAGAGCAGCTGTTTACTGGAGTTCTGTAGCCTGGAATGAGGCATTCGCTATATGCGGGTTTTCTGTATGCTGAGTGTAGGAGACGCCGCTTCTGGGAGCTCCGCTACCTGGATATAGAGAGAAGTAGTTTACCGGAGCTCTGTACCCTTGGTGTAGAGAGCAGCTGTTTACTGGAGTTCTGTAGCCTGGAATGAGGCATTCGCTATATGCAGGTTTTCTGTATGCTGAGTGTAGGAGACGCCGCTTAGGGGAGCTCTGCTACCTGGATATAGAGAGAAGCATTTTACCGGAGATCCTTATCCTTGTTGTAGAGCGGAGCGCTTTCCAGGATTTCTGTATCCAGGAATTAGGCCTTCGCTATATGTGGGTATTCTGTATGCTGCGTGTAGGAGATGCAGCTTTCGGGAGTTCTATAGCCTAAGTGTAGAGAGATGCAGTTTCCAGTAGTTCTGTATGTTGAATGTAGAGAGAAGCTGTTTCCAAGAGTTCTGTAGTCTGAGAGTAGGCATACGCTGGATATGGGATTCCTGTAGCCTGAGTGTAGCCGACGCAGCTTATGGGAGTTCTGTAACCCTGAATTCGAAAGTCACATTTTACCGAAGTTCTGTATCAGAGTGTAGGGAGAAGCTGTTTGCAAGAATTCTTCAGCCTATGAGCAGGTATTCGCTCTATGCGGGTTTTGTGTATGCCTAGTGTGGCAGACGCAGCTTATGGGAGTTCTGTATCTTGAATGCAGTGAGACACAGTTTGCCAGAGTTCTGTATATGGGTGTAGAGAGAAACTCTTTCCAGGAGTTCTAGAGCCTGGCAAGAGGCATACGCAGTAATTGAGATTTCTGTATCCTGAGTGTGGGAGACGCCGCTTCTGGGAGCTCCGCTACCTGGATATAGAGAGAAGCAGTTTACCGGAGCTCTGTACCCTTGGTGTAGAGAGCAGCTGTTTACTGGAGTTCTGTAGCCTGGAATGAGGCATTCGCTATATGCGGGTTTTCTGTATGCTGAGTGTAGGAGACGCCGCTTAGGGGAGCTCTGCTACATGGATATAGAGAGTAGCAGTTTACCGGAGATCCTTATCCTTGTTGTAGAGCGGAGCGCTTTCCAGGATTTCTGTATCCTGGAATTAAGCATTCGCTATATGTGGGTATTCTGTATGCTGCGTGTAGGAGATGCAGCTTTTGGGAGTTCTATAGCCTAAGTGTAGAGAGATGCAGTTTCCAGTAGTTCTGTATGTTGAATGTAGAGAGAAGCTGTTTCCAAGAGTTCTGTAGTCTGAGAGTAGGCATACGCTGTCTATGGGATTCCTGTAGCCTGAGTGTAGCCGACACAGCTTATGGGAGTTCTGTAACCCTGAATTCGAAAGTCACATTTTACCGAAGTTCTGTATCAGAGTGTAGGGAGAAGCTGTTTCCAAGAATTCTGCAGCCTATGAGCAGGTATTCGCTCTATGCGGGTTTTGTGTATGCCTAGTGTGGCAGACGTAGCTTATGGGAGTTCTGTATCTTGAATGCAGTGAGACACAGTTTGCCAGAGTTCTGTATATGGGTGTAGAGAGAAACTCTTTCCAGGAGTTCTAGAGCCTGGCAAGAGGCATATGCAGTAATTGGGATTTCTATCTCCTGAGTGTGGGAGACGCCGCTTCTGGGAGCTCCGCTACCTGGATATAGAGAGAAGCAGTTTACCGGAGTTCTGTACCCTTGGTGTAGAGAGCAGCTGTGTGCTGGAGTTCTGTAGCCTGGAATGAGGCATTCGCTATATGCGGGTTTTCTGTATGCTGAGTGTAGGAGACGCCGCTTCTGGGAGCTCCGCTACCTGGATATAGAGAGAAGTAGTTTACCGGAGCTCTGTACCCTTGGTGTAGAGAGCAGCTGTTTACTGGAGTTCTGTAGCCTGGAATGAGGCATTCGCAATATGCGGGTTTTCTGTATGCTGAGTGTAGGAGACGCCGCTTAGGGGAGCTCTGTTACCTGGATATAGAGTGAAGCAGTTTACCGGAGATCCTTATCCTTGTTGTAGAGCGGAGCGCTTTCCAGGATTTCTGTATCCTGGAATTAGGCATTCGCTATATGTGGGTATTCTGTATGCTGCGTGTAGCAGAAGCAGCTTTCGGGAGTTCTATAGCCTAAGTGTAGAGAGATGCAGTTTCCAGTAGTTCTGTATGTTGAATGTAGAGAGAAGCTGTTTTCAAGCGTTCTGTAGTCTGAGAGTAGGCATACGCTGTCTATGGGATTCCTGTAGCCTGAGTGTAGCCGACGCAGCTTATGGGAGTTCTGTAACCCTGAATTCGAAAGTCACATTTTACCGAAGTTCTGTATCAGAGTGTAGGGAGAAGCTGTTTCCAAGAATTCTGCAGCCTATGAGCAGGTATTCGCTCTATGCGGGTTTTCTGTATGCCTACTGTGGCAGACGCAGCTTATGGGAGTTCTGTATCTTGAATGCAGTGAGACACAGTTTACCAGAGTTCTGTATATGGGTGTAGAGAGAAACTCTTTCCAGGAGTTCTAGATCCTGGCAAGAGGCATACGCAGTAATTGGGATTTCTGTCTCCTGAGTGTGGGAGACGCCGCTTCTGGGAGCTCCGCTACCTGGATATAGAGAGAAGCAGTTTACCGGAGTTCTGTACCCTTGGTGTAGAGAGCAGCTGTTTGCTGGAGTTCTGTAGCCTGGAATGAGGCATTCGCTATATGCGGGTTTTCTGTATGCTGAGTGTAGGAGACGCCGCTTAGGGGAGCTCTGCTACCTGGATATAGAGAGAAGCAGTTTACCGGAGATCCTTATCCTTGTTGTAGAGCGGAGCGCTTTCCAGGATTTCTGTATCCTGTATCCTGGAATTAGGCATTCGCTATATGTGGGTATTCTGTATGCTGCGTGTAGCAGAAGCAGCTTTCGGGAGTTCTATAGCCTAAGTGTAGAGAGATGCAGTTTCCAGTAGTTCTGTATGTTGAATGTAGAGAGAAGCTGTTTCCAAGAGTTCTGTAGTCTGAGAGTAGGCATACGCTGGATATGGGATTCCTGTAGCCTGAGTGTAGCCGACGCAGCTTATGGGAGTTCTGTAACCCTGAATTCGAAAGTCACATTTTACCGAAGTTCTGTATCAGAGTGTAGGGAGAAGCTGTTTCCAAGAATTCTGCAGCCTATGAGCAGGTATTCGCTCTATGCGGGTTTTGTGTATGCCTAGTGTGGCAGACGCAGCTTATGGGAGTTCTGTATCTTGAATGCAGTGAGACACAGTTTGCCAGAGTTCTGTATATGGGTGTAGAGAGAAACTCTTTCCAGGAGTTCTAGAGCCTGGCAAGAGGCATACGCAGTAATTGGGATTTCTGTATCCTGAGTGTGGGAGACGCCGCTTCTGGGAGCTCCGCTACCTGGATATAGAGAGAAGCAGTTTACCGGAGTTCTGTACCCTTGGTGTAGAGAGCAGCTGTTTACTGGAGTTCTGTAGCCTGGAATGAGGCATTCGCTATATGCGGGTTTTCTGTATGCTGAGTGTAGGAGACGCCGCTTAGGGGAGCTCTGCTACCTGGATATAGAGAGAAGCAGTTTACCGGAGATCCTTATCCTTGTTGTAGAGCGGAGCGCTTTCCAGGATTTCTGTATCCAGGAATTAGGCATTCGCTATATGTGGGTATTCTGTATGCTGCGTGTAGGAGATGCAGCTTTCGGGAGTTCTATAGCCTAAGTGTAGAGAGATGCAGTTTCCAGTAGTTCTGTATGTTGAATGTAGAGAGAAGCTGTTTCCAAGAGTTCTGTAGTCTGAGAGTAGGCATACGCTGTCTATGGGATTCCTGTAGCCTGAGTGTAGCCGACACAGCTTATGGGAGTTCTGTAACCCTGAATTCGAAAGTCACATTTTACCGAAGTTCTGTATCAGAGTGTAGGGAGAAGCTGTTTCCAAGAATTCTGCAGCCTATGAGCAGGTATTCGCTCTATGCGGGTTTTCTGTATGCCTAGTGTGGCAGACGCAGCTTATGGGAGTTCTGTATCTTGAATGCAGAGACACAGTTTGCCAGAGTTCTGTATATGGGTGTAGAGAGAAACTCTTTCCAGGAGTTCTAGAGCCCGGCAAGAGGCATATGCAGTAATTGGGATTTCGGTCTCCTGAGTGTGGGAGACGCCGCTTCTGGGAGCTCCGCTACCTGGATATAGAGAGAAGCAGTTTACCGGAGTTCTGTACCCTTGGTGTAGAGAGCAGCTGTGTGCTGGAGTTCTGTAGCCTGGAATGAGGCATTCGCTATATGCGGGTTTTCTGTATGCTGAGTGTAGGAGACGCCGCTTCTGGGAGCTCCGCTACCTGGATATAGAGAGAAGTAGTTTACTGGATATCCTTATCCTTGTTGTAGAGCGGAGCGCATTCCAGGATTTCTGTATCCTGGAATTAGGCATTCGCTATATGTGGGTATTCTGTATGCTGCGTGTAGGAGATGCAGCTTTTGGGAGTTCTATAGCCTAAGTGTAGAGAGATGCAGTTTCCAGTAGTTCTGTATGTTGAATGTAGAGAGAAGCTGTTTCCAAGCGTTCTGTAGTTTGAGAGTAGGCATACGCTGTCTATGGGATTCCTGTAGCCTGAGTGTAGCCGACACAGCTTATGGGAGTTCTGTAACCCTGAATTCGAAAGTCACATTTTACCGAAGTTCTGTATCAGAGTGTAGGGAGAAGCTCTTTCCAAGAATTCTGCAGCCTATGAGCAGGTATTCGCTCTATGCGGGTTTTCTGTATGCCTAGTGTGGCAGACGCAGCTTATGGGAGTTCTGTATCTTGAATGCAGTGAGACACAGTTTTCCAGAGTTCTGTATATGGGTGTAGAGAGAAACTCTTTCCAGGAGTTCTAGAGCCTGGCAAGAGGCATACGCAGTAATTGGGATTTCTGTATCCTGAGTGTGGGAGACGCCGCTTCTGGGAGCTCCGCTACCTGGATATAGAGAGAAGCAGTTTACCGGAGCTCTGTACCCTTGGTGTAGAGAGCAGCTGTTTACTGGAGTTCTGTAGCCTGGAATGAGGCATTCGCTATATGCGGGTTTTCTGTATGCTGAGTGTAGGAGACGCCGCTTAGGGGAGCTCTGCTACCTGGATATAGAGAGAAGCAGTTTACCGGAGATCCTTATCCTTGTTGTAGAGCAGAGCGCTTTCCAGGATTTCTGTATCCTGTAATTAGGCATTCGCTATATGTGGGTATTCTGTATGCTGCGTGTAGGAGATGCAGCTTTTGGGAGTTCTATAGCCTAAGTGTAGAGAGATGCAGTTTCCAGTAGTTCTGTATGTTGAATGTAGAGAGAAGCTGTTTCCAAGCGTTCTGTAGTCTGAGAGTAGGCATACGCTGTCTATGGGATTCCTGTAGCCTGAGTGTAGCCGACGCAGCTTATGGGAGTTCTGTAACCCTGAATTCGAAAGTCACATTTTACCGAAGTTCTGTATCAGAGTGTAGGGAGAAGCTGTTTCCAAGAATTCTGCAGCCTATGAGCAGGTATTCGCTCTATGCGGGTTTTCTGTATGCCTACTGTGGCAGACGCAGCTTATGGGAGTTCTGTATCTTGAATGCAGTGAGACACAGTTTGCCAGAGTTCTGTATATGGGTGTAGAGAGAAACTCTTTCCAGGAGTTCTAGAGCCTGGCAAGAGGCATACGCAGTAATTGAGATTTCTGTATCCTGAGTGTGGGAGACGCCGCTTCTGGGAGCTCCGCTACCTGGATATAGAGAGAAGCAGTTTACCGGAGCTCTGTACCCTTGGTGTAGAGAGCAGCTGTTTACTGGAGTTCTGTAGCCTGGAATGAGGCATTCGCTATATGCGGGTTTTCTGTATGCTGAGTGTAGGAGACGCCGCTTAGGGGAGCTCTGCTACCTGGATATAGAGAGAAGCAGTTTACCGGAGATCCTTATCCTTGTTGTAGAGCGGAGCGCTTTCCAGGATTTCTGTATCCTGTATCCTGGAATTAGGCATTCGCTATATGTGGGTATTCTGTATGCTGCGTGTAGCAGAAGCAGCTTTCGGGAGTTCTATAGCCTAAGTGTAGAGAGATGCAGTTTCCAGTAGTTCTGTATGTTGAATGTAGAGAGAAGCTGTTTCCAAGCGTTCTGTAGTCTGAGAGTAGGCATACGCTGTCTATGGGATTCCTGTAGCCTGAGTGTAGCCGACGCAGCTTATGGGAGTTCTGTAACCCTGAATTCGAAAGTCACATTTTACCGAAGTTCTGTATCAGAGTGTAGGGAGAAGCTCTTTCCAAGAATTCTGCAGCCTATGAGCAGGTATTCGCTCTATGCGGGTTTTCTGTATGCCTAGTGTGGCAGACGCAGCTTATGGGAGTTCTGTATCTTGAATGCAGTGAGACACAGTTTGCCAGAGTTCTGTATATGGGTGTAGAGAGAAACTCTTTCCAGGAGTTCTAGAGCCTGGCAAGAGGCATACGCAGTAATTGGGATTTCTGTATCCTGAGTGTGGGAGACGCCGCTTCTGGGAGCTCCGCTACCTGGATATAGAGAGAAGCAGTTTACCGGAGTTCTGTACCCTTGGTGTAGAGAGCAGCTGTTTACTGGAGTTCTGTAGCCTGGAATGAGGCATTCGCTATATGCGGGTTTTCTGTATGCTGAGTGTAGGAGACGCCGCTTAGGGGAGCTCTGCTACCTGGATATAGAGAGAAGCAGTTTACCGGAGATCCTTATCCTTGTTGTAGAGCGGAGCGCTTTCCAGGATTTCTGTATCCAGGAATTAGGCATTCGCTATATGTGGGTATTCTGTATGCTGCGTGTAGGAGATGCAGCTTTCGGGAGTTCTATAGCCTAAGTGTAGAGAGATGCAGTTTCCAGTAGTTCTGTATGTTGAATGTAGAGAGAAGCTGTTTCCAAGAGTTCTGTAGTCTGAGAGTAGGCATACGCTGTCTATGGGATTCCTGTAGCCTGAGTGTAGCCGACACAGCTTATGGGAGTTCTGTAACCCTGAATTCGAAAGTCACATTTTACCGAAGTTCTGTATCAGAGTGTAGGGAGAAGCTGTTTCCAAGAATTCTGCAGCCTATGAGCAGGTATTCGCTCTATGCGGGTTTTGTGTATGCCTAGTGTGGCAGACGCAGCTTATGGGAGTTCTGTATCTTGAATGCAGTGAGACACAGTTTGCCAGAGTTCTGTATATGGGTGTAGAGAGAAACTCTTTCCAGGAGTTCTAGAGCCCGGCAAGAGGCATATGCAGTAATTGGGATTTCGGTCTCCTGAGTGTGGGAGACGCCGCTTCTGGGAGCTCCGCTACCTGGATATAGAGAGAAGCAGTTTACCGGAGTTCTGTACCCTTGGTGTAGAGAGCAGCTGTTTGCTGGAGTTCTGTAGCCTGGAATGAGGCATTCGCTATATGCGGGTTTTCTGTATGCTGAGTGTAGGAGACGCCGCTTCTGGGAGCTCCGCTACCTGGATATAGAGAGAAGTAGTTTACCGGATATCCTTATCCTTGTTGTAGAGCAGAGCGCTTTCCAGGATTTCTGTATCCTGGAATTAGGCATTCGCTATATGTGGGTATTCTGTATGCTGCGTGTAGGAGATGCAGCTTTTGGGAGTTCTATAGCCTAAGTGTAGAGAGATGCAGTTTCCTGTAGTTCTGTATGTTGAATGTAGAGAGAAGCTGTTTCCAAGCGTTCTGTAGTCTGAGAGTAGGCATACGCTGTCTATGGGATTCCTGTAGCCTGAGTGTAGCCGACACAGCTTATGGGAGTTCTGTAACCCTGAATTCGAAAGTCACATTTTACCGAAGTTCTGTATCAGAGTGTAGGGAGAAGCTCTTTCCAAGAATTCTGCAGCCTATGAGCAGGTATTCGCTCTATGCGGGTTTTCTGTATGCCTAGTGTGGCAGACGCAGCTTATGGGAGTTCTGTATCTTGAATGCAGTGAGACACAGTTTGCCAGAGTTCTGTATATGGGTGTAGAGAGAAACTCTTTCCAGGAGTTCTAGAGCCTGGCAAGAGGCATACGCAGTAATTGGGATTTCTGTATCCTGAGTGTGGGAGACGCCGCTTCTGGGAGCTCCGCTACCTGGATATAGAGAGAAGCAGTTTACCGGAGCTCTGTACCCTTGGTGTAGAGAGCAGCTGTTTACTGGAGTTCTGTAGCCTGGAATGAGGCATTCGCTATATGCGGGTTTTCTGTATGCTGAGTGTAGGAGACGCCGCTTAGGGGAGCTCTGCTACCTGGATATAGAGAGAAGCAGTTTACCGGAGATCCTTATCCTTGTTGTAGAGCAGAGCGCTTTCCAGGATTTCTGTATCCTGGAATTAGGCATTCGCTATATGTGGGTATTCTGTATGCTGCGTGTAGGAGATGCAGCTTTTGGGAGTTCTATAGCCTAAGTGTAGAGAGATGCAGTTTCCAGTAGTTCTGTATGTTGAATGTAGAGAGAAGCTGTTTCCAAGCGTTCTGTAGTCTGAGAGTAGGCATACGCTGTCTATGGGATTCCTGTAGCCTGAGTGTAGCCGACGCAGCTTATGGGAGTTCTGTAACCCTGAATTCGAAAGTCACATTTTACCGAAGTTCTGTATCAGAGTGTAGGGAGAAGCTGTTTCCAAGAATTCTGCAGCCTATGAGCAGGTATTCGCTCTATGCGGGTTTTCTGTATGCCTACTGTGGCAGACGCAGCTTATGGGAGTTCTGTATCTTGAATGCAGTGAGACACAGTTTGCCAGAGTTCTGTATATGGGTGTAGAGAGAAACTCTTTCCAGGAGTTCTAGAGCCTGGCAAGAGGCATACGCAGTAATTGGGATTTCTGTCTCCTGAGTGTGGGAGACGCCGCTTCTGGGAGCTCCGCTACCTGGATATAGAGAGAAGCAGTTTACCGGAGTTCTGTACCCTTGGTGTAGAGAGCAGCTGTTTACTGGAGTTCTGTAGCCTGGAATGAGGCATTCGCTATATGCGGGTTTTCTGTATGCTGAGTGTAGGAGACGCCGCTTAGGGGAGCTCTGCTACCTGGATACAGAGAGAAGCAGTTTACCGGAGATCCTTATCCTTGTTGAAGAGTAGAGCGCTTTCCAGGATTTCTGTATCCTGGAATTAGGCATTCGCTATATGTGGGTATTCTGTATGCTGCGTGTAGGAGATGCAGCTTTCGGGAGTTCTATAGCCTAAGTGTAGAGAGATGCAGTTTCCAGTAGTTCTGTATGTTGAATGTAGAGAGAAGCTGTTTCCAAGCGTTCTGTAGTCTGAGAGTAGGCATACGCTGTCTATGGGATTCCTGTAGCCTGAGTGTAGCCGACGCAGCTTATGGGAGTTCTGTAACCCTGAATTCGAAAGTCACATTTTACCGAAGTTCTGTATCAGAGTGTAGGGAGAAGCTGTTTCCAAGAATTCTGCAGCCTATGAGCAGGTATTCGCTCTATGCGGGTTTTGTGTATGCCTAGTGTGGCAGACGCAGCTTATGGGAGTTCTGTATCTTGAATGCAGTGAGACACAGTTTGCCAGAGTTCTGTATATGGGTGTAGAGAGAAACTGTTTCCAGGAGTTCTAGAGCCTGGCAAGAGGCATACGCAGTAATTGGGATTTCTGTATCCTGAGTGTGGGAGACGCCGCTTCTGGGAGCTCCGCTACCTGGATATAGAGAGAAGCAGTTTACCGGAGTTCTGTACCCTTGGTGTAGAGAGCAGCTGTTTACTGGAGTTCTGTAGCCTGGAATGAGGCATTCGCTATATGCGGGTTTTCTGTATGCTGAGTGTAGGAGACGCCGCTTAGGGGAGCTCTGCTACCTGGATATAGAGAGAAGCAGTTTACCGGAGATCCTTATCCTTGTTGTAGAGCGGAGCGCTTTCCAGGATTTCTGTATCCAGGAATTAGGCATTCGCTATATGTGGGTATTCTGTATGCTGCGTGTAGGAGATGCAGCTTTCGGGAGTTCTATAGCCTAAGTGTAGAGAGATGCAGTTTCCAGTAGTTCTGTATGTTGAATGTAGAGAGAAGCTGTTTCCAAGCGTTCTGTAGTCTGAGAGTAGGCATACGCTGTCTATGGGATTCCTGTAGCCTGAGTGTAGCCGACACAGCTTATGGGAGTTCTGTAACCCTGAATTCGAAAGTCACATTTTACCGAAGTTCTGTATCAGAGTGTAGGGAGAAGCTGTTTCCAAGAATTCTGCAGCCTATGAGCAGGTATTCGCTCTATGCGGGTTTTCTGTATGCCTAGTGTGGCAGACGCAGCTTATGGGAGTTCTGTATCTTGAATGCAGTGAGACACAGTTTGCCAGAGTTCTGTATATGGGTGTAGAGAGAAACTCTTTCCAGGAGTTCTAGAGCCCGGCAAGAGGCATATGCAGTAATTGGGATTTCGGTCTCCTGAGTGTGGGAGACGCCGCTTCTGGGAGCTCCGCTACCTGGATATAGAGAGAAGCAGTTTACCGGAGTTCTGTACCCTTGGTGTAGAGAGCAGCTGTTTGCTGGAGTTCTGTAGCCTGGAATGAGGCATTCGCTATATGCGGGTTTTCTGTATGCTGAGTGTAGGAGACGCCGCTTAGGGGAGCTCCGCTACCTGGATATAGAGAGAAGTAGTTTACCGGATATCCTTATCCTTGTTGTAGAGCAGAGCGCTTTCCAGGATTTCTGTATCCTGGAATTAGGCATTCGCTATATGTGGGTATTCTGTATGCTGCGTGTAGGAGATGCAGCTTTTGGGAGTTCTATAGCCTAAGTGTAGAGAGATGCAGTTTCCAGTAGTTCTGTATGTTGAATGTAGAGAGAAGCTGTTTCCAAGCGTTCTGTAGTCTGAGAGTAGGCATACGCTGTCTATGGGATTCCTGTAGCCTGAGTGTAGCCGACACAGCTTATGGGAGTTCTGTAACCCTGAATTCGAAAGTCACATTTTACCGAAGTTCTGTATCAGAGTGTAGGGAGAAGCTGTTTCCAAGAATTCTGCAGCCTATGAGCAGGTATTCGCTCTATGCGGGTTTTGTGTATGCCTAGTGTGGCAGACGCAGCTTATGGGAGTTCTGTATCTTGAATGCAGTGAGACACAGTTTGCCAGAGTTCTGTATATGGGTGTAGAGAGAAACTCTTTCCAGGAGTTCTAGAGCCTGGCAAGAGGCATACGCAGTAATTGGGATTTCTGTATCCTGAGTGTGGGAGACGCCGCTTCTGGGAGCTCCGCTACCTGGATATAGAGAGAAGCAGTTTACCGGAGCTCTGTACCCTTGGTGTAGAGAGCAGCTGTTTACTGGAGTTCTGTAGCCTGGAATGAGGCATTCGCTATATGCGGGTTTTCTGTATGCTGAGTGTAGGAGACGCCGCTTAGGGGAGCTCTGCTACCTGGATATAGAGAGAAGCAGTTTACCGGAGATCCTTATCCTTGTTGTAGAGCAGAGCGCTTTCCAGGATTTCTGTATCCTGGAATTAGGCATTCGCTATATGTGGGTATTCTGTATGCTGCGTGTAGGAGATGCAGCTTTTGGGAGTTCTATAGCCTAAGTGTAGAGAGATGCAGTTTCCAGTAGTTCTGTATGTTGAATGTAGAGAGAAGCTGTTTCCAAGCGTTCTGTAGTCTGAGAGTAGGCATACGCTGTCTATGGGATTCCTGTAGCCTGAGTGTAGCCGACGCAGCTTATGGGAGTTCTGTAACCCTGAATTCGAAAGTCACATTTTACCGAAGTTCTGTATCAGAGTGTAGGGAGAAGCTGTTTCCAAGAATTCTGCAGCCTATGAGCAGGTATTCGCTCTATGCGGGTTTTCTGTATGCCTAGTGTGGCAGACGCAGCTTATGGGAGTTCTGTATCTTGAATGCAGTGAGACACAGTTTGCCAGAGTTCTGTATATGGGTGTAGAGAGAAACTCTTTCCAGGAGTTCTAGAGCCTGGCAAGAGGCATACGCAGTAATTGGGATTTCTGTCTCCTGAGTGTGGGAGACGCCGCTTCTGGGAGCTCCGCTACCTGGATATAGAGAGAAGCAGTTTACCGGAGTTCTGTACCCTTGGTGTAGAGAGCAGCTGTTTACTGGAGTTCTGTAGCCTGGAATGAGGCATTCGCTATATGCGGGTTTTCTGTATGCTGAGTGTAGGAGACGCCGCTTAGGGGAGCTCTGCTACCTGGATACAGAGAGAAGCAGTTTACCGGAGATCCTTATCCTTGTTGTAGAGCGGAGCGCTTTCCAGGATTTCTGTATCCTGTATCCTGGAATTAGGCATTCGCTATATGTGGGTATTCTGTATGCTGCGTGTAGCAGAAGCAGCTTTCGGGAGTTCTATAGCCTAAGTGTAGAGAGATGCAGTTTCCAGTAGTTCTGTATGTTGAATGTAGAGAGAAGCTGTTTCCAAGCGTTCTGTAGTCTGAGAGTAGGCATACGCTGTCTATGGGATTCCTGTAGCCTGAGTGTAGCCGACGCAGCTTATGGGAGTTCTGTAACCCTGAATTCGAAAGTCACATTTTACCGAAGTTCTGTATCAGAGTGTAGGGAGAAGCTCTTTCCAAGAATTCTGCAGCCTATGAGCAGGTATTCGCTCTATGCGGGTTTTGTGTATGCCTAGTGTGGCAGACGCAGCTTATGGGAGTTCTGTATCTTGAATGCAGTGAGACACAGTTTGCCAGAGTTCTGTATATGGGTGTAGAGAGAAACTCTTTCCAGGAGTTCTAGAGCCTGGCAAGAGGCATACGCAGTAATTGGGATTTCTGTATCCTGAGTGTGGGAGACGCTGCTTCTGGGAGCTCCGCTACCTGGATATAGAGAGAAGCAGTTTACCGGAGCTCTGTACCCTTGGTGTAGAGAGCAGCTGTTTACTGGAGTTCTGTAGCCTGGAATGAGGCATTCGCTATATGCGGGTTTTCTGTATGCTGAGTGTAGGAGACGCCGCTTAGGGGAGCTCTGCTACCTGGATATAGAGAGAAGCAGTTTACCGGAGATCCTTATCCTTGTTGTAGAGCAGAGCGCTTTCCAGGATTTCTGTATCCTGGAATTAGGCATTCGCTATATGTGGGTATTCTGTATGCTGCGTGTAGGAGATGCAGCTTTTGGGAGTTCTATAGCCTAAGTGTAGAGAGATGCAGTTTCCAGTAGTTCTGTATGTTGAATGTAGAGAGAAGCTGTTTCCAAGCGTTCTGTAGTCTGAGAGTAGGCATACGCTGGATATGGGATTCCTGTAGCCTGAGTGTAGCCGACGCAGCTTATGGGAGTTCTGTAACCCTGAATTCGAAAGTCACATTTTACCGAAGTTCTGTATCAGAGTGTAGGGAGAAGCTGTTTCCAAGAATTCTGCAGCCTATGAGCAGGTATTCGCTCTATGCGGGTTTTGTGTATGCCTAGTGTGGCAGACGCAGCTTATGGGAGTTCTGTATCTTGAATGCAGTGAGACACAGTTTGCCAGAGTTCTGTATATGGGTATAGAGAGAAACTGTTTCCAGGAGTTCTAGAGCCTGGCAAGAGGCATACGCAGTAATTGGGATTTCTGTCTCCTGAGTGTGGGAGACGCCGCTTCTGGGAGCTCCGCTACATGGATATAGAGAGAAGCAGTTTACCGGAGCTCTGTACCCTTGGTGTAGAGAGCAGCTGTTTCCTGGAGTTCTGTAGCCTGGAATGAGGCATTCGCTATATGCGGGTTTTCTGTATGCTGAGTGTAGGAGACGCCGCTTCTGGGAGCTCCGCTACCTGGATATAGAGAGAAGCAGTTTACCGGAGCTCTGTACCCTTGGTGTAGAGAGCAGCTGTTTACTGGAGTTCTGTAGCCTGGAATGAGGCATTCGCTATATGCGGGTTTTCTGTATGCTGAGTGTAGGAGACGCCGCTTAGGGGAGCTCTGCTACCTGGATATAGAGAGAAGCAGTTTACCGGAGATCCTTATCCTTGTTGTAGAGCAGAGCGCTTTCCAGGATTTCTGTATCCAGGAATTAGGCATTCGCTATATGTGGGTATTCTGTATGCTGCATGTAGGAGATGCAGCTTTCGGGAGTTCTATAGCCTAAGTGTAGAGAGATGCAGTTTCCAGTAGTTCTGTATGTTGAATGTAGAGAGAAGCTGTTTCCAAGAGTTCTGTAATCTGAGAGTAGGCATACGCTGGATATGGGATTCCTGTAGCCTGAGTGTAGCCGACGCAGCTTATGGGAGTTCTGTAACCCTGAATTCGAAAGTCACATTTTACCGAAGTTCTGTATCAGAGTGTAGGGAGAAGCTGTTTGCAAGAATTCTTCAGCCTATAGCAGGTATTCGCTCTATGCGGGTTTTGTGTATGCCTAGTGTGGCAGACGCAGCTTATGGGAGTTCTGTATCTTGAATGCAGTGAGACACAGTTTTCCAGAGTTCTGTATATGGGTGTAGAGAGAAACTCTTTCCAGGAGTTCTAGAGCCTGGCAAGAGGCATACGCAGTAATGGAGATTTCTGTCTCCTGAGTGTGGGAGACGCCGCTTCTGGGAGCTCCGCTACCTGGATATAGAGAGAAGCAGTTTACCGGAGCTCTGTACCCTTGGTGTAGAGAGCAGCTGTTTACTGGAGTTCTGTAGCCTGGAATGAGGCATTCGCTATATGCGGGTTTTCTGTATGCTGAGTGTAGGAGACGCCGCTTAGGGGAGCTCTGCTACCTGGATATAGAGAGAAGCAGTTTACCGGAGTTCTGTACCCTTGGTGTAGAGAGCAGCTGTTTGCTGGAGTTTTGTAGCCTGGAATGAGGCATTCGCTATATGCGGGTTTTCTGTATGCTGAGTGTAGGAGACGCCGCTTAGGGGAGCTCTGCTACCTGGATATAGAGAGAAGCAGTTTACCGGAGATCCTTATCCTTGTTGTAGAGCGGAGCGCTTTCCAGGATTTCTGTATCCTGTATCCTGGAATTAGGCATTCGCTATATGTGGGTATTCTGTATGCTGCATGTAGCAGAAGCAGCTTTCGGGAGTTCTATAGCCTAAGTGTAGAGAGATGCAGTTTCCAGTAGTTCTGTATGTTGAATGTAGAGAGAAGCTGTTTCCAAGCGTTCTGTAGTCTGAGAGTAGGCATACGCTGGATATGGGATTCCTGTAGCCTGAGTGTAGCCGACGCAGCTTATGGGAGTTCTGTAACCCTGAATTCGAAAGTCACATTTTACCGAAGTTCTGTATCAGAGTGTAGGGAGAAGCTGTTTCCAAGAATTCTGCAGCCTATGAGCAGGTATTCGCTCTATGCGGGTTTTGTGTATGCCTAGTGTGGCAGACGCAGCTTATGGGAGTTCTGTATCTTGAATGCAGTGAGACACAGTTTGCCAGAGTTCTGTATATGGGTGTAGAGAGAAACTGTTTCCAGGAGTTCTAGAGCCTGGCAAGAGGCATACGCAGTAATTGGGATTTCTGTATCCTGAGTGTGGGAGACGCGGCTTCTGGGAGCTCCGCTACCTGGATATAGAGAGAAGCAGTTTACCGGAGTTCTGTACCCTTGGTGTAGAGAGCAGCTGTTTACTGGAGTTCTGTAGCCTGGAATGAGGCATTCGCTATATGCGGGTTTTCTGTATGCTGAGTGTAGGAGACGCCGCTTCTGGGAGCTCCGCTACCTGGATATAGAGAGAAGTAGTTTACCGGAGCTCTGTACCCTTGGTGTAGAGAGCAGCTGTTTACTGGAGTTCTGTAGCCTGGAATGAGGCATTCGCTATATGCAGGTTTTCTGTATGCTGAGTGTAGGAGACGCCGCTTAGGGGAGCTCTGCTACCTGGATATAGAGAGAAGCATTTTACCGGAGATCCTTATCCTTGTTGTAGAGCGGAGCGCTTTCCAGGATTTCTGTATCCAGGAATTAGGCATTCGCTATATGTGGGTATTCTGTATGCTGCGTGTAGGAGATGCAGCTTTCGGGAGTTCTATAGCCTAAGTGTAGAGAGATGCAGTTTCCAGTAGTTCTGTATGTTGAATGTAGAGAGAAGCTGTTTCCAAGAGTTCTGTAGTCTGAGAGTAGGAATACGCTGGATATGGGATTCCTGTAGCCTGAGTGTAGCCGACGCAGCTTATGGGAGTTCTGTAACCCTGAATTCGAAAGTCACATTTTACCGAAGTTCTGTATCAGAGTGTAGGGAGAAGCTGTTTCCAAGAATTCTGCAGCCTATGAGCAGGTATTCGCTCTATGCGGGTTTTGTGTATGCCTAGTGTGGCAGACGCAGCTTATGGGAGTTCTGTATCTTGAATGCAGTGAGACACAGTTTGCCAGAGTTCTGTATATGGGTGTAGAGAGAAACTCTTTCCAGGAGTTCTAGAGCCTGGCAAGAGGCATACGCAGTAATTGAGATTTCTGTCTCCTGAGTGTGGGAGACGCCGCTTCTGGGAGCTCCGCTACCTGGATATAGAGAGAAGCAGTTTACCGGAGCTCTGTACCCTTGGTGTAGAGAGCAGCTGTTTACTGGAGTTCTGTAGCCTGGAATGAGGCATTCGCTATATGCGGGTTTTCTGTATGCTGAGTGTAGGAGACGCCGCTTAGGGGAGCTCTGCTACATGGATATAGAGAGTAGCAGATTACCGGAGATCCTTATCCTTGTTGTAGAGCGGAGCGCTTTCCAGGATTTCTGTATCCTGGAATTAAGCATTCGCTATATGTGGGTATTCTCTATGCTGCGTGTAGGAGATGCAGCTTTTGGGAGTTCTATAGCCTAAGTGTAGAGAGATGCAGTTTCCAGTAGTTCTGTATGTTGAATGTAGAGAGAAGCTGTTTCCAAGAGTTCTGTAGTCTGAGAGTAGGCATACGCTGTCTATGGGATTCCTGTAGCCTGAGTGTAGCCGACACAGCTTATGGGAGTTCTGTAACCCTGAATTCGAAAGTCACATTTTACCGAAGTTCTGTATCAGAGTGTAGGGAGAAGCTGTTTCCAAGAATTCTGCAGCCTATGAGCAGGTATTCGCTCTATGCGGGTTTTGTGTATGCCTAGTGTGGCAGACGTAACTTATGGGAGTTCTGTATCTTGAATGCAGTGAGACACAGTTTGCCAGAGTTCTGTATATGGGTGTAGAGAGAAACTCTTTCCAGGAGTTCTAGAGCCTGGCAAGAGGCATATGCAGTAATTGGGATTTCTATCTCCTGAGTGTGGGAGACGCCGCTTCTGGGAGCTCCGCTACCTGGATATAGAGAGAAGCAGTTTACCGGAGTTCTGTACCCTTGGTGTAGAGAGCAGCTGTGTGCTGGAGTTCTGTAGCCTGGAATGAGGCATTCGCTATATGCGGGTTTTCTGTATGCTGATTGTAGGAGAGGCCGCTTCTGGGAGCTCTGCTACCTGGATATAGAGAGAAGTAGTTTACCGGATATCCTTATCCTTGTTGTAGAGCGGAGCGCTTTCCAGGATTTCTGTATCCTGTAATTAGGCATTCGCTATATGTGGGTATTCTGTATGCTGCGCGTAGGAGATGCAGCTTTTGGGAGTTCTATAGCCTAAGTGTAGAGAGATGCAGTTTCCAGTAGTTCTGTATGTTGAATGTAGAGAGAAGCTTTTTCCAAGCGTTCTGTAGTCTGAGAATAGGCATACGCTGTCTATGGGATTCCTGTAGCCTGAGTGTAGCCGACACAGCTTATGGGAGTTCTGTAACCCTGAATTCGAAAGTCACATTTTACCGAAGTTCTGTATCAGAGTGTAGGGAGAAGCTGTTTCCAAGAATTCTGCAGCCTATGAGCAGGTATTCGCTCTATGCGGGTTTTGTGTATGCCTAGTGTGGCAGACGCAGCTTATGGGAGTTCTGTATCTTGAATGCAGTGAGACACAGTTTGCCAGAGTTCTGTATATGGGTGTAGAGAGAAACTCTTTCCAGGAGTTCTAGAGCCTGGCAAGAGGCATACGCAGTAATTGAGATTTCTGTCTCCTGAGTGTGGGAGACGCCGCTTCTGGGAGCTCCGCTACCTGGATATAGAGAGAAGCAGTTTACCGGAGCTCTGTACCCTTGGTGTAGAGAGCAGCTGTTTACTGGAGTTCTGTAGCCTGGAATGAGGCATTCGCTATATGCGGGTTTTCTGTATGCTGAGTGTAGGAGACGCCGCTTAGGGGAGCTCTGCTACCTGGATATAGAGAGAAGCAGTTTACCGGAGATCCTTATCCTTGTTGTAGAGCAGAGCGCTTTCCAGGATTTCTGTATCCAGGAATTAGGCATTCGCTATATGTGGGTATTCTGTATGCTGCGTGTAGGAGATGCAGCTTTTGGGAGTTCTATAGCCTAAGTGTAGAGAGATGCAGTTTCCAGTAGTTCTGTATGTTGAATGTAGAGAGAAGCTGTTTCCAAGAGTTCTGTAGTCTGAGAGTAGGCATACGCTGGATATGGATTCCTGTAGCCTGAGTGTAGCCGACACAGCTTATGGGAGTTCTGTAACGCTGAATTCGAAAGTCACATTTTACCGAAGTTCTGTATCAGAGTGTAGGGAGAAGCTGTTTCCAAGAATTCTGCAGCCTATGAGCAGGTATTCGCTCTATGCGGGTTTTGTGTATGCCTAGTGTGGCAGACGCAGCTTATGGGAGTTCTGTATCTTGAATGCAGTGAGACACAGTTTGCCAGAGTTCTGTATATGGGTGTAGAGAGAAACTCTTTCCAGGAGTTCTAGAGCCTGGCAAGAAGCATACGCAGTAATTGAGATTTCTGTATCCTGAGTGTGGGAGACGCCGCTTCTGGGAGCTCCGCTACCTGGATATAGAGAGAAGCAGTTCACCGGAGTTCTGTACCCTTGGTGTAGAGAGCAGCTGTTTACTGGAGTTCTGTAGCCTGGAATGAGGCATTCGCTATATGCGGGTTTTCTGTATGCTGAGTGTAGGAGACGCCGCTTAGGGGAGCTCTGCTACCTGGATATAGAGAGAAGCAGTTTACCGGAGATCCTTATCCTTGTTGTAGAGCGGAGCGCTTTCCAGGATTTCTGTATCCTGTATCCTGGAATTAGGCATTCGCTATATGTGGGTATTCTGTATGCTGCGTGTAGCAGAAGCAGCTTTCGGGAGTTCTATAGCCTAAGTGTAGAGAGATGCAGTTTCCAGTAGTTCTGTATGTTGAATGTAGAGAGAAGCTGTTTCCAAGAGTTCTGTAGTCTGAGAGTAGGCATACGCTGGATATGGGATTCCTGTAGCCTGAGTGTAGCCGACGCAGCTTATGGGAGTTCTGTAACCCTGAATTCGAAAGTCACATTTTACCGAAGTTCTGTATCAGAGTGTAGGGAGAAGCTGTTTCCAAGAATTCTGCAGCCTATGAGCAGGTATTCGCTCTATGCGGGTTTTGTGTATGCCTAGTGTGGCAGACGCAGCTTATGGGAGTTCTGTATCTTGAATGCAGTGAGACACAGTTTGCCAGAGTTCTGTATATGGGTGTAGAGAGAAACTGTTTCCAGGAGTTCTAGAGCCTGGCAAGAGGCATACACAGTAATTGGGATTTCTGTATCCTGAGTGTGGGAGACGCCGCTTCTGGGAGCTCCGCTACCTGGATATAGAGAGAAGCAGTTTACTGGAGTTCTGTACCCTTGGTGTAGAGAGCAGCTGTTTGCTGGTGTTCTGTAGCCTGGAATGAGGCATTCGCTATATGCGGGTTTTCTGTATGCTGAGTGTAGGAGACGCCGCTTAGGGGAGCTCTGCTACCTGGATATAGAGAGAAGCAGTTTACCGGAGATCCTTATCCTTGTTGTAGAGCGGAGCGCTTTCCAGGATTTCTGTATCCTGTATCCTGGAATTAGGCATTCGCTATATGTGGGTATTCTGTATGCTGCGGGTAGCAGAAGCAGCTTTCGGGAGTTCTATAGCCTAAGTGTAGAGAGATGCAGTTTCCAGTAGTTCTGTATGTTGAATGTAGAGAGAAGCTGTTTCCAAGCGTTCTGTAGTCTGAGAGTAGGCATACGCTGGATATGGGATTCCTGTAGCCTGAGTGTAGCCGACGCAGCTTATGGGAGTTCTGTAACCCTGAATTCGAAAGTCACATTTTACCGAAGTTCTGTATCAGAGTGTAGGGAGAAGCTGTTTCCAAGAATTCTGCAGCCTATGAGCAGGTATTCGCTCTATGCGGGTTTTGTGTATGCCTAGTGTGGCAGACGCAGCTTATGGGAGTTCTGTATCTTGAATGCAGTGAGACACAGTTTGCCAGAGTTCTGTATATGGGTGTAGAGAGAAACTGTTTCCAGGAGTTCTAGAGCCTGGCAAGAGGCATACACAGTAATTGGGATTTCTGTATCCTGAGTGTGGGAGACGCCGCTTCTGGGAGCTCCGCTACCTGGATATAGAGAGAAGCAGTTTACCGGAGTTCTGTACCCTTGGTGTAGAGAGCAGCTGTTTCCTGCAGTTCTGTAGCCTGGAATGAGGCATTCGCTATATGCGGGTTTTCTGTATGCTGAGTGTAGGAGACGCCGCTTCTGGGAGCTCCGCTACCTGGATATAGAGAGAAGTAGTTTACCGGAGCTCTGTACCCTTGGTGTAGAGAGCAGCTGTTTACTGGAGTTCTGTAGCCTGGAATGAGGCATTCGCTATATGCGGGTTTTCTGTATGCTGAGTGTAGGAGACGCCGCTTAGGGGAGCTCTGCTACCTGGATATAGAGTGAAGCAGTTTACCGGAGATCCTTATCCTTGTTGTAGAGCGGAGCGCTTTCCAGGATTTCTGTATCCTGGAATTAGGCATTCGCTATATGTGGGTATTCTGTATGCTGCGTGTAGGAGATGCAGCTTTTGGGAGTTCTATAGCCTAAGTGTAGAGAGATGCAGTTTCCAGTAGTTCTGTATGTTGAATGTAGAGAGAAGCTGTTTCCAAGAGTTCTGTAGTCTGAGAGTAGGCATACGCTGTCTATGGGATTCCTGTAGCCTGAGTGTAGCCGACACAGCTTATGGGAGTTCTGTAACCCTGAATTCGAAAGTCACATTTTACCAAAGTTCTGTATCAGAGTGTAGGGAGAAGCTGTTCCCAAGAATTCTGCAGCCTATGAGCAGGTATTCGCTCTATGCGGGTTTTCTGTATGCCTAGTGTGGCAGACGCAGCTTATGGGAGTTCTGTATCTTGAATGCAGTGAGACACAGTTTGCCAGAGTTCTGTATATGGGTGTAGAGAGAAACTGTTTCCAGGAGTTCTAGAGCCTGGCAAGAGGCATACGCAGTAATTGGGATTTCTGTCTCCTGAGTGTGGGAGACGCCGCTTCTGGGAGCTCCGCTACCTGGATATAGAGAGAAGCAGTTTACCGGAGTTCTGTACCCTTGGTGTAGAGAGCAGCTGTTTACTGGAGTTCTGTAGCCTGGAATGAGGCATTCGCTATATGCGGGTTTTCTGTATGCTGAGTGTAGGAGACGCCGCTTAGGGAAGCTCTGCTACCTGGATATAGAGAGAAGCAGTTTACCGGAGATCCTTATCCTTGTTGTAGAGCGGAGCGCTTTCCAGGATTTCTGTATCCTGTATCCTGGAATTAGGCATTCGCTATATGTGGGTATTCTGTATGCTGCGTGTAGCAGAAGCAGCTTTCGGGAGTTCTATAGCCTAAGTGTAGAGAGATGCAGTTTCCAGTAGTTCTGTATGTTGAATGTAGAGAGAAGCTGTTTCCAAGCGTTCTGTAGTCTGAGAGTAGGCATACGCTGTCTATGGGATTCCTGTAGCCTGAGTGTAGCCGACGCAGCTTATGGGAGTTCTGTAACGCTGAATTCGAAAGTCACATTTTACCGAAGTTCTGTATCAGAGTGTAGGGAGAAGCTGTTTCCAAGAATTCTGCAGCCTATGAGCAGGTATTCGCTCTATGCGGGTTTTGTGTATGCCTAGTGTGGCAGACGCAGCTTATGGGAGTTCTGTATCTTGAATGCAGTGAGACACAGTTTGCCAGAGTTCTGTATATGGGTGTAGAGAGAAACTCTTTCCAGGAGTTCTAGAGCCTGGCAAGAAGCATACGCAGTAATTGAGATTTCTGTATCCTGAGTGTGGGAGACGCCGCTTCTGGGAGCTCCGCTACCTGGATATAGAGAGAAGCAGTTCACCGGAGTTCTGTACCCTTGGTGTAGAGAGCAGCTGTTTACTGGAGTTCTGTAGCCTGGAATGAGGCATTCGCTATATGCGGGTTTTCTGTATGCTGAGTGTAGGAGACGCCGCTTAGGGGAGCTCTGCTACCTGGATATAGAGAGAAGCAGTTTACCGGAGATCCTTATCCTTGTTGTAGAGCGGAGCGCTTTCCAGGATTTCTGTATCCTGTATCCTGGAATTAGGCATTCGCTATATGTGGGTATTCTGTATGCTGCGTGTAGCAGAAGCAGCTTTCGGGAGTTCTATAGCCTAAGTGTAGAGAGATGCAGTTTCCAGTAGTTCTGTATGTTGAATGTAGAGAGAAGCTGTTTCCAAGAGTTCTGTAGTCTGAGAGTAGGCATACGCTGGATATGGGATTCCTGTAGCCTGAGTGTAGCCGACGCAGCTTATGGGAGTTCTGTAACCCTGAATTCGAAAGTCACATTTTACCGAAGTTCTGTATCAGAGTGTAGGGAGAAGCTGTTTCCAAGAATTCTGCAGCCTATGAGCAGGTATTCGCTCTATGCGGGTTTTGTGTATGCCTAGTGTGGCAGACGCAGCTTATGGGAGTTCTGTATCTTGAATGCAGTGAGACACAGTTTGCCAGAGTTCTGTATATGGGTGTAGAGAGAAACTGTTTCCAGGAGTTCTAGAGCCTGGCAAGAGGCATACGCAGTAATTGAGATTTCTGTATCCTGAGTGTGGGAGACGCCGCTTCTGGGAGCTCCGCTACCTGGATATAGAGAGAAGCAGTTTACCGGAGCTCTGTACCCTTGGTGTAGAGAGCAGCTGTTTACTGGAGTTCTGTAGCCTGGAATGAGGCATTCGCTATATGCGGGTTTTCTGTATGCTGAGTGTAGGAGACGCCGCTTAGGGGAGCTCTGCTACCTGGATATAGAGAGAAGCAGTTTACCGGAGATCCTTATCCTTGTTGTAGAGTGGAGCGCTTTCCAGGATTTCTGTATTCTGGAATTAGGCATTCGCTATATGTGGGTATTCTGTATGCTACGTGTAGGAGATGCAGCTTTTGGGAGTTCTATAGCCCAAGTGTAGAGAGATGCAGTTTCCAGTAGTTCTGTATGTTGAATGTAGAGAGAAGCTGTTTCCAAGCGTTCTGTAGTCTGAGAGTAGGCATACGCTGTCTATGGGATTCCTGTAGCCTGAGTGTAGCCGACACAGCTTATGGGAGTTCTGTAACCCTGAATTCGAAAGTCACATTTTACCGAAGTTGTGTATCAGAGTGTAGGGAGAAGCTCTTTCCAAGAATTCTGCAGCCTATGAGCAGGTATTCGCTCTATGCGGGTTTTGTGTATGCCTAGTGTGGCAGACGCAGCTTATGGGAGTTCTGTATCTTGAATGCAGTGAGACACAGTTTGCCAGAGTTCTGTATATGGGTGTAGAGAGAAACTCTTTCCAGGAGTTCTAGAGCCTGGCAAGAGGCATACGCAGTAATTGAGATTTCTGTATCCTGAGTGTGGGAGACGCCGCTTCTGGGAGCTCCGCTACCTGGATATAGAGAGAAGCAGTTCACCGGAGTTCTGTACCCTTGGTGTAGAGAGCAGCTGTTTACTGGAGTTCTGTAGCCTGGAATGAGGCATTCGCTATATGCGGGTTTTCTGTATGCTGAGTGTAGGAGACGCCGCTTAGGGGAGCTCTGCTACCTGGATATAGAGAGAAGCAGTTTACCGGAGATCCTTATCCTTGTTGTAGAGCGGAGCGCTTTCCAGGATTTCTGTATCCTGTATCCTGGAATTAGGCATTCGCTATATGTGGGTATTCTGTATGCTGCGTGTAGCAGAAGCAGCTTTCGGGAGTTCTATAGCCTAAGTGTAGAGAGATGCAGTTTCCAGTAGTTCTGTATGTTGAATGTAGAGAGAAGCTGTTTCCAAGAGTTCTGTAGTCTGAGAGTAGGCATACGCTGGATATGGGATTCCTGTAGCCTGAGTGTAGCCGACGCAGCTTATGGGAGTTCTGTAACCCTGAATTCGAAAGTCACATTTTACCGAAGTTCTGTATCAGAGTGTAGGGAGAAGCTGTTTCCAAGAATTCTGCAGCCTATGAGCAGGTATTCGCTCTATGCGGGTTTTGTGTATGCCTAGTGTGGCAGACGCAGCTTATGGGAGTTCTGTATCTTGAATGCAGTGAGACACAGTTTGCCAGAGTTCTGTATATGGGTGTAGAGAGAAACTGTTTCCAGGAGTTCTAGAGCCTGGCAAGAGGCATACGCAGTAATTGAGATTTCTGTATCCTGAGTGTGGGAGACGCCGCTTCTGGGAGCTCCGCTACCTGGATATAGAGAGAAGCAGTTTACCGGAGCTCTGTACCCTTGGTGTAGAGAGCAGCTGTTTACTGGAGTTCTGTAGCCTGGAATGAGGCATTCGCTATATGCGGGTTTTCTGTATGCTGAGTGTAGGAGACGCCGCTTAGGGGAGCTCTGCTACCTGGATATAGAGAGAAGCAGTTTACCGGAGATCCTTATCCTTGTTGTAGAGTGGAGCGCTTTCCAGGATTTCTGTATTCTGGAATTAGGCATTCGCTATATGTGGGTATTCTGTATGCTACGTGTAGGAGATGCAGCTTTTGGGAGTTCTATAGCCCAAGTGTAGAGAGATGCAGTTTCCAGTAGTTCTGTATGTTGAATGTAGAGATAAGCTGTTTCCAAGCGTTCTGTAGTCTGAGAGTAGGCATACGCTGGATATGGGATTCCTGTAGCCTGAGTGTAGCCGACACAGCTTATGGGAGTTCTGTAACCCTGAATTCGAAAGTCACATTTTACCGAAGTTGTGTATCAGAGTGTAGGGAGAAGCTCTTTCCAAGAATTCTGCAGCCTATGAGCAGGTATTCGCTCTATGCGGGTTTTGTGTATGCCTAGTGTGGCAGACGCAGCTTATGGGAGTTCTGTATCTTGAATGCAGTGAGACACAGTTTGCCAGAGTTCTGTATATGGGTGTAGAGAGAAACTCTTTCCAGGAGTTCTAGAGCCTGGCAAGAGGCATACGCAGTAATTGAGATTTCTGTATCCTGAGTGTGGGAGACGCCGCTTCTGGGAGCTCCGCTACCTGGATATAGAGAGAAGCAGTTTACCGGAGCTCTGTACCCTTTGTGTAGAGAGCAGCTGTTTACTGGAGTTCTGTAGCCTGGAATGAGGCATTCGCTATATGCGGGTTTTCTGTATGCTGAGTGTAGGAGACGCCGCTTAGGGGAGCTCTGCTACCTGGATATAGAGAGAAGCAGTTTACCGGAGATCCTTATCCTTGTTGAAGAGTAGAGCGCTTTCCAGGATTTCTGTATCCTGGAATTAGGCATTCGCTATATGTGGGTATTCTGTATGCTGCGTGTAGGAGATGCAGCTTTCGGGAGTTCTATAGCCTAAGTGTAGAGAGATGCAGTTTCCAGTAGTTCTGTATGTTGAATGTAGAGAGAAGCTGTTTCCAAGCGTTCTGTAGTCTGAGAGTAGGCATACGCTGTCTATGGGATTCCTGTAGCCTGAGTGTAGCCGACGCAGCTTATGGGAGTTCTGTAACCCTGAATTCGAAAGTCACATTTTACCGAAGTTCTTTATCAGAGTGTAGGGAGAAGCTGTTTCCAAGAATTCTGCAGCCTATGAGCAGGTATTCGCTCTATGCGGGTTTTGTGTATGCCTAGTGTGGCAGACGCAGCTTATGGGAGTTCTGTATCTTGAATGCAGTGAGACACAGTTTGCCAGAGTTCTGTATATGGGTGTAGAGAGAAACTGTTTCCAGGAGTTCTAGAGCCTGGCAAGAGGCATACGCAGTAATTGGGATTTCTGTATCCTGAGTGTGGGAGACGCCGCTTCTGGGAGCTCCGCTACCTGGATATAGAGAGAAGCAGTTTACCGGAGTTCTGTACCCTTGGTGTAGAGAGCAGCTGTTTACTGGAGTTCTGTAGCCTGGAATGAGGCATTCGCTATATGCGGGTTTTCTGTATGCTGAGTGTAGGAGACGCCGCTTAGGGGAGCTCTGCTACCTGGATATAGAGAGAAGCAGTTTACCGGAGATCCTTATCCTTGTTGTAGAGCGGAGCGCTTTCCAGGATTTCTGTATCCTGTATCCTGGAATTAGGCATTCGCTATATGTGGGTATTCTGTATGCTGCGTGTAGCAGAAGCAGCTTTCGGGAGTTCTATAGCCTAAGTGTAGAGAGATGCAGTTTCCAGTAGTTCTGTATGTTGAATGTAGAGAGAAGCTGTTTCCAAGCGTTCTGTAGTCTGAGAGTAGGCATACGCTGGATATGGGATTCCTGTAGCCTGAGTGTAGTCGACGCAGCTTATGGGAGTTCTGTAACGCTGAATTCGAAAGTCACATTTTACCGAAGTTCTGTATCAGAGTGTAGGGAGAAGCTGTTTCCAAGAATTCTGCAGCCTATGAGCAGGTATTCGCTCTATGCGGGTTTTGTGTATGCCTAGTGTGGCAGACGCAGCTTATGGGAGTTCTGTATCTTGAATGCAGTGAGACACAGTTTGCCAGAGTTCTGTATATGGGTGTAGAGAGAAACTGTTTCCAGGAGTTCTAGAGCCTGGCAAGAGGCATACGCAGTAATTGGGATTTCTGTATCCTGAGTGTGGGAGACGCCGCTTCTGGGAGTTCCGCTACCTGGATATAGAGAGAAGCAGTTTACCGGAGTTCTGTACCCTTGGTGTAGAGAGCAGCTGTTTGCTGGAGTTCTGTAGCCTGGAATGAGGCATTCGCTATATGCGGGTTTTCTGTATGCTGAGTGTAGGAGACGCCGCTTCTGGGAGCTCCGCTACCTGGATATAGAGAGAAGTAGTTTACCGGAGCTCTGTACCCTTGGTGTAGAGAGCAGCTGTTTACTGGAGTTCTGTAGCCTGGAATGAGGCATTCGCTATATGCGGGTTTTCTGTATGCTGAGTGTAGGAGACGCCGCTTAGGGGAGCTCTGCTACCTGGATATAGAGTGAAGCAGTTTACCGGAGATCCTTATCCTTGTTGTAGAGCGGAGCGCTTTCCAGGATTTCTGTATCCTGGAATTAGGCTTTCGCTATATGTGGGTATTCTGTATGCTGCGTGTAGGAGATGCAGCTTTTGGGAGTTCTATAGCCTAAGTGTAGAGAGATGCAGTTTCCAGTAGTTCTGTATGTTGAATGTAGAGAGAAGCTGTTTCCAAGAGTTCTGTAGTCTGAGAGTAGGCATACGCTGTCTATGGGATTCCTGTAGCCTGAGTGTAGCCGACACAGCTTATGGGAGTTCTGTAACCCTGAATTCGAAAGTCACATTTTACCAAAGTTCTGTATCAGAGTGTAGGGAGAAGCTGTTCCCAAGAATTCTGCAGCCTATGAGCAGGTATTCGCTCTATGCGGGTTTTCTGTATGCCTAGTGTGGCAGACGCAGCTTATGGGAGTTCTGTATCTTGAATGCAGTGAGACACAGTTTGCCAGAGTTCTGTATATGGGTGTAGAGAGAAACTGTTTCCAGGAGTTCTAGAGCCTGGCAAGAGGCATACGCAGTAATTGGGATTTCTGTCTCCTGAGTGTGGGAGACGCCGCTTCTGGGAGCTCCGCTACCTGGATATAGAGAGAAGCAGTTTACCGGAGTTCTGTACCCTTGGTGTAGAGAGCAGCTGTTTGCTGGAGTTCTGTAGCCTGGAATGAGGCATTCGCTATATGCGGGTTTTCTGTATGCTGAGTGTAGGAGACGCCGCTTAGGGGAGCTCTGCTACCTGGATATAGAGAGAAGCAGTTTACCGGAGATCCTTATCCTTGTTGTAGAGCGGAGCGCTTTCCAGGATTTCTGTATCCTGTATCCTGGAATTAGGCATTCGCTATATGTGGGTATTCTGTATGCTGCGTGTAGCAGAAGCAGCTTTCGGGAGTTCTATAGCCTAAGTGTAGAGAGATGCAGTTTCCAGTAGTTCTGTATGTTGAATGTAGAGAGAAGCTGTTTCCAAGCGTTCTGTAGTCTGAGAGTAGGCATACGCTGGATATGGGATTCCTGTAGCCTGAGTGTAGTCGACGCAGCTTATGGGAGTTCTCTAACCCTGAATTCGAAAGTCACATTTTACCGAAGTTCTGTATCAGAGTGTAGGGAGAAGCTGTTTCCAAGAATTCTGCAGCCTATGAGCAGGTATTCGCTCTATGCGGGTTTTGTGTATGCCTAGTGTGGCAGACGCAGCTTATGGGAGTTCTGTATCTTGAATGCAGTGAGACACAGTTTGCCAGAGTTCTGTATATGGGTGTAGAGAGAAACTCTTTCCAGGAGTTCTAGAGCCTGGCAAGAGGCATACGCAGTAATTGGGATTTCTGTATCCTGAGTGTGGGAGACGCCGCTTCTGGGAGTTCCGCTACCTGGATATAGAGAGAAGCAGTTTACCGGAGTTCTGTACCCTTGGTGTAGAGAGCAGCTGTTTGCTGGAGTTCTGTAGCCTGGAATGAGGCATTCGCTATATGCGGGTTTTCTGTATGCTGAGTGTAGGAGACGCCGCTTCTGGGAGCTCCGCTACCTGGATATAGAGAGAAGTAGTTTACCGGAGCTCTGTACCCTTGGTGTAGAGAGCAGCTGTTTACTGGAGTTCTGTAGCCTGGAATGAGGCATTCGCTATATGCGGGTTTTCTGTATGCTGAGTGTAGGAGACGCCGCTTAGGGGAGCTCTGCTACCTGGATATAGAGTGAAGCAGTTTACCGGAGATCCTTATCCTTGTTGTAGAGCGGAGCGCTTTCCAGGATTTCTGTATCCTGGAATTAGGCTTTCGCTATATGTGGGTATTCTGTATGCTGCGTGTAGGAGATGCAGCTTTTGGGAGTTCTATAGCCTAAGTGT
The DNA here is from genome assembly GCF_033115175.1 of Lepus europaeus. Taxonomy (NCBI): domain Eukaryota; kingdom Metazoa; phylum Chordata; class Mammalia; order Lagomorpha; family Leporidae; genus Lepus; species Lepus europaeus. Next base: position 465,224 of record NW_026909619.1, read on the forward strand.
AGAGAGATGCAGTTTCCAGTAGTTCTGTATGTTGAATGTAGAGAGAAGCTGTTTCCAAGAGTTCTGTAGTCTGAGAGTAGGCATACGCTGTCTATGGGATTCCTGTAGCCTGAGTGTAGCCGACACAGCTTATGGGAGTTCTGTAACCCTGAATTCGAAAGTCACATTTTACCAAAGTTCTGTATCAGAGTGTAGGGAGAAGCTGTTCCCAAGAATTCTGCAGCCTATGAGCAGGTATTCGCTCTATGCGGGTTTTCTGTATGCCTAGTGTGGCAGACGCAGCTTATGTGAGTTCTGTATCTTGAATGCAGTGAGACACAGTTTGCCAGAGTTCTGTATATGGGTGTAGAGAGAAACTGTTTCCAGGAGTTCTAGAGCCTGGCAAGAGGCATACGCAGTAATTGGGATTTCTGTCTCCTGAGTGTGGGAGACGCCGCTTCTGGGAGCTCCGCTACCTGGATATAGAGAGAAGCAGTTTACCGGAGTTCTGTACCCTTGGTGTAGAGAGCAGCTGTTTGCTGGAGTTCTGTAGCCTGGAATGAGGCATTCGCTATATGCGGGTTTTCTGTATGCTGAGTGTAGGAGACGCCGCTTAGGGGAGCTCTGCTACCTGGATATAGAGAGAAGCAGTTTACCGGAGATCCTTATCCTTGTTGTAGAGCGGAGCGCTTTCCAGGATTTCTGTATCCTGTATCCTGGAATTAGGCATTCGCTATATGTGGGTATTCTGTATGCTGCGTGTAGCAGAAGCAGCTTTCGGGAGTTCTATAGCCTAAGTGTAGAGAGATGCAGTTTCCAGTAGTTCTGTATGTTGAATGTAGAGAGAAGCTGTTTCCAAGCGTTCTGTAGTCTGAGAGTAGGCATACGCTGTCTATGGGATTCCTGTAGCCTGAGTGTAGCCGACACAGCTTATGGGAGTTCTGTAACCCTGAATTCGAAAGTCACATTTTACCGAAGTTCTGTATCAGAGTGTAGGGAGAAGCTGTTTCCAAGAATTCTGCAGCCTATGAGCAGGTATTCGCTCTATGCGGGTTTTGTGTATGCCTAGTGTGGCAGACGCAGCTTATGGGAGTTCTGTATCTTGAATGCAGTGAGACACAGTTTGCCAGAGTTCTGTATATGGGTGTAGAGAGAAACTCTTTCCAGGAGTTCTAGAGCCTGGCAAGAAGCATACGCAGTAATTGAGATTTCTGTATCCTGAGTGTGGGAGACGCCGCTTCTGGGAGCTCCGCTACCTGGATATAGAGAGAAGCAGTTTACCGGAGCTCTGTACCCTTGGTGTAGAGAGCAGCTGTTTACTGGAGTTCTGTAGCCTGGAATGAGGCATTCGCTATATGCGGGTTTTCTGTATGCTGAGTGTAGGAGACGCCGCTTGGGGGAGCTCTGCTACCTGGATATAGAGAGAAGCAGTTTACCGGAGATCCTTATCCTTGTTGTAGAGCGGAGCGCTTTCCAGGATTTCTGTATCCTGTATCCTGGAATTAGGCATTCGCTATATGTGGGTATTCTGTATGCTGCGTGTAGCAGAAGCAGCTTTCAGGAGTTCTATAGCCTAAGTGTAGAGAGATGCAGTTTCCAGTAGTTCTGTATGTTGAATGTAGAGAGAAGCTGTTTCCAAGCGTTCTGTAGTCTGAGAGTAGGCATACGCTGTCTATGGGATTCCTGTAGCCTGAGTGTAGCCGACGCAGCTTATGGGAGTTCTGTAACCCTGAATTCGAAAGTCACATTTTACCGAAGTTCTGTATCAGAGTGTAGGGAGAAGCTGTTTCCAAGAATTCTGCAGCCTATGAGCAGGTATTCGCTCTATGCGGGTTTTGTGTATGCCTAGTGTGGCAGACGCAGCTTATGGGAGTTCTGTATCTTGAATGCAGTGAGACACAGTTTGCCAGAGTTCTGTATATGGGTGTAGAGAGAAACTGTTTCCAGGAGTTCTAGAGCCTGGCAAGAGGCATACGCAGTAATTGGGATTTCTGTATCCTGAGTGTGGGAGACGCCGCTTCTGGGAGCTCCGCTAATTGGATATAGAGAGAAGCAGTTCACCGGAGTTCTGTACCCTTGGTGTAGAGAGCAGCTGTTTACTGGAGTTCTGTAGCCTGGAATGAGGCATTCGCTATATGCGGGTTTTCTGTATGCTGAGTGTAGGAGACGCCGCTTCTGGGAGCTCCGCTACCTGGATATAGAGAGAAGTAGTTTACCGGAGCTCTGTACCCTTGGTGTAGAGAGCAGCTGTTTACTGGAGTTCTGTAGCCTGGAATGAGGCATTCGCTATATGCGGGTTTTCTGTATGCTGAGTGTAGGAGACGCCGCTTAGGGGAGCTCTGCTACCTGGATATAGAGAGAAGCAGTTTACCGGAGATCCTTATCCTTGTTGTAGAGCGGAGCGCTTTCCAGGATTTCTGTATCCTGTATCCTGGAATTAGGCATTCGCTATATGTGGGTATTCTGTATGCTGCGTGTAGCAGAAGCAGCTTTCGGGAGTTCTATAGCCTAAGTGTAGAGAGATGCAGTTTCCAGTAGTTCTGTATGTTGAATGTAGAGAGAAGCTGTTTCCAAGAGTTCTGTAGTCTGAGAGTAGGCATACGCTGGATATGGGATTCCTGTAGCCTGAGTGTAGCCGACGCAGCTTATGGGAGTTCTGTAACCCTGAATTCGAAAGTCACATTTTACCGAAGTTCTGTATCAGAGTGTAGGGAGAAGCTGTTTCCAAGAATTCTGCAGCCTATGAGCAGGTATTCGCTCTATGCGGGTTTTGTGTATGCCTAGTGTGGCAGACGCAGCTTATGGGAGTTCTGTATCTTGAATGCAGTGAGACACAGTTTGCCAGAGTTCTGTATATGGGTGTAGAGAGAAACTGTTTCCAGGAGTTCTAGAGCCTGGCAAGAGGCATACGCAGTAATTGAGATTTCTGTATCCTGAGTGTGGGAGACGCCGCTTCTGGGAGCTCCGCTACCTGGATATAGAGAGAAGCAGTTTACCGGAGCTCTGTACCCTTGGTGTAGAGAGCAGCTGTTTACTGGAGTTCTGTAGCCTGGAATGAGGCATTCGCTATATGCGGGTTTTCTGTATGCTGAGTGTAGGAGACGCCGCTTAGGGGAGCTCTGCTACCTGGATATGGAGAGAAGCAGTTTACCGGAGATCCTTATCCTTGTTGTAGAGCGGAGCGCTTTCCAGGATTTCTGTATTCTGGAATTAGGCATTCGCTATATGTGGGTATTCTGTATGCTACGTGTAGGAGATGCAGCTTTTGGGAGTTCTATAGCCTAAGTGTAGAGAGATGCAGTTTCCAGTAGTTCTGTATGTTGAATGTAGAGAGAAGCTGTTTCCAAGCGTTCTGTAGTCTGAGAGTAGGCATACGCTGTCTATGGGATTCCTGTAGCCTGAGTGTAGCCGACACAGCTTATGGGAGTTCTGTAACCCTGAATTCGAAAGTCACATTTTACCGAAGTTCTGTATCAGAGTGTAGGGAGAAGCTCTTTCCAAGAATTCTGCAGCCTATGAGCAGGTATTCGCTCTATGCGGGTTTTGTGTATGCCTAGTGTGGCAGACGCAGCTTATGGGAGTTCTGTATCTTGAATGCAGTGAGACACAGTTTGCCAGAGTTCTGTATATGGGTGTAGAGAGAAACTCTTTCCAGGAGTTCTAGAGCCTGGCAAGAGGCATACGCAGTAATTGAGATTTCTGTATCCTGAGTGTGGGAGACGCCGCTTCTGGGAGCTCCGCTACCTGGATATAGAGAGAAGCAGTTTACCGGAGCTCTGTACCCTTTGTGTAGAGAGCAGCTGTTTACTGGAGTTCTGTAGCCTCGAATGAGGCATTCGCTATATGCGGGTTTTCTGTATGCTGAGTGTAGGAGACGCCGCTTAGGGGAGCTCTGCTACCTGGATATAGAGAGAAGCAGTTTACCGGAGATCCTTATCCTTGTTGAAGAGTAGAGCGCTTTCCAGGATTTCTGTATCCTGGAATTAGGCATTCGCTATATGTGGGTATTCTGTATGCTGCGTGTAGGAGATGCAGCTTTCGGGAGTTCTATAGCCTAAGTGTAGAGAGATGCAGTTTCCAGTAGTTCTGTATGTTGAATGTAGAGAGAAGCTGTTTCCAAGCGTTCTGTAGTCTGAGAGTAGGCATACGCTGTCTATGGGATTCCTGTAGCCTGAGTGTAGCCGACGCAGCTTATGGGAGTTCTGTAACCCTGAATTCGAAAGTCACATTTTACCGAAGTTCTGTATCAGAGTGTAGGGAGAAGCTGTTTCCAAGAATTCTGCAGTCTATGAGCAGGTATTCGCTCTATGCGGGTTTTCTGTATGCCTAGTGTGGCAGACGCAGCTTATGGGAGTTCTGTATCTTGAATGCAGTGAGACACAGTTTGCCAGAGTTCTGTATATGGGTGTAGAGAGAAACTGTTTCCAGGAGTTCTAGAGCCTGGCAAGAGGCATACGCAGTAATTGGGATTTCTGTATCCTGAGTGTGGGAGACGCCGCTTCTGGGAGCTCCGCTACCTGGATATAGAGAGAAGCAGTTTACCGGAGTTCTGTACCCTTGGTGTAGAGAGCAGCTGTTTACTGGAGTTCTGTAGCCTGGAATGAGGCATTCGCTATATGCGGGTTTTCTGTATGCTGAGTGTAGGAGACGCCGCTTAGGGGAGCTCTGCTACCTGGATATAGAGAGAAGCAGTTTACCGGAGATCCTTATCCTTGTTGTAGAGCGGAGCGCTTTCCAGGATTTCTGTATCCTGTATCCTGGAATTAGGCATTTGCTATATGTGGGTATTCTGTATGCTGCGTGTAGGAGATGCAGCTTTTGGGAGTTCTATAGCCTAAGTGTAGAGAGATGCAGTTTCCAGTAGTTCTGTATGTTGAATGTAGAGAGAAGCTGTTTCCAAGCGTTCTGTAGTCTGAGAGTAGGCATACGCTGTCTATGGGATTCCTGTAGCCTGAGTGTAGCCGACGCAGCTTATGGGAGTTCTGTAACCCTGAATTCGAAAGTCACATTTTACCGAAGTTCTGTATCAGAGTGTAGGGAGAAGCTGTTTGCAAGAATTCTGCAGCCTATGAGCAGGTATTCGCTCTATGCGGGTTTTGTGTATGCCTAGTGTGGCAGACGCAGCTTATGGGAGTTCTGTATCTTGAATGCAGTGAGACACAGTTTGCCAGAGTTCTGTATATGGGTGTAGAGAGAAACTGTTTCCAGGAGTTCTAGAGCCTGGCAAGAAGCATACGCAGTAATTGAGATTTCTGTATCCTGAGTGTGGGAGACGCCGCTTCTGGGAGCTCCGCTACCTGGATATAGAGAGAAGCAGTTTACCGGAGCTCTGTACCCTTGGTGTAGAGAGCAGCTGTTTACTGGAGTTCTGTAGCGTGGAATGAGGCATTCGCTATATGCGGGTTTTCTGTATGCTGAGTGTAGGAGACGCCGCTTAGGGGAGCTCTGCTACCTGGATATAGAGAGAAGCAGTTTACCGGAGATCCTTATCCTTGTTGTAGAGCGGAGCGCTTTCCAGGATTTCTGTATCCTGTATCCTGGAATTAGGCATTCGCTATATGTGGGTATTCTGTATGCTGCGTGTAGCAGAAGCAGCTTTCGGGAGTTCTATAGCCTAAGTGTAGAGAGATGCAGTTTCCAGTAGTTCTGTATGTTGAATGTAGAGAGAAGCTGTTTCCAAGAGTTCTGTAGTCTGAGAGTAGGCATACGCTGGATATGGGATTCCTGTAGCCTGACTGTAGTCGACCCAGCTTATGGGAGTTCTGTAACCCTGAATTCGAAAGTCACATTTTACCGAAGTTCTGTATCAGAGTGTAGGGAGAAGCTGTTTCCAAGAATTCTGCAGCCTATGAGCAGGTATTCGCTCTATGCGGGTTTTGTGTATGCCTAGTGTGGCAGACGCAGCTTATGGGAGTTCTGTATCTTGAATGCAGTGAGACACAGTTTGCCAGAGTTCTGTATATGGGTGTAGAGAGAAACTGTTTCCAGGAGTTCTAGAGCCTGGCAAGAGGCATACGCAGTAATTGGGATTTCTGTATCCTGAGTGTGGGAGACGCCGCTTCTGGGAGCTCCGCTACCTGGATATAGAGAGAAGCAGTTTACCGGAGTTCTGTACCCTTGGTGTAGAGAGCAGCTGTTTACTGGAGTTCTGTAGCCTGGAATGAGGCATTCGCTATATGCGGGTTTTCTGTATGCTGAGTGTAGGAGACGCCGCTTAGGGGAGCTCTGCTACCTGGATATAGAGAGAAGCAGTTTACCGGAGATCCTTATCCTTGTTGTAGAGCGGAGCGCTTTCCAGGATTTCTGTATCCTGGAATTAGGCATTCGCTATATGTGGGTATTCTGTATGCTGCGTGTAGGAGATGCAGCTTTTGGGAGTTCTATAGCCTAAGTGTAGAGAGATGCAGTTTCCAGTAGTTCTGTATGTTGAATGTAGAGAGAAGCTGTTTCCAAGCGTTCTGTAGTCTGAGAGTAGGCATACGCTGTCTATGGGATTCCTGTAGCCTGAGTGTAGCCGACGCAGCTTATGGGAGTTCTGTAACCCTGAATTCGAAAGTCACATTTTACCGAAGTTCTGTATCAGAGTGTAGGGAGAAGCTGTTTCCAAGAATTCTGCAGCCTATGAGCAGGTATTCGCTCTATGCGGGTTTTGTGTATGCCTAGTGTGGCAGACACAGCTTATGGGAGTTCTGTATCTTGAATGCAGTGAGACACAGTTTGCCAGAGTTCTGTATATGGGTGTAGAGAGAAACTGTTTCCAGGAGTTCTAGAGCCTGGCAAGAAGCATACGCAGTAATTGAGATTTCTGTATCCTGAGTGTGGGAGACGCCGCTTCTGGGAGCTCCGCTACCTGGATATAGAGAGAAGCAGTTTACCGGAGCTCTGTACCCTTGGTGTAGAGAGCAGCTGTTTCCTGGAGTTCTGTAGCCTGGAATGAGGCATTCGCTATATGCGGGTTTTCTGTATGCTGAGTGTAGGAGACGCCGCTTAGGGGAGCTCTGCTACCTGGATATAGAGAGAAGCAGTTTACCGGAGATCCTTATCCTTGTTGTAGAGCGGAGCGCTTTCCAGGATTTCTGTATCCTGGAATTAGGCATTCGCTATATGTGGGTATTCTGTATGCTGCGTGTAGGAGATGCAGCTTTTGGGAGTTCTATAGCCTAAGTGTAGAGAGATGCAGTTTCCAGTAGTTCTGTATGTTGAATGTAGAGAGAAGCTGTTTCCAAGCGTTCTGTAGTCTGAGAGTAGGCATACGCTGTCTATGGGATTCCTGTAGCCTGAGTGTAGCCGACGCAGCTTATGGGAGTTCTGTAACCCTGAATTCGAAAGTCACATTTTACCGAAGTTCTGTATCAGAGTGTAGGGAGAAGCTGTTTCCAAGAATTCTGCAGCCTATGAGCAGGTATTCGCTCTATGCGGGTTTTGTGTATGCCTAGTGTGGCAGACACAGCTTATGGGAGTTCTGTATCTTGAATGCAGTGAGACACAGTTTGCCAGAGTTCTGTATATGGGTGTAGAGAGAAACTGTTTCCAGGAGTTCTAGAGCCTGGCAAGAAGCATACGCAGTAATTGAGATTTCTGTATCCTGAGTGTGGGAGACGCCGCTTCTGGGAGCTCCGCTACCTGGATATAGAGAGAAGCAGTTTACCGGAGCTCTGTACCCTTGGTGTAGAGAGCAGCTGTTTACTGGAGTTCTGTAGCCTGGAATGAGGCATTCGCTATATGCGGGTTTTCTGTATGCTGAGTGTAGGAGACGCCGCTTAGGGGAGCTCTGCTACCTGGATATAGAGAGAAGCAGTTTACCGGAGATCCTTATCCTTGTTGTAGAGCGGAGCGCTTTCCAGGATTTCTGTATCCTGTATCCTGGAATTAGGCATTCGCTATATGTGGGTATTCTGTATGCTGCGTGTAGCAGAAGCAGCTTTCGGGAGTTCTATAGCCTAAGTGTAGAGAGATGCAGTTTCCAGTAGTTCTGTATGTTGAATGTAGAGAGAAGCTGTTTCCAAGAGTTCTGTAGTCTGAGAGTAGGCATACGCTGGATATGGGATTCCTGTAGCCTGAGTGTAGTCGACACAGCTTATGGGAGTTCTGTAACCCTGAATTCGAAAGTCACATTTTACCGAAGTTCTGTATCAGAGTGTAGGGAGAAGCTGTTTCCAAGAATTCTGCAGCCTATGAGCAGGTATTCGCTCTATGCGGGTTTTGTTATGCCTAGTGTGGCAGACGCAGCTTATGGGAGTTCTGTATCTTGAATGCAGTGAGACACAGTTTGCCAGAGTTCTGTATATGGGTGTAGAGAGAAACTGTTTCCAGGAGTTCTAGAGCCTGGCAAGAGGCATACGCAGTAATTGGGATTTCTGTATCCTGAGTGTGGGAGACGCCGCTTCTGGGAGCTCCGCTACCTGGATATAGAGAGAAGCAGTTTACCGGAGTTCTGTACCCTTGGTGTAGAGAGCAGCTGTTTACTGGAGTTCTGTAGCCTGAAATGAGGCATTCGCTATATGCGGGTTTTCTGTATGCTGAGTGTAGGAGACGCCGCTTCTGGGAGCTCCGCTACCTGGATATAGAGAGAAGCAGTTTACCGGAGCTCTGTACCCTTGGTGTAGAGAGCAGCTGTTTACTGGAGTTCTGTAGCCTGGAATGAGGCATTCGCTATATGCGGGTTTTCTGTATGCTGAGTGTAGGAGACGCCGCTTGGGGGAGCTCTGCTACCTGGATATAGAGAGAAGCAGTTTACCGGAGATCCTTATCCTTGTTGTAGAGCGGAGCGCTTTCCAGGATTTCTGTATCCTGTATCCTGGAATTAGGCATTCGCTATATGTGGGTATTCTGTATGCTGCGTGTAGCAGAAGCAGCTTTCGGGAGTTCTATAGCCTAAGTGTAGAGAGATGCAGTTTCCAGTAGTTCTGTATGTTGAATGTAGAGAGAAGCTGTTTCCAAGCGTTCTGTAGTCTGAGAGTAGGCATACGCTGTCTATGGGATTCCTGTAGCCTGAGTGTAGCCGACGCAGCTTATGGGAGTTGTGTAACCCTGAATTCGAAAGTCACATTTTACCGAAGTTCTGTATCAGAGTGTAGGGAGAAGCTGTTTCCAAGAATTCTGCAGCCTATGAGCAGGTATTCGCTCTATGCGGGTTTTGTGTATGCCTAGTGTGGCAGACGCAGCTTATGGGAGTTCTGTATCTTGAATGCAGTGAGACACAGTTTGCCAGAGTTCTGTATATGGGTGTAGAGAGAAACTGTTTCCAGGAGTTCTAGAGCCTGGCAAGAGGCATACGCAGTAATTGAGATTTCTGTATCCTGAGTGTGGGAGACGCCGCTTCTGGGAGCTCCGCTACCTGGATATAGAGAGAAGCAGTTTACCGGAGCTCTGTACCCTTGGTGTAGAGAGCAGCTGTTTACTGGAGTTCTGTAGCCTGGAATGAGGCATTCGCTATATGCGGGTTTTCTGTATGCTGAGTGTAGGAGACGCCGCTTAGGGGAGCTCTGCTACCTGGATATAGAGAGAAGCAGTTTACCGGAGATCCTTATCCTTGTTGTAGAGCGGAGCGCTTTCCAGGATTTCTGTATCCTGTATCCTGGAATTAGGCATTCGCTATATGTGGGTATTCTGTATGCTGCGTGTAGCAGAAGCAGCTTTCGGGAGTTCTATAGCCTAAGTGTAGAGAGATGCAGTTTCCAGTAGTTCTGTATGTTGAATGTAGAGAGAAGCTGTTTCCAAGCGTTCTGTAGTCTGAGAGTAGGCATACGCTGTCTATGGGATTCCTGTAGCCTGAGTGTAGCCGACGCAGCTTATGGGAGTTCTGTAACCCTGAATTCGAAAGTCACATTTTACCGAAGTTCTGTATCAGAGTGTAGGGAGAAGCTGTTTCCAAGAATTCTGCAGCCTATGAGCAGGTATTCGCTCTATGCGGGTTTTGTGTATGCCTAGTGTGGCAGACGCAGCTTATGGGAGTTCTGTATCTTGAATGCAGTGAGACACAGTTTGCCAGAGTTCTGTATATGGGTGTAGAGAGAAACTCTTTCCAGGAGTTCTAGAGCCTGGCAAGAGGCATACGCAGTAATTGGGATTTCTGTCTCCTGAGTGTGGGAGACGCCGCTTCTGGGAGCTCCGCTACCTGGATATAGAGAGAAGCAGTTTACCGGAGTTCTGTACCCTTGGTGTAGAGAGCAGCTGTTTACTGGAGTTCTGTAGCCTGGAATGAGGCATTCGCTATATGCGGGTTTTCTGTATGCTGAGTGTAGGAGACGCCGCTTCTTTGAGCTCCGCTACCTGGATATAGAGAGAAGTAGTTTACCGGAGCTCTGTACCCTTGGTGTAGAGAGCAGCTGTTTACTGGAGTTCTGTAGCCTGGAATGAGGCATTCGCTATATGCGGGTTTTCTGTATGCTGAGTGTAGGAGACGCCGCTTCTGGGAGCTCTGCTACCTGGATATAGAGAGAAGCAGTTTACCGGAGATCCTTATCCTTGTTGTAGAGCGGAGCGCTTTCCAGGATTTCTGTATCCTGTATCCTGGAATTAGGCATTCGCTATATGTGGGTATTCTGTATGCTGCGTGTAGCAGAAGCAGCTTTCGGGAGTTCTATAGCCTAAGTGTAGAGAGATGCAGTTTCCAGTAGTTCTGTATGTTGAATGTAGAGAGAAGCTGTTTCCAAGCGTTCTGTAGTCTGAGAGTAGGCATACGCTGGATATGGGATTCCTGTAGCCTGAGTGTAGTCGACGCAGCTTATGGGAGTTCTGTAACCCTGAATTCGAAAGTCACATTTTACCGAAGTTCTGTATCAGAGTGTAGGGAGAAGCTGTTTCCAAGAATTCTGCAGCCTATGAGCAGGTATTCGCTCTATGCGGGTTTTGTGTATGCCTAGTGTGGCAGACGCAGCTTATGGGAGTTCTGTATCTTGAATGCAGTGAGACACAGTTTCCCAGAGTTCTGTATATGGGTGTAGAGAGAAACTGTTTCCAGGAGTTCTAGAGCCTGGCAAGAGGCATACGCAGTAATTGGGATTTCTGTATCCTGAGTGTGGGAGACGCCGCTTCTGGGAGTTCCGCTACCTGGATATAGAGAGAAGCAGTTTACCGGAGTTCTGTACCCTTGGTGTAGAGAGCAGCTGTTTGCTGGAGTTCCGTAGCCTGGAATGAGGCATTCGCTATATGCGGGTTTTCTGTATGCTGAGTGTAGGAGACGCCGGTTCTGGGAGCTCCGCTACCTGGATATAGAGAGAAGTAGTTTACCGGAGCTCTGTACCCTTGGTGTAGAGAGCAGCTGTTTACTGGAGTTCTGTAGCCTGGAATGAGGCATTCGCTATATGCGGGTTTTCTGTATGCTGAGTGTAGGAGACGCCGCTTAGGGGAGCTCTGCTACCTGGATATAGAGAGAAGCAGTTTACCGGAGATCCTTATCCTTGTTGTAGAGCGGAGCGCTTTCCAGGATTTCTGTATCCTGTATCCTGGAATTAGGCATTCGCTATATGTGGGTATTCTGTATGCTGCGTGTAGCAGAAGCAGCTTTCGGGAGTTCTATAGCCTAAGTGTAGAGAGATGCAGTTTCCAGTAGTTCTGTATGTTGAATGTAGAGAGAAGCTGTTTCCAAGCGTTCTGTAGTCTGAGAGTAGGCATACGCTGGATAAGGATTCCTGTAGCCTGAGTGTAGTCGACGCAGCTTATGGGAGTTGTGTAACCCTGAATTCGAAAGTCACATTTTACCGAAGTTCTGTATCAGAGTGTAGGGAGAAGCTGTTTCCAAGAATTCTGCAGCCTATGAGCAGGTATTCGCTCTATGCGGGTTTTCTGTATGCCTAGTGTGGCAGACGCAGCTTATGGGAGTTCTGTATCTTGAATGCAGTGAGACACAGTTTGCCAGAGTTCTGTATATGGGTGTAGAGAGAAACTGTTTCCAGGAGTTCTAGAGCCTGGCAAGAGGCATACGCAGTAATTGGGATTTCTGTCTCCTGAGTGTGGGAGACGCCGCTTCTGGGAGTTCCGCTACCTGGATATAGAGAGAAGCAGTTTACCGGAGTTCTGTACCCTTGGTGTAGAGAGCAGCTGTTTGCTGGAGTTCTGTAGCCTGGAATGAGGCATTCGCTATATGCGGGTTTTCTGTATGCTGAGTGTAGGAGACGCCGCTTCTGGGAGCTCCGCTACCTGGATATAGAGAGAAGTAGTTTACCGGAGCTCTGTACCCTTGGTGTAGAGAGCAGCTGTTTACTGGAGTTCTGTAGCCTGGAATGAGGCATTTGCTATATGCGGGTTTTCTGTATGCTGAGTGTAGGAGACGCCGCTTAGGGGAGCTCTGCTACCTGGATATAGAGAGAAGCAGTTTACCGGAGATCCTTATCCTTGTTGTAGAGCGGAGCGCTTTCCAGGATTTCTGTATCCTGGAATTAGGCATTCGCTATATGTGGGTATTCTGTATGCTGCGTGTAGGAGATGCAGCTTTTGGGAGTTCTATAGCCTAAGTGTAGAGAGATGCAGTTTCCAGTAGTTCTGTATGTTGAATGTAGAGAGAAGCTGTTTCCAAGAGTTCTGTAGTCTGAGAGTAGGCATACGCTGTCTATGGGATTCCTGTAGCCTGAGTGTAGCCGACACAGCTTATGGGAGTTCTGTAACCCTGAATTCGAAAGTCACATTTTACCGAAGTTCTGTATCAGAGTGTAGGGAGAAGCTGTTTCCAAGAATTCTGCAGCCTATGAGCAGGTATTCGCTCTATGCGGGTTTTCTGTATGCCTAGTGTGGCAGACGCAGCTTATGGGAGTTCTGTATCTTGAATGCAGTGAGACACAGTTTGCCAGAGTTCTGTATATGGGTGTAGAGAGAAACTGTTTCCAGGAGTTCTAGAGCCTGGCAAGAGGCATACGCAGTAATTGGGATTTCTGTCTCCTGAGTGTGGGAGACGCCGCTTCTGGGAGCTCCGCTACCTGGATATAGAGAGAAGCAGTTTACCGGAGTTCTGTACCCTTGGTGTAGAGAGCAGCTGTTTCCTGGAGTTCTGTAGCCTGGAATGAGGCATTCGCTATATGCGGGTTTTCTGTATGCTGAGTGTAGGAGACGCCGCTTAGGGGAGCTCTGCTACCTGGATATAGAGAGAAGCAGTTTACCGGAGATCCTTATCCTTGTTGTAGAGCGGAGCGCTTTCCAGGATTTCTGTATCCTGTATCCTGGAATTAGGCATTCACTATATGTGGGTATTCTATATGCTGCGTGTAGCAGAAGCAGCTTTCGGGAGTTCTATAGCCTAAGTGTAGAGAGATGCAGTTTCCAGTAGTTCTGTATATTGAATGTAGAGAGAAGCTGTTTCCAAGAGTTCTGTAGTCTGAGAGTAGGCATACGCTGTCTATGGGATTCCTGTAGCCTGAGTGTAGCCGACGCAGCTTATGGGAGTTCTGTAACCCTGAATTCGAAAGTCACATTTTACCGAAGTTCTGTATCAGAGTGTAGGGAGAAGCTGTTTGCAAGAATTCTGCAGCCTATGAGCAGGTATTCGCTCTATGCGGGTTTTGTGTATGCCTAGTGTGGCAGACGCAGCTTATGGGCGTTCTGTATCTTGAATGCAGTGAGACACAGTTTTCCAGAGTTCTGTATATGGGTGTAGAGAGAAACTGTTTCCAGGAGTTCTAGAGCCTGGCAAGAGGCATACGCAGTAATTGGGATTTCTGTATCCTGAGTGTGGGAGACGCCGCTTCTGGGAGCTCCGCTACCTGGATATAGAGAGAAACAGTTTACCGGAGTTCTGTACCCTTGGTGTAGAGAGCAGCTGTTTACTGGAGTTCTGTAGCCTGGAATGAGGCATTCGCTATATGCGGGTTTTCTGTATGCTGAGTGTAGGAGACGCCGCTTAGGGGAGCTCTGCTACATGGATATAGAGAGAAGCAGTTTACCGGAGATCCTTATCCTTGTTGTAGAGCGGAGCGCTTTCCAGGATTTCTGTATCCTGGAATTAGGCATTCGCTATATGTGGGTATTCTGTATGCTGCGTGTAGGAGATGCAGCTTTTGGGAGTTCTATAGCCTAAGTGTAGAGAGATGCAGTTTCCAGTAGTTCTGTATGTTGAATGTAGAGAGAAGCTGTTTCCAAGCGTTCTGTAGTCTGAGAGTAGGCATACGCTGTCTATGGGATTCCTGTAGCCTGAGTGTAGCCGACGCAGCTTATGGGAGTTCTGTAACGCTGAATTCGAAAGTCACATTTTACCGAAGTTCTGTATCAGAGTGTAGGGAGAAGCTGTTTCCAAGAATTCTGCAGCCTATGAGCAGGTATTCGCTCTATGCGGGTTTTGTGTATGCCTAGTGTGGCAGACGCAGCTTATGGGAGTTCTGTATCTTGAATGCAGTGAGACACAGTTTGCCAGAGTTCTGTATATGGGTGTAGAGAGAAACTGTTTCCAGGAGTTCTAGAGCCTGGCAAGAAGCATACGCAGTAATTGAGATTTCTGTATCCTGAGTGTGGGAGACGCCGCTTCTGGGAGCTCCGCTACCTGGATATAGAGAGAAGCAGTTTACCGGAGTTCTGTACCCTTGGTGTAGAGAGCAGCTGTTTACTGGAGTTCTGTAGCCTGGAATGAGGCATTCGCTATATGCGGGTTTTCTGTATGCTGAGTGTAGGAGACGCCGCTTAGGGGAGCTCTGCTACCTGGATATAGAGAGAAGCAGTTTACCGGAGATCCTTATCCTTGTTGTAGAGCGGAGCGCTTTCCAGGATTTCTGTATCCTGTATCCTGGAATTAGGCATTCGCTATATGTGGGTATTCTGTATGCTGCGTGTAGCAGAAGCAGCTTTCGGGAGCTCTATAGCCTAAGTGTAGAGAGATGCAGTTTCCAGTAGTTCTGTATGTTGAATGCAGAGAGAAGCTGTTTCCAAGAGTTCTGTAGTCTGAGAGTAGGCATACGCTGGATATGGGATTCCTGTAGCCTGAGTGTAGCCGACGCAGCTTATGGGAGTTCTGTAACCCTGAATTCGAAAGTCACATTTTACCGAAGTTCTGTATCAGAGTGTAGGGAGAAGCTGTTTGCAAGAATTCTGCAGCCTATGAGCAGGTATTCGCTCTATGCGGGTTTTGTGTATGCCTAGTGTGGCAGACGCAGCTTATGGGCGTTCTGTATCTTGAATGCAGTGAGACACAGTTTTCCAGAGTTCTGTATATGGGTGTAGAGAGAAACTGTTTCCAGGAGTTCTAGAGCCTGGCAAGAGGCATACGCAGTAATTGGGATTTCTGTATCCTGAGTGTGGGAGACGCCGCTTCTGGGAGCTCCGCTACCTGGATATAGAGAGAAGCAGTTTACCGGAGTTCTGTACCCTTGGTGTAGAGAGCAGCTGTTTACTGGAGTTCTGTAGCCTGGAATGAGGCATTCGCTATATGCGGGTTTTCTGTATGCTGAGTGTAGGAGACGCCGCTTAGGGGAGCTCTGCTACATGGATATAGAGAGAAGCAGTTTACCGGAGATCCTTATCCTTGTTGTAGAGCGGAGCGCTTTCCAGGATTTCTGTATCCTGGAATTAGGCATTCGCTATATGTGGGTATTCTGTATGCTGCGTGTAGGAGATGCAGCTTTTGGGAGTTCTATAGCCTAAGTGTAGAGAGATGCAGTTTCCAGTAGTTCTGTATGTTGAATGTAGAGAGAAGCTGTTTCCAAGCGTTCTGTAGTCTGAGAGTAGGCATACGCTGTCTATGGGATTCCTGTAGCCTGAGTGTAGCCGACGCAGCTTATGGGAGTTCTGTAACGCTGAATTCGAAAGTCACATTTTACCGAAGTTCTGTATCAGAGTGTAGGGAGAAGCTGTTTCCAAGAATTCTGCAGCCTATGAGCAGGTATTCACTCTATGCGGGTTTTGTGTATGCCTAGTGTGGCAGACGCAGCTTATGGGAGTTCTGTATCTTGAATGCAGTGAGACACAGTTTGCCAGAGTTCTGTATATGGGTGTAGAGAGAAACTGTTTCCAGGAGTTCTAGAGCCTGGCAAGAAGCATACACAGTAATTGAGATTTCTGTATCCTGAGTGTGGGAGACGCCGCTTCTGGGAGCTCCGCTACCTGGATATAGAGAGAAGCAGTTTACCGGAGCTCTGTACCCTTGGTGTAGAGAGCAGCTGTTTACTGGAGTTCTGTAGCCTGGAATGAGGCATTCGCTATATGCGGGTTTTCTGTATGCTGAGTGTAGGAGACGCCGCTTAGGGGAGCTCTGCTACCTGGATATAGAGAGAAGCAGTTTACCGGAGATCCTTATCCTTGTTGTAGAGCGGAGCGCTTTCCAGGATTTCTGTATCCTGTATCCTGGAATTAGGCATTCGCTATATGTGGGTATTCTGTATGCTGCGTGTAGCAGAAGCAGCTTTCGGGAGTTCTATAGCCTAAGTGTAGAGAGATGCAGTTTCCAGTAGTTCTGTATGTTGAATGTAGAGAGAAGCTGTTTCCAAGAGTTCTGTAGTCTGAGAGTAGGCATACGCTGGATATGGGATTCCTGTAGCCTGAGTGTAGTCGACACAGCTTATGGGAGTTCTGTAACCCTGAATTCGAAAGTCACATTTTACCGAAGTTCTGTATCAGAGTGTAGGGAGAAGCTGTTTCCAAGAATTCTGCAGCCTATGAGCAGGTATTCGCTCTATGCGGGTTTTGTGTATGCCTAGTGTGGCAGACGCAGCTTATGGGAGTTCTGTATCTTGAATGCAGTGAGACACAGTTTGCCAGAGTTCTGTATATGGGTGTAGAGAGAAACTGTTTCCAGGAGTTCTAGAGCCTGGCAAGAGGCATACGCAGTAATTGGGATTTCTGTATCCTGAGTGTGGGAGACGCCGCTTCTGGGAGCTCCGCTACCTGGATATAGAGAGAAGCAGTTTACCGGAGTTCTGTACCCTTGGTGTAGAGAGCAGCTGTTTACTGGAGTTCTGTAGCCTGGAATGAGGCATTCGCTATATGCGGGTTTTCTGTATGCTGAGTGTAGGAGACGCCGCTTCTGGGAGCTCCGCTACCTGGATATAGAGAGAAGTAGTTTACCGGAGCTCTGTACCCTTGGTGTAGAGAGCAGCTGTTTACTCGAGTTCTGTAGCCTGGAATGAGGCATTCGCTATATGCGGGTTTTCTGTATGCTGAGTGTAGGAGACGCCGCTTAGGGGAGCTCTGCTACCTGGATATAGAGAGAAGCAGTTTACCGGAGATCCTTATCCTTGTTGTAGAGCGGAGCGCTTTCCAGGATTTCTGTATCCTGTATCCTGGAATTAGGCATTCGCTATATGTGGGTATTCTGTATGCTGCGTGTAGCAGAAGCAGCTTTCGGGAGTTCTATAGCCTAAGTGTAGAGAGATGCAGTTTCCAGTAGTTCTGTATGTTGAATGTAGAGAGAAGCTGTTTCCAAGAGTTCTGTAGTCTGAGAGTAGGCATACGCTGGATATGGGATTCCTGTAGCCTGAGTGTAGCCGACGCAGCTTATGGGAGTTGTGTAACCCTGAATTCGAAAGTCACATTTTACCGAAGTTCTGTATCAGAGTGTAGGGAGAAGCTGTTTCCAAGAATTCTGCAGCCTATGAGCAGGTATTCGCTCTATGCGGGTTTTGTGTATGCCTAGTGTGGCAGACGCAGCTTATGGGAGTTCTGTATCTTGAATGCAGTGAGACACAGTTTGCCAGAGTTCTGTATATGGGTGTAGAGAGAAACTGTTTCCAGGAGTTCTAGAGCCTGGCAAGAGGCATACGCAGTAATTGAGATTTCTGTATCCTGAGTGTGGGAGACGCCGCTTCTGGGAGCTCCGCTACCTGGATATAGAGAGAAGCAGTTTACCGGAGCTCTGTACCCTTGGTGTAGAGAGCAGCTGTTTACTGGAGTTCTGTAGCCTGGAATGAGGCATTCGCTATATGCGGGTTTTCTGTATGCTGAGTGTAGGAGACGCCGCTTAGGGGAGCTCTGCTACCTGGATATAGAGAGAAGCAGTTTACCGGAGATCCTTATCCTTGTTGTAGAGCGGAGCGCTTTCCAGGATTTCTGTATCCTGTATCCTGGAATTAGGCATTCGCTATATGTGGGTATTCTGTATGCTGCGTGTAGCAGAAGCAGCTTTCGGGAGTTCTATAGCCTAAGTGTAGAGAGATGCAGTTTCCAGTAGTTCTGTATGTTGAATGTAGAGAGAAGCTGTTTCCAAGCGTTCTGTAGTCTGAGAGTAGGCATACGCTGTCTATGGGATTCCTGTAGCCTGAGTGTAGCCGACGCAGCTTATGGGAGTTCTGTAACCCTGAATTCGAAAGTCACATTTTACCGAAGTTCTGTATCAGAGTGTAGGGAGAAGCTGTTTCCAAGAATTCTGCAGCCTATGAGCAGGTATTCGCTCTATGCGGGTTTTGTGTATGCCTAGTGTGGCAGACGCAGCTTATGGGAGTTCTGTATCTTGAATGCAGTGAGACACAGTTTGCCAGAGTTCTGTATATGGGTGTAGAGAGAAACTCTTTCCAGGAGTTCTAGAGCCTGGCAAGAGGCATACGCAGTAATTGGGATTTCTGTCTCCTGAGTGTGGGAGACGCCGCTTCTGGGAGCTCCGCTACCTGGATATAGAGAGAAGCAGTTTACCGGAGTTCTGTACCCTTGGTGTAGAGAGCAGCTGTTTGCTGGAGTTCTGTAGCCTGGAATGAGGCATTCGCTATATGCGGGTTTTCTGTATGCTGAGTGTAGGAGACGCCGCTTCTGGGAGCTCCGCTACCTGGATATAGAGAGAAGTAGTTTACCGGAGCTCTGTACCCTTGGTGTAGAGAGCAGCTGTTTACTGGAGTTCTGTAGCCTGGAATGAGGCATTCGCTATATGCGGGTTTTCTGTATGCTGAGTGTAGGAGACGCCGCTTAGGGGAGCTCTGCTACCTGGATATAGAGAGAAGCAGTTTACCGGAGATCCTTATCCTTGTTGTAGAGCGGAGCGCTTTCCAGGATTTCTGTATCCTGGAATTAGGCATTCGCTATATGTGGGTATTCTGTATGCTGCGTGTAGGAGATGCAGCTTTTGGGAGTTCTATAGCCTAAGTGTAGAGAGATGCAGTTTCCAGTAGTTCTGTATGTTGAATGTAGAGAGAAGCTGTTTCCAAGCGTTCTGTAGTCTGAGAGTAGGCATACGCTGGATATGGGATTCCTGTAGCCTGAGTGTAGCCGACGCAGCTTATGGGAGTTCTGTAACGCTGAATTCGAAAGTCACATTTTACCGAAGTTCTGTATCAGAGTGTAGGGAGAAGCTGTTTCCAAGAATTCTGCAGCCTATGAGCAGGTATTCGCTCTATGCGGGTTTTGTGTATGCCTAGTGTGGCAGACGCAGCTTATGGGAGTTCTGTATCTTGAATGCAGTGAGACACAGTTTGCCAGAGTTCTGTATATGGGTGTAGAGAGAAACTGTTTCCAGGAGTTCTAGAGCCTGGCAAGAAGCATACGCAGTAATTGAGATTTCTGTATCCTGAGTGTGGGAGACGCCGCTTCTGGGAGCTCCGCTACCTGGATATAGAGAGAAGCAGTTTACCGGAGCTCTGTACCCTTGGTGTAGAGAGCAGCTGTTTACTGGAGTTCTGTAGCCTGGAATGAGGCATTCGCTATATGCGGGTTTTCTGTATGCTGAGTGTAGGAGACGCCGCTTAGGGGAGCTCTGCTACCTGGATATAGAGAGAAGCAGTTTACCGGAGATCCTTATCCTTGTTGTAGAGCGGAGCGCTTTCCAGGATTTCTGTATCCTGTATCCTGGAATTAGGCATTCGCTATATGTGGGTATTCTGTATGCTGCGTGTAGCAGAAGCAGCTTTCGGGAGTTCTATAGCCTAAGTGTAGAGAGATGCAGTTTCCAGTAGTTCTGTATGTTGAATGTAGAGAGAAGCTGTTTCCAAGAGTTCTGTAGTCTGAGAGTAGGCATACGCTGGATATGGGATTCCTGTAGCCTGAGTGTAGCCGACGCAGCTTATGGGAGTTCTGTAACCCTGAATTCGAAAGTCACATTTTACCGAAGTTCTGTATCAGAGTGTAGGGAGAAGCTGTTTGCAAGAATTCTGCAGCCTATGAGCAGGTATTCGCTCTATGCGGGTTTTGTGTATGCCTAGTGTGGCAGACGCAGCTTATGGGCGTTCTGTATCTTGAATGCAGTGAGACACAGTTTTCCAGAGTTCTGTATATGGGTGTAGAGAGAAACTGTTTCCAGGAGTTCTAGAGCCTGGCAAGAGGCATACGCAGTAATTGGGATTTCTGTATCCTGAGTGTGGGAGACGCCGCTTCTGGGAGCTCCGCTACCTGGATATAGAGAGAAGCAGTTTACCGGAGTTCTGTACCCTTGGTGTAGAGAGCAGCTGTTTACTGGAGTTCTGTAGCCTGGAATGAGGCATTCGCTATATGCGGGTTTTCTGTATGCTGAGTGTAGGAGACGCCGCTTAGGGGAGCTCTGCTACATGGATATAGAGAGAAGCAGTTTACCGGAGATCCTTATCCTTGTTGTAGAGCGGAGCGCTTTCCAGGATTTCTGTATCCTGGAATTAGGCATTCGCTATATGTGGGTATTCTGTATGCTGCGTGTAGGAGATGCAGCTTTTGGGAGTTCTATAGCCTAAGTGTAGAGAGATGCAGTTTCCAGTAGTTCTGTATGTTGAATGTAGAGAGAAGCTGTTTCCAAGCGTTCTGTAGTCTGAGAGTAGGCATACGCTGTCTATGGGATTCCTGTAGCCTGAGTGTAGCCGACGCAGCTTATGGGAGTTCTGTAACGCTGAATTCGAAAGTCACATTTTACCGAAGTTCTGTATCAGAGTGTAGGGAGAAGCTGTTTCCAAGAATTCTGCAGCCTATGAGCAGGTATTCGCTCTATGCGGGTTTTGTGTATGCCTAGTGTGGCAGACGCAGCTTATGGGCGTTCTGTATCTTGAATGCAGTGAGACACAGTTTGCCAGAGTTCTGTATATGGGTGTAGAGAGAAACTGTTTCCAGGAGTTCTAGAGCCTGGCAAGAAGCATACGCAGTAATTGAGATTTCTGTATCCTGAGTGTGGGAGACGCCGCTTCTGGGAGCTCCGCTACCTGGATATAGAGAGAAGCAGTTTACCGGAGCTCTGTACCCTTGGTGTAGAGAGCAGCTGTTTGCTGGAGTTCTGTAGCCTGGAATGAGGCATTCGCTATATGCGGGTTTTCTGTATGCTGAGTGTAGGAGACGCCGCTTAGGGGAGCTCTGCTACCTGGATATAGAGAGAAGCAGTTTACCGGAGATCCTTATCCTTGTTGTAGAGCGGAGCGCTTTCCAGGATTTCTGTTTCCTATATCCTGGAATTAGGCATTCGCTATATGTGGGTATTCTGTATGCTGCGTGTAGCAGAAGCAGCTTTCGGGAGTTCTATAGCCTAAGTGTAGAGAGATGCAGTTTCCAGTAGTTCTGTATGTTGAATGTAGAGAGAAGCTGTTTCCAAGAGTTCTGTAGTCTGAGAGTAGGCATACGCTGGATATGGGATTCCTGTAGCCTGAGTGTAGCCGACGCAGCTTATGGGAGTTCTGTAACCCTGAATTCGAAAGTCACATTTTACCGAAGTTCTGTATCAGAGTGTAGGGAGAAGCTGTTTGCAAGAATTCTGCAGCCTATGAGCAGGTATTCGCTCTATGCGGGTTTTGTGTATGCCTAGTGTGGCAGACGCAGCTTATGGGCGTTCTGTATCTTGAATGCAGTGAGACACAGTTTGCCAGAGTTCTGTATATGGGTGTAGAGAGAAACTGTTTCCAGGAGTTCTAGAGCCTGGCAAGAGGCATACGCAGTAATTGGGATTTCTGTATCCTGAGTGTGGGAGACGCCGCTTCTGGGAGCTCCGCTACCTGGATATAGAGAGAAGCAGTTTACCGGAGTTCTGTACCCTTGGTGTAGAGAGCAGCTGTTTACTGGAGTTCTGTAGCCTGGAATGAGGCATTCGCTATATGCGGGTTTTCTGTATGCTGAGTGTAGGAGACGCCGCTTAGGGGAGCTCTGCTACATGGATATAGAGAGAAGCAGTTTACCGGAGATCCTTATCCTTGTTGTAGAGCGGAGCGCTTTCCAGGATTTCTGTATCCTGGAATTAGGCATTCGCTATATGTGGGTATTCTGTATGCTGCGTGTAGGAGATGCAGCTTTTGGGAGTTCTATAGCCTAAGTGTAGAGAGATGCAGTTTCCAGTAGTTCTGTATGTTGAATGTAGAGAGAAGCTGTTTCCAAGCGTTCTGTAGTCTGAGAGTAGGCATACGCTGTCTATGGGATTCCTGTAGCCTGAGTGTAGCCGACGCAGCTTATGGGAGTTCTGTAACGCTGAATTCGAAAGTCACATTTTACCGAAGTTCTGTATCAGAGTGTAGGGAGAAGCTGTTTCCAAGAATTCTGCAGCCTATGAGCAGGTATTCGCTCTATGCGGGTTTTGTGTATGCCTAGTGTGGCAGACGCAGCTTATGGGAGTTCTGTATCTTGAATGCAGTGAGACACAGTTTGCCAGAGTTCTGTATATGGGTGTAGAGAGAAACTGTTTCCAGGAGTTCTAGAGCCTGGCAAGAAGCATACGCAGTAATTGAGATTTCTGTATCCTGAGTGTGGGAGACGCCGCTTCTGGGAGCTCCGCTACCTGGATATAGAGAGAAGCAGTTTACCGGAGCTCTGTACCCTTGGTGTAGAGAGCAGCTGTTTACTGGAGTTCTGTAGCCTGGAATGAGGCATTCGCTATATGCGGGTTTTCTGTATGCTGAGTATAGGAGACGCCGCTTGGGGGAGCTCTGCTACCTGGATATAGAGAGAAGCAGTTTACCTGAGATCCTTATCCTTGTTGTAGAGCGGAGCGCTTTCCAGGATTTCTGTATCCTGTATCCTGGAATTAGGCATTCGCTATATGTGGGTATTCTGTATGCTGCGTGTAGCAGAAGCAGCTTTCGGGAGTTCTATAGCCTAAGTGTAGAGAGATGCAGTTTCCAGTAGTTCTGTATGTTGAATGTAGAGAGAAGCTGTTTCCAAGCGTTCTGTAGTCTGAGAGTAGGCATACGCTGTCTATGGGATTCCTGTAGCCTGAGTGTAGCCGACGCAGCTTATGGGAGTTCTGTAACCCTGAATTCGAAAGTCACATTTTACCGAAGTTCTGTATCAGAGTGTAGGGAGAAGCTGTTTCCAAGAATTCTGCAGCCTATGAGCAGGTATTCGCTCTATGCGGGTTTTGTGTATGCCTAGTGTGGCAGACGCAGCTTATGGGAGTTCTGTATCTTGAATGCAGTGAGACACAGTTTGCCAGAGTTCTGTATATGGGTGTAGAGAGAAACTGTTTCCAGGAGTTCTAGAGCCTGGCAAGAGGCATACGCAGTAATTGGGATTTCTGTCTCCTGAGTGTGGGAGACGCCGCTTCTGGGAGCTCCGCTACCTGGATATAGAGAGAAGCAGTTTACCGGAGTTCTGTACCCTTGGTGTAGAGAGCAGCTGTTTACTGGAGTTCTGTAGCCTGGAATGAGGCATTCGCTATATGCGGTTTTCTGTATGCTGAGTGTAGGAGACGCCGCTTAGGGGAGCTCTGCTACCTGGATATAGAGAGAAGCAGTTTACCGGAGATCCTTATCCTTGTTGTAGAGCGGAGCGCTTTCCAGGATTTCTGTATCCTGTATCCTGGAATTAGGCATTCGCTATATGTGGGTATTCTGTATGCTGCGTGTAGCAGAAGCAGCTTTCGGGAGTTCTATAGCCTAAGTGTAGAGAGATGCAGTTTCCAGTAGTTCTGTATGTTGAATGTAGAGAGAAGCTGTTTCCAAGAGTTCTGTAGGCTGAGAGTAGGCATACGCTGGATATGGGATTCCTGTAGCCTGAGTGTAGCCGACGCAGCTTATGGGAGTTCTGTAACCCTGAATTCGAAAGTCACATTTTACCGAAGTTCTGTATCAGAGTGTAGGGAGAAGCTGTTTCCAAGAATTCTGCAGCCTATGAGCAGGTATTCGCTCTATGCGGGTTTTGTGTATGCCTAGTGTGGCAGACGCAGCTTATGGGCGTTCTGTATCTTGAATGCAGTGAGACACAGTTTTCCAGAGTTCTGTATATGGGTGTAGAGAGAAACTGTTTCCAGGAGTTCTAGAGCCTGGCAAGAGGCATACGCAGTAATTGGGATTTCTGTATCCTGAGTGTGGGAGACGCCGCTTCTGGGAGCTCCGCTACCTGGATATAGAGAGAAGCAGTTTACCGGAGTTCTGTACCCTTGGTGTAGAGAGCAGCTGTTTACTGGAGTTCTGTAGCCTGGAATGAGGCATTCGCTATATGCGGGTTTTCTGTATGCTGAGTGTAGGAGACGCCGCTTAGGGGAGCTCTGCTACATGGATATAGAGAGAAGCAGTTTACCGGAGATCCTTATCCTTGTTGTAGAGCGGAGCGCTTTCCAGGATTTCTGTATCCTGGAATTAGGCATTCGCTATATGTGGGTATTCTGTATGCTGCGTGTAGGAGATGCAGCTTTCGGGAGTTCTATAGCCTAAGTGTAGAGAGATGCAGTTTCCAGTAGTTCTGTATGTTGAATGTAGAGAGAAGCTGTTTCCAAGAGTTCTGTAGTCTGAGAGTAGGCATACGCTGGATATGGGATTCCTGTAGCCTGAGTGTAGCCGACGCAGCTTATGGGAGTTCTGTAACCCTGAATTCGAAAGTCACATTTTACCGAAGTTCTGTATCAGAGTGTAGGGAGAAGCTGTTTCCAAGAATTCTGCAGCCTATGAGCAGGTATTCGCTCTATGCGGGTTTTGTGTATGCCTAGTGTGGCAGACGCAGCTTATGGGAGTTCTGTATCTTGAATGCAGTGAGACACAGTTTGCCAGAGTTCTGTATATGGGTGTAGAGAGAAACTGTTTCCAGGAGTTCTAGAGCCTGGCAAGAGGCATACGCAGTAATTGGGATTTCTGTATCCTGAGTGTGGGAGACGCCGCTTCTGGGAGCTCCGCTACCTGGATATAGAGAGAAGCAGTTTACCGGAGTTCTGTACCCTTGGTGTAGAGAGCAGCTGTTTACTGGAGTTCTGTAGCCTGGAATGAGGCATTCGCTATATGCGGGTTTTCTGTATGCTGAGTGTAGGAGACGCCGCTTCTGGGAGCTCCGCTACCTGGATATAGAGAGAAGTAGTTTACCGGAGCTCTGTATCCTTGGTGTAGAGAGCAGCTGTTTACTGGAGTTCTGTAGCCTGGAATGAGGCATTCGCTATATGCGGGTTTTCTGTATGCTGAGTGTAGGAGACGCCGCTTAGGGGAGCTCTGCTACCTGGATATAGAGAGAAGCAGTTTACTGGAGATCCTTATCCTTGTTGTAGAGCGGAGCGCTTTCCAGGATTTCTGTATCCTGTATCCTGGAATTAGGCATTCGCTATATGTGGGTATTCTGTATGCTGCGTGTAGCAGAAGCAGCTTTCGGGAGTTCTATAGCCTAAGTGTAGAGAGATGCAGTTTCCAGTAGTTCTGTATGTTGAATGTAGAGAGAAGCTGTTTCCAAGCGTTCTGTAGTCTGAGAGTAGGCATACGCTGTCTATGGGATTCCTGTAGCCTGAGTGTAGCCGACGCAGCTTATGGGAGTTCTGTAACCCTGAATTCGAAAGTCACATTTTACCGAAGTTCTGTATCAGAGTGTAGGGAGAAGCTGTTTCCAAGAATTCTGCAGCCTATGAGCAGGTATTCGCTCTATGCGGGTTTTGTGTATGCCTAGTGTGGCAGACGCAGCTTATGGGAGTTCTGTATCTTGAATGCAGTGAGACACAGTTTGCCAGAGTTCTGTATATGGGTGTAGAGAGAAACTCTTTCCAGGAGTTCTAGAGCCTGGCAAGAGGCATACGCAGTAATTGGGATTTCTGTATCCTGAGTGTGGGAGACGCCGCTTCTGGGAGCTCCGCTACCTGGATATAGAGAGAAGCAGTTTACCGGAGTTCTGTACCCTTGGTGTAGAGAGCAGCTGTTTACTGGAGTTCTGTAGCCTGGAATGAGGCATTCGCTATATGCGGTTTTCTGTATGCTGAGTGTAGGAGACGCCGCTTAGGGGAGCTCTGCTACCTGGATATAGAGAGAAGCAGTTTACCGGAGATCCTTATCCTTGTTGTAGAGCGGAGCGCTTTCCAGGATTTCTGTATCCTGTATCCTGGAATTAGGCATTCGCTATATGTGGGTATTCTGTATGCTGCGTGTAGCAGAAGCAGCTTTCGGGAGTTCTATAGCCTAAGTGTAGAGAGATGCAGTTTCCAGTAGTTCTGTATGTTGAATGTAGAGAGAAGCTGTTTCCAAGAGTTCTGTAGGCTGAGAGTAGGCATACGCTGGATATGGGATTCCTGTAGCCTGAGTGTAGCCGACGCAGCTTATGGGAGTTCTGTAACCCTGAATTCGAAAGTCACATTTTACCGAAGTTCTGTATCAGAGTGTAGGGAGAAGCTGTTTCCAAGAATTCTGCAGCCTATGAGCAGGTATTCGCTCTATGCGGGTTTTGTGTATGCCTAGTGTGGCAGACGCAGCTTATGGGCGTTCTGTATCTTGAATGCAGTGAGACACAGTTTTCCAGAGTTCTGTATATGGGTGTAGAGAGAAACTGTTTCCAGGAGTTCTAGAGCCTGGCAAGAGGCATACGCAGTAATTGGGATTTCTGTATCCTGAGTGTGGGAGACGCCGCTTCTGGGAGCTCCGCTACCTGGATATAGAGAGAAGCAGTTTACCGGAGTTCTGTACCCTTGGTGTAGAGAGCAGCTGTTTACTGGAGTTCTGTAGCCTGGAATGAGGCATTCGCTATATGCGGGTTTTCTGTATGCTGAGTGTAGGAGACGCCGCTTAGGGGAGCTCTGCTACATGGATATAGAGAGAAGCAGTTTACCGGAGATCCTTATCCTTGTTGTAGAGCGGAGCGCTTTCCAGGATTTCTGTATCCTGGAATTAGGCATTCGCTATATGTGGGTATTCTGTATGCTGCGTGTAGGAGATGCAGCTTTCGGGAGTTCTATAGCCTAAGTGTAGAGAGATGCAGTTTCCAGTAGTTCTGTATGTTGAATGTAGAGAGAAGCTGTTTCCAAGAGTTCTGTAGTCTGAGAGTAGGCATACGCTGGATATGGGATTCCTGTAGCCTGAGTGTAGCCGACGCAGCTTATGGGAGTTCTGTAACCCTGAATTCGAAAGTCACATTTTACCGAAGTTCTGTATCAGAGTGTAGGGAGAAGCTGTTTCCAAGAATTCTGCAGCCTATGAGCAGGTATTCGCTCTATGCGGGTTTTGTGTATGCCTAGTGTGGCAGACGCAGCTTATGGGAGTTCTGTATCTTGAATGCAGTGAGACACAGTTTGCCAGAGTTCTGTATATGGGTGTAGAGAGAAACTGTTTCCAGGAGTTCTAGAGCCTGGCAAGAGGCATACGCAGTAATTGGGATTTCTGTATCCTGAGTGTGGGAGACGCCGCTTCTGGGAGCTCCGCTACCTGGATATAGAGAGAAGCAGTTTACCGGAGTTCTGTACCCTTGGTGTAGAGAGCAGCTGTTTACTGGAGTTCTGTAGCCTGGAATGAGGCATTCGCTATATGCGGGTTTTCTGTATGCTGAGTGTAGGAGACGCCGCTTCTGGGAGCTCCGCTACCTGGATATAGAGAGAAGTAGTTTACCGGAGCTCTGTATCCTTGGTGTAGAGAGCAGCTGTTTACTGGAGTTCTGTAGCCTGGAATGAGGCATTCGCTATATGCGGGTTTTCTGTATGCTGAGTGTAGGAGACGCCGCTTAGGGGAGCTCTGCTACCTGGATATAGAGAGAAGCAGTTTACTGGAGATCCTTATCCTTGTTGTAGAGCGGAGCGCTTTCCAGGATTTCTGTATCCTGTATCCTGGAATTAGGCATTCGCTATATGTGGGTATTCTGTATGCTGCGTGTAGCAGAAGCAGCTTTCGGGAGTTCTATAGCCTAAGTGTAGAGAGATGCAGTTTCCAGTAGTTCTGTATGTTGAATGTAGAGAGAAGCTGTTTCCAAGCGTTCTGTAGTCTGAGAGTAGGCATACGCTGTCTATGGGATTCCTGTAGCCTGAGTGTAGTCGACGCAGCTTATGGGAGTTCTGTAACCCTGAATTCGAAAGTCACATTTTACCGAAGTTCTGTATCAGAGTGTAGGGAGAAGCTGTTTCCAAGAATTCTGCAGCCTATGAGCAGGTATTCGCTCTATGCGGGTTTTGTGTATGCCTAGTGTGGCAGACGCAGCTTATGGGAGTTCTGTATCTTGAATGCAGTGAGACACAGTTTGCCAGAGTTCTGTATATGGGTGTAGAGAGAAACTGTTTCCAGGAGTTCTAGAGCCTGGCAAGAGGCATACGCAGTAATTGGGATTTCTGTATCCTGAGTGTGGGAGACGCCGCTTCTGGGAGTTCCGCTACCTGGATATAGAGAGAAGCAGTTTACCGGAGTTCTGTACCCTTGGTGTAGAGAGCAGCTGTTTGCTGGAGTTCTGTAGCCTGGAATGAGGCATTCGCTATATGCGGGTTTTCTGTATGCTGAGTGTAGGAGACGCCGCTTCTGGGAGCTCCGCTACCTGGATATAGAGAGAAGTAGTTTACCGGAGCTCTGTACCCTTGGTGTAGAGAGCAGCTGTTTACTGGAGTTCTGTAGCCTGGAATGAGGCATTCGCTATATGCGGGTTTTCTGTATGCTGAGTGTAGGAGACGCCGCTTAGGGGAGCTCTGCTACCTGGATATAGAGAGAAGCAGTTTACCGGAGATCCTTATCCTTGTTGTAGAGCGGAGCGCTTTCCAGGATTTCTGTATCCTGTATCCTGGAATTAGGCATTCGCTATATGTGGGTATTCTGTATGCTGCGTGTAGCAGAAGCAGCTTTCGGGAGTTCTATAGCCTAAGTGTAGAGAGATGCAGTTTCCAGTAGTTCTGTATGTTGAATGTAGAGAGAAGCTGTTTCCAAGAGTTCTGTAGTCTGAGAGTAGGCATACGCTGGATATGGGATTCCTGTAGCCTGAGTGTAGCCAACGCAGCTTATGGGAGTTCTGTAACCCTGAATTCGAAAGTCACATTTTACCGAAGTTCTGTATCAGAGTGTAGGGAGAAGCTGTTTGCAAGAATTCTGCAGCCTATGAGCAGGTATTCGCTCTATGCGGGTTTTGTGTATGCCTAGTGTGGCAGACGCAGCTTATGGGCGTTCTGTATCTTGAATGCAGTGAGACACAGTTTTCCAGAGTTCTGTATATGGGTGTAGAGAGAAACTGTTTCCAGGAGTTCTAGAGCCTGGCAAGAGGCATACGCAGTAATTGGGATTTCTGTCTCCTGAGTGTGGGAGACGCCGCTTCTGGGAGCTCCGCTACCTGGATATAGAGAGAAGCAGTTTACCGGAGTTCTGTACCCTTGGTGTAGAGAGCAGCTGTTTACTGGAGTTCTGTAGCCTGGAATGAGGCATTCGCTATATGCGGGTTTTCTGTATGCTGAGTGTAGGAGACGCCGCTTAGGGGAGCTCTGCTACATGGATATAGAGAGAAGCAGTTTACCGGAGATCCTTATCCTTGTTGTAGAGCGGAGCGCTTTCCAGGATTTCTGTATCCTGGAATTAGGCATTCGCTATATGTGGGTATTCTGTATGCTGCGTATAGGAGATGCAGCTTTTGGGAGTTCTATAGCCTAAGTGTAGAGAGATGCAGTTTCCAGTAGTTCTGTATGTTGAATGTAGAGAGAAGCTGTTTCCAAGAGTTCTGTAGTCTGAGAGTAGGCATACGCTGTCTATGGGATTCCTGTAGCCTGAGTGTAGCCGACGCAGCTTATGGGAGTTCTGTAACGCTGAATTCGAAAGTCACATTTTACCGAAGTTCTGTATCAGAGTGTAGGGAGAAGCTGTTTCCAAGAATACTGCAGCCTATGAGCAGGTATTCGCTCTATGCGGGTTTTGTGTATGCCTAGTGTGGCAGACGCAGCTTATGGGAGTTCTGTATCTTGAATGCAGTGAGACACAGTTTGCCAGAGTTCTGTATATGGGTGTAGAGAGAAACTGTTTCCAGGAGTTCTAGAGCCTGGCAAGAAGCATACGCAGTAATTGAGATTTCTGTATCCTGAGTGTGGGAGACGCCGCTTCTGGGAGCTCCGCTACCTGGATATAGAGAGAAGCAGTTTACCGGAGCTCTGTACCCTTGGTGTAGAGAGCAGCTGTTTACTGGAGTTCTGTAGCCTGGAATGAGGCATTCGCTATATGCGGGTTTTCTGTATGCTGAGTGTAGGAGACGCCGCTTGGGGGAGCTCTGCTACCTGGATATAGAGAGAAGCAGTTTACCGGAGATCCTTATCCTTGTTGTAGAGCGGAGCGCTTTCCAGGATTTCTGTATCCTGTATCCTGGAATTAGGCATTCGCTATATGTGGGTATTCTGTATGCTGCGTGTAGCAGAAGCAGCTTTCGGGAGTTCTATAGCCTAAGTGTAGAGAGATGCAGTTTCCAGTAGTTCTGTATGTTGAATGTAGAGAGAAGCTGTTTCCAAGCGTTCTGTAGTCTGAGAGTAGGCATACGCTGTCTATGGGATTCCTGTAGCCTGAGTGTAGCCGACGCAGCTTATGGGAGTTCTGTAACCCTGAATTCTTAAGTCACATTTTACCAAAGTTCTGTATCAGAGTGTAGGGAGAAGCTGTTTCCAAGAATTCTGCAGCCTATGAGCAGGTATTCGCTCTATGCGGGTTTTGTGTATGCCTAGTGTGGCAGACGCAGCTTATGGGAGTTCTGTATCTTGAATGCAGTGAGACACAGTTTGCCAGAGTTCTGTATATGGGTGTAGAGAGAAACTCTTTCCAGGAGTTCTAGAGCCTGGCAAGAGGCATACGCAGTAATTGGGATTTCTGTCTCCTGAGTGTGGGAGACGCCGCTTCTGGGAGCTCCGCTACCTGGATATAGAGAGAAGCAGTTTACCGGAGTTCTGTACCCTTGGTGTAGAGAGCAGCTGTTTACTGGAGTTCTGTAGCCTGGAATGAGGCATTCGCTATATGCGGGTTTTCTGTATGCTGAGTGTAGGAGACGCCGCTTCTGGGAGCTCCGCTACCTGGATATAGAGAGAAGTAGTTTACCGGAGCTCTGTACCCTTGGTGTAGAGAGCAGCTGTTTACTCGAGTTCTGTAGCCTGGAATGAGGCATTCGCTATATGCGGGTTTTCTGTATGCTGAGTGTAGGAGACGCCGCTTAGGGGAGCTCTGCTACCTGGATATAGAGAGAAGCAGTTTACCGGAGATCCTTATCCTTGTTGTAGAGCGGAACGCTTTCCAGGATTTCTGTATCCTGTATCCTGGAATTCGGCATTCGCTATATGTGGGTATTCTGTATGCTGCGTGTAGGAGATGCAGCTTTCGGGAGTTCTATAGCCTAAGTGTAGAGAGATGCAGTTTCCAGTAGTTCTGTATGTTGAATGTAGAGAGAAGCTGTTTCCAAGAGTTCTGTAGTCTGAGAGTAGGCATACGCTGGATATGGGATTCCTGTAGCCTGAGTGTAGCCGACGCAGCTTATGGGAGTTCTGTAACCCTGAATTCGAAAGTCACATTTTACCGAAGTTCTGTATCAGAGTGTAGGGAGAAGCTGTTTCCAAGAATTCTGCAGCCTATGAGCAGGTATTCGCTCTATGCGGGTTTTGTGTATGCCTAGTGTGGCAGACGCAGCTTATGGGAGTTCTGTATCTTGAATGCAGTGAGACACAGTTTGCCAGAGTTCTGTATATGGGTGTAGAGAGAAACTGTTTCCAGGAGTTCTAGAGCCTGGCAAGAGGCATACGCAGTAATTGGGATTTCTGTATCCTGAGTGTGGGAGACGCCGCTTCAGGGAGCTCCGCTACCTGGATATAGAGAGAAGCAGTTTACCGGAGCTCTGTACCCTTGGTGTAGAGAGCAGCTGTTTACTGGAGTTCTGTAGCCTGGAATGAGGCATTCGCTATATGCGGGTTTTCTGTATGCTGAGTGTAGGAGACGCCGCTTAGGGGAGCTCTGCTACCTGGATATAGAGAGAAGCAGTTTACCGGAGATCCTTATCCTTGTTGTAGAGCGGAGCGCTTTCCAGGATTTCTGTATCCTGTATCCTGGAATTAGGCATTCGCTATATGTGGGTATTCTGTATGCTGCGTGTAGCAGAAGCAGCTTTCGGGAGTTCTATAGCCTAAGTGTAGAGAGATGCAGTTTCCAGTAGTTCTGTATGTTGAATGTAGAGAGAAGCTGTTTCCAAGCGTTCTGTAGTCTGAGAGTAGGCATACGCTGTCTATGGGATTCCTGTAGCCTGAGTGTAGCCGACGCAGCTTATGGGAGTTCTGTAACCCTGAATTCGAAAGTCACATTTTACCGAAGTTCTGTATCAGAGTGTAGGGAGAAGCTGTTTCCAAGAATTCTGCAGCCTATGAGCAGGTATTCGCTCTATGCGGGTTTTCTGTATGCCTAGTGTGGCAGACGCAGCTTATGGGAGTTCTGTATCTTGAATGCAGTGAGACACAGTTTGCCAGAGGTCTGTATACGGGTGTAGAGAGAAACTGTTTCCAGGAGTTCTAGAGCCTGGCAAGAGGCATACGCAGTAATTGGGATTTCTGTATCCTGAGTGTGGGAGACGCCGCTTCTGGGAGCTCCGCTACCTGGATATAGAGAGAAGCAGTTTACCGGAGTTCTGTACCCTTGGTGTAGAGAGCAGCTGTTTGCTGGAGTTCTGTAGCCTGGAATGAGGCATTCGCTATATGCGGGTTTTCTGTATGCTGAGTGTAGGAGACGCCGCTTCTGGGAGCTCCGCTACCTGGATATAGAGAGAAGTAGTTTACCGGAGCTCTGTACCCTTGGTGTAGAGAGCAGCTGTTTACTGGAGTTCTGTAGCCTGGAATGAGGCATTCGCTATATGCGGGTTTTCTGTATGCTGAGTGTAGGAGACGCCGCTTAGGGGAGCTCTGCTACCTGGATATAGAGAGAAGCAGTTTACCGGAGATCCTTATCCTTGTTGTAGAGCGGAGCGCATTCCAGGATTTCTGTATCCTGTATCCTGGAATTAGGCATTCGCTATATGTGGGTATTCTGTATGCTGCGTGTAGCAGAAGCAGCTTTCGGGAGTTCTATAGCCTAAGTGTAGAGAGATGCAGTTTCCAGTAGTTCTGTATGTTGAATGTAGAGAGAAGCTGTTTCCAAGCGTTCTGTAGTCTGAGAGTAGGCATACGCTGTCTATGGGATTCCTGTAGCCTGAGTGTAGCCGACGCAGCTTATGGGAGTTCTGTAACCCTGAATTCGAAAGTCACATTTTACCGAAGTTCTGTATCAGAGTGTAGGGAGAAGCTGTTTCCAAGAATTCTGCAGCCTATGAGCAGGTATTCGCTCTATGCGGGTTTTCTGTATGCCTAGTGTGGCAGACGCAGCTTATGGGAGTTCTGTATCTTGAATGCAGTGAGACACAGTTTGCCAGAGTTCTGTATATGGGTGTAGAGAGAAACTCTTTCCAGGAGTTCTAGAGCCTGGCAAGAGGCATACGCAGTAATTGGGATTTCTGTCTCCTGAGTGTGGGAGACGCCGCTTCTGGGAGCTCCGCTACCTGGATATAGAGAGAAGCAGTTTACCGGAGTTCTGTACCCTTGGTGTAGAGAGCAGCTGTTTACTGGAGTTCTGTAGCCTGGAATGAGGCATTCGCTATATGCGGGTTTTCTGTATGCTGAGTGTAGGAGACGCCGCTTCTGGGAGCTCCGCTACCTGGATATAGAGAGAAGCAGTTTACCGGAGCTCTGTACCCTTGGTGTAGAGAGCAGCTGTTTACTGGAGTTCTGTAGCCTGGAATGAGGCATTCGCTATATGCAGGTTTTCTGTATGCTGAGTGTAGGAGACGCCGCTTAGGGGAGCTCTGCTACCTGGATATAGAGAGAAGCAATTTACCGGAGATCCTTATCCTTGTTGTAGAGCGGAGCGCTTTCCAGGATTTCTGTATCCTGTATCCTGGAATTCGGCATTCGCTATATGTGGGTATTCTGTATGCTGCGTGTAGCAGAAGCAGCTTTCGGGAGTTCTATAGCCTAAGTGTAGAGAGATGCAGTTTCCAGTAGTTCTATATGTTGAATGTAGAGAGAAGCTGTTTCCAAGTGTTCTGTAGTCTGAGAGTAGGCATACGCTGTCTATGGGATTCCTGTAGCCTGAGTGTAGCCGACGCAGCTTATGGGAGTTCTGTAACCCTGAATTCGAAAGTCACATTTTACCGAAGTTCTGTATCAGAGTGTAGGGAGAAGCTGTTTCCAAGAATTCTGCAGCCTATGAGCAGGTATTCGCTCTATGCGGGTTTTGTGTATGCCTAGTGTGGCAGACGCAGCTTATGGGAGTTCTGTATCTTGAATGCAGTGAGACACAGTTTTCCAGAGTTCTGTATATGGGTGTAGAGAGAAACTGTTTCCAGGAGTTCTAGAGCCTGGCAAGAGGCATACGCAGTAATTGGGATTTCTGTATCCTGAGTGTGGGAGACGCCGCTTCTGGGAGCTCCGCTACCTGGATATAGAGAGAAGCAGTTTACCGGAGTTCTGTACCCTTGGTGTAGAGAGCAGCTGTTTACTGGAGTTCTGTAGCCTGGAATGAGGCATTCGCTATATGCGGGTTTTCTGTATGCTGAGTGTAGGAGACGCCGCTTAGGGGAGCTCTGCTACCTGGATATAGAGAGAAGCAGTTTACCGGAGATCCTTATCCTTGTTGTAGAGCGGAGCGCTTTCCAGGATTTCTGTATCCTGTATCCTGGAATTAGGCATTCGCTATATGTGGGTATTCTGTATGCTGCGTGTAGCAGAAGCAGCTTTCGGGAGTTCTATAGCCTAAGTGTAGAGAGATGCAGTTTCCAGTAGTTCTGTATGTTGAATGTAGAGAGAAGCTGTTTCCAAGAGTTCTGTAGTCTGAGAGTAGGCATACGCTGTCTATGGGATTCCTGTAGCCTGAGTGTAGCTGACACAGCTTATGGGAGTTCTGTAACCCTGAATTCGAAAGTCACATTTTACCGAAGTTCTGTATCAGAGTGTAGGGAGAAGCTGTTTCCAAGAATTCTGCAGCCTATGAGCAGGTATTCGCTCTATGCGTGTTTTGTGTATGCCTAGTGTGGCAGACGCAGCTTATGGGAGTTCTGTATCTTGAATGCAGTGAGACACAGTTTGCCAGAGTTCTGTATATGGGTGTAGAGAGAAACTGTTTCCAGGAGTTCTAGAGCCTGGCAAGAGGCATACGCAGTAATTGGGATTTCTGTATCCTGAGTGTGGGAGACGCCGCTTCTGGGAGCTCCGCTACCTGGATATAGAGAGAAGCAGTTTACCGGAGTTCTGTACCCTTGGTGTAGAGAGCAGCTGTTTACTGGAGTTCTGTAGCCTGGAATGAGGCATTCGCTATATGCGGGTTTTCTGTATGCTGAGTGTAGGAGACGCCGCTTAGGGGAGCTCTGCTACCTGGATATAGAGAGAAGCAGTTTACCGGAGATCCTTATCCTTGTTGTAGAGCGGAGCGCTTTCCAGGATTTCTGTTTCCTATATCCTGGAATTAGGCATTCGCTATATGTGGGTATTCTGTATGCTGCG
This sequence comes from Lepus europaeus, assembly GCF_033115175.1. NCBI lineage: Eukaryota > Metazoa > Chordata > Mammalia > Lagomorpha > Leporidae > Lepus > Lepus europaeus. The sequence goes on from NW_026909619.1 coordinate 500,643, forward strand.
TGTAGCAGAAGCAGCTTTCGGGAGTTCTATAGCCTAAGTGTAGAGAGATGCAGTTTCCAGTAGTTCTGTATGTTGAATGTAGAGAGAAGCTGTTTCCAAGTGTTCTGTAGGCTGAGAGTAGGCATACGCTGTCTATGGGATTCCTGTAGCCTGAGTGTAGCCGACGCAGCTTATGGGAGTTCTGTAACCCTGAATTCGAAAGTCACATTTTACCTTAGTTCTGTATCAGAGTGTAGGGAGAAGCTGTTTCCAAGAATTCTGCAGCCTATGAGCAGGTATTCGCTCTATGCGGGTTTTGTGTATGCCCAGTGTGGCAGACGCAGCTTATGGGAGTTCTGTATCTTGAATGCAGTGAGACACAGTTTGCCAGAGTTCTGTATATGGGTGTAGAGAGAAACTGTTTCCAGGAGTTCTAGAGCCTGGCAAGAGGCATACGCAGTAATTGGGATTTCTGTATCCTGTGTGTGGGAGACGCCGCTTCTGGGAGCTCCGCTACCTGGATATAGAGAGAAGCAGTTTACCGGAGTTCTGTACCCTTGGTGTAGAGAGCAGCTGTTTACTGGAGTTCTGTAGCCTGGAATGAGGCATTCGCTATATGCAGGTTTTCTGTATGCTGAGTGTAGGAGACGCCGCTTACGGGAGCTCTGCTACCTGGATATAGAGAGAAGCAGTTTACCGGAGATCCTTATCCTTGTTGTAAAGCGGAGCGCTTTCCAGGATTTCTGTATCCTGGAATTAGGCATTCGCTATATGTGGGTATTCTGTATGCTGCATGTAGCAGAAGCAGCTTTTGGGAGTTCTATAGCCTAAGTGTAGAGAGATGCAGTTTCCAGTAGTTCTGTATGTTGAATGTAGAGAGAAGCTGTTTCCAAGAGTTCTGTAGTCTGAGAGTAGGCATACGCTGGATATGGGATTCCTGTAGCCTGAGTGTAGCTGACACAGCTTATGGGAGTTCTGTAACCCTGAATTAGAAAGTCACATTTTACCGAAGTTCTGTATCAGAGTGTAGGGAGAAGCTGTTTCCAAGAATTCTGCAGCCTATGAGCAGGTATTCGCTCTATGCGGGTTTTGTGTATGCCTAGTGTGGCAGACGCAGCTTATGGGAGTTCTGTATCTTGAATGCAGTGAGACACAGTTTGCCAGAGTTCTGTATATGGGTGTAGAGAGAAACTGTTTCCAGGAGTTCTAGAGCCTGGCAAGAGGCATACGCAGTAATTGGGATTTCTGTATCCTGAGTGTGGGAGACGCCGCTTCTGGGAGCTCCGCTACCTGGATATAGAGAGAAGCAGTTTACCGGAGTTCTGTACCCTTGGTGTAGAGAGCAGCTGTTTACTGGAGTTCTGTAGCGTGGAATGAGGCATTCGCTATATGCGGGTTTTCTGTATGCTGAGTGTAGGAGACACCGCTTAGGGGAGCTCTGCTACCTGGATATAGAGAGAAGCAGTTTACCGGAGATCATTTTCCATGTTGTAGAGCGGAGCGCATTCCAGGATTTCTGTATCCTGGATTTAGGCATTCGCTATATGTGGGTATTCTGTATGCTGCGCGTAGCAGAAGCAGCTTTCGGGAGTTCTATAGCCTAAGTGTAGAGAGATGCAGTTTCCAGTAGTTCTGTATGTTGAATGTAGAGAGAAGCTGTTTCCAAGAGTTCTGTAGGCTGAGAGTAGGCATACGCTGGATATGGGATTCCTGTAGCCTGAGTGTAGCCGACGCAGCTTATGGGAGTTCTGTAACCCTGAATTCGAAAGTCACATTTTACCGAAGTTCTGTATCAGAGTGTAGGGAGAAGCTGTTTCCAAGAATTCTGCAGCCTATGAACAGGTATTCGCTCTATGCGGGTTTTGTGTATGCCTAGTGTGGCAGACGCAGCTTATGGGAGTTCTGTATCTTGAATGCAGTGAGACACAGTTTGCCAGAGTTCTGTATATGGGTGTAGAGAGAAACTGTTTCCAGGAGTTCTAGAGCCTGGCAAGAGGCATACGCAGTAATTGGGATTTCTGTATCCTGAGTGTGGGAGACACCGCTTCTGGGAGCTCCGCTACCTGGATATAGAGAGAAGCAGTTTACCGGAGTTCTGTACCCTTGGTGTAGAGAGCAGCTGTTTACTGGAGTTCTGTAGCCTGGAATGAGGCATTCGCTATATGCGGGTTTTCTGTATGCTGAGTGTAGGAGACGCCGCTTAGGGGAGCTCTGCTACCTGGATATAGAGAGAAGCAGTTTACCGGAGATCCTTATCCTTGTTGTAGAGCGGAGCGCTTTCCAGGATTTCTGTTTCCTATATCCTGGAATTAGGCATTCGCTATATGTGGGTATTCTGTATGCTGCATGTAGCAGAAGCAGCTTTCGGGAGTTCTATAGCCTAAGTGTAGAGATATGCAGTTTCCAGTAGTTCTGTATGTTGAATGTAGAGAGAAGCTGTTTCCAAGAGTTCTGTAGGCTGAGAGTAGGCATACGCTGTCTATGGGATTCCTGTAGCCTGAGTGTAGCCGACGCAGCTTATGGGAGTTCTGTAACCCTGAATTAGAAAGTCACATTTTACCGAAGTTCTGTATCAGAGTGTAGGGAGAAGCTGTTTCCAAGAATTCTGCCGCCTATGAGCAGGTATTCGCTCTATGCGGGTTTTGTGTATGCCTAGTGTGGCAGACGCAGCTTATGGGAGTTCTGTATCTTGAATGCAGTGAGACACAGTTTGCCAGAGTTCTGTATATGGGTGTAGAGAGAAACTGTTTCCAGGAGTTCTAGAGCCTGGCAAGAGGCATACGCAGTAATTGGGATTTCTGTCTCCTGAGTGTGGGAGACGCCGCTTCTGGGAGCTCCGCTACCTGGATATAGAGAGAAGCAGTTTACCGGAGTTCTGTACCCTTGGTGTAGAGAGCAGCTGTTTACTGGAGTTCTGAAGCCTGGAATGAGGCATTCGCTATATGCGGGTTTTCTGTATGCTGAGTGTAGGAGACACCGCTTAGGGGAGCTCTGCTACCTGGATATAGAGAGAAGCAGTTTACCGGAGATCCTTATCCTTGTTGTAGAGCGGAGCGCTTTCCAGGATTTCTGTTTCCTATATCCTGGAATTAGGCATTCGCTGTATGTGGGTATTCTGTATGCTGCGTGTAGCAGAAGCAGCTTTCGGGAGTTCTATAGCCTAAGTGTAGAGAGATGCAGTTTCCAGTAGTTCTGTATGTTGAATGTAGAGAGAAGCTGTTTCCAAGAGTTCTGTAGTCTGAGAGTAGGCATACGCTGGATATGGGATTCCTGTAGCCTGAGTGTAGCCGACGCAGCTTATGGGAGTTCTGTAACCCTGAATTCGAAAGTCACATTTTACCGAAGTTCTGTATCAGAGTGTAGGGAGAAGCTGTTTCCAAGAATTCTGCAGCCTATGAGCAGGTATTCGCTCTATGCGGGTTTTGTGTATGCCTAGTGTGGCAGACGCAGCTTATGGGAGTTCTGTATCTTGAATGCAGTGAGACACAGTTTGCCAGAGTTCTGTATATGGGTGTAGAGAGAAACTGTTTCCAGGAGTTCTAGAGCCTGGCAAGAGGGATACGCAGTAATTGGGATTTCTGTATCCTGAGTGTGGGAGACGCCGCTTCTGGGAGCTCCGCTACCTGGATATAGAGAGAAGCAGTTTACCGGAGTTCTGTACCCTTGGTGTAGAGAGCAGCTGTTTACTGGAGTTCTGTAGCCTGGAATGAGGCATTCGCTATATGCGGGTTTTCTGTATGCTGAGTGTAGGAGACGCCGCTTAGGGGAGCTCTGCTACCTGGATATAGAGAGAAGCAGTTTACCGGAGATCCTTATCCATGTTGTAGAGCGGAGCGCATTCCAGGATTTCTGTATCCTGGAATTAGGCATTCGCTATATGTGGGTATTCTGTATGCTGCGCGTAGCAGAAGCAGCTTTCGGGAGTTCTATAGCCTAAGTGTAGAGAGATGCAGTTTCCAGTAGTTCTGTATGTTGAATGTAGAGAGAAGATGTTTCCAAGAGTTCTGTAGTCTGAGAGTAGGCATACGCTGGATATGGGATTCCTGTAGCCTGAGTGTAGCCGACGCAGCTTATGGGAGTTCTGTAACCCTGAATTCGAAAGTCACATTTTACCTTAGTTCTGTATCAGAGTGTAGGGAGAAGCTGTTTCCAAGCATTCTGCCGCCTATGAGCAGGTATTCGCTCTATGCGGGTTTTCTGTATGCCTAGAGTGGCAGACGCAGCTTATGGGAGTTCTGTATCTTGAATGCAGTGAGACACAGTTTGCCAGAGTTCTGTATATGGGTGTAGAGAGAAACTGTTTCCAGGAGTTCTAGAGCCTGGCAAGAGGCATACGCAGTAATTGGGATTTCTGTATCCTGAGTGTGGGAGACGCCGCTTCTGGGAGCTCCGCTACCTGGATATAGAGAGAAGCAGTTTACCGGAGTTCTGTACCCTTGGTGTAGAGAGCAGCTGTTTACTGGAGTTCTGTAGCCTGGAATGAGGCATTCGCTATATGCGGGTTTTCTGTATGCTGAGTGTAGGAGACGCCGCTTAGGGGAGCTCTGCTACCTGGATATAGAGAGAAGCAGTTTACCGGAGATCCTTATCCTTGTTGTAGAGCGGAGCGCTTTCCAGGATTTCTGTTTCCTATATCCTGGAATTAGGCATTCGCTATATGTGGGTATTCTGTATGCTGCGTGTAGCAGAAGCAGCTTTTGGGAGTTCTATAGCCTAAGTGTAGAGAGATGCAGTTTCCAGTAGTTCTGTATGTTGAATGTAGAGAGAAGCTGTTTCCAAGAGTTCTGTAGGCTGAGAGAAGGCATACGCTGTCTATGGGATTCCTGTAGCCTGAGTGTAGCCGACGCAGCTTATGGGAGTTCTGTAACCCTGAATTCGAAAGTCACATTTTACCGAAGTTCTGTATCAGAGTGTAGGGAGAAGCTGTTTGCAAGAATTCTGCAGCCTATGAGCAGGTATTCGCTCTATGCGGGTTTTGTGTATGCCTAGTGTGGCAGACGCAGCTTATGGGAGTTCTGTATCTTGAATGCAGTGAGACACAGTTTGCCAGAGTTCTGTATATGGGTGTAGAGAGAAACTGTTTCCAGGAGTTCTAGAGCCTGGCAAGAGGCATACGCAGTAATTGGGATTTCTGTATCCTGAGTGTGGGAGACGCCGCTTCTGGGAGCTCCGCTACCTGGATATAGAGAGAAGCAGTTTACCGGAGTTCTGTACCCTTGGTGTAGAGAGCAGCTGTTTACTGGAGTTCTGTAGCCTGGAATGAGGCATTCGCTATATGCGGGTTTTCTGTATGCTGAGTGTAGGAGACACCGCTTAGGGGAGCTCTGCTACCTGGATATAGAGAGAAGCAGTTTACCGGAGATCCTTATCCTTGTTGTAGAGCGGAGCGCTTTCCAGGATTTCTGTTTCCTATATCCTGGAATTAGGCATTCGCTGTATGTGGGTATTCTGTATGCTGCGTGTAGCAGAAGCAGCTTTCGGGAGTTCTATAGCCTAAGTGTAGAGAGATGCAGTTTCCAGTAGTTCTGTATGTTGAATGTAGAGAGAAGCTGTTTCCAAGAGTTCTGTAGGCTGAGAGTAGGCATACGCTGGATATGGGATTCCTGTAGCCTGAGTGTAGCCGACGCAGCTTATGGGAGTTCTGTAACCCTGAATTCGAAAGTCACATTTTACCGAAGTTCTGTATCAGAGTGTAGGGAGAAGCTGTTTCCAAGAATTCTGCAGCCTATGAGCAGGTATTCGCTCTATGCGGGTTTTGTGTATGCCTAGTGTGGCAGACGCAGCTTATGGGAGTTCTGTATCTTGAATGCAGTGAGACACAGTTTGCCAGAGTTCTGTATATGGGTGTAGAGAGAAACTGTTTCCAGGAGTTCTAGAGCCTGGCAAGAGGCATACGCAGTAATTGGGATTTCTGTCTCCTGAGTGTGGGAGACGCCGCTTCTGGGAGCTCCGCTACCTGGATATAGAGAGAAGCAGTTTACCGGAGTTCTGTACCCTTGGTGTAGAGAGCAGCTGTTTACTGGAGTTCTGTAGCCTGGAATGAGGCATTCGCTATATGCGGGTTTTCTGTATGCTGAGTGTAGGAGACGCCGCTTAGGGGAGCTCTGCTACCTGGATATAGAGAGAAGCAGTTTACCGGAGATCCTTATCCATGTGGTAGAGCGGAGTGCATTCCAGGATTTCTGTATCCTGGAATTAGGCATTCGCTATATGTGGGTATTCTGTATGCTGCGCGTAGCAGAAGCAGCTTTCGGGAGTTCTATAGCCTAAGTGTAGAGAGATGCAGTTTCCAGTAGTTCTGTATGTTGAATGTAGAGAGAAGCTGTTTCCAAGAGTTCTGTAGTCTGAGAGTAGGCATACGCTGGATATGGGATTCCTGTAGCCTGAGTGTAGCCGACGCAGCTTATGGGAGTTCTGTAACCCTGAATTCGAAAGTCACATTTTACCTTAGTTCTGTATCAGAGTGTAGGGAGAAGCTGTTTCCAAGCATTCTGCCGCCTATGAGCAGGTATTCGCTCTATGCGGGTTTTCTGTATGCCTAGAGTGGCAGACGCAGCTTATGGGAGTTCTGTATCTTGAATGCAGTGAGACACAGTTTCCCAGAGTTCTGTATATGGGTGTAGAGAGAAACTGTTTCCAGGAGTTCTAGAGCCTGGCAAGAGGCATACGCAGTAATTGGGATTTCTGTCTCCTGAGTGTGGGAGACGCCGCTTCTGGGAGCTCCGCTACCTGGATATAGAGAGAAGCAGTTTACCGGAGTTCTGTACCCTTGGTGTAGAGAGCAGCTGTTTACTGGAGTTCTGTAGCCTGGAATGAGGCATTCGCTATATGCGGGTTTTCTGTATGCTGAGTGTAGGAGACGCCGCTTAGGGGAGCTCTGCTACCTGGATATAGAGAGAAGCAGTTTACCGGAGATCCTTATCCATGTGGTAGAGCGGAGCGCATTCCAGGATTTCTGTATCCTGGAATTAGGCATTCGCTATATGTGGGTATTCTGTATGCTGCGCGTAGCAGAAGCAGCTTTCGGGAGTTCTATAGCCTAAGTGTAGAGAGATGCAGTTTCCAGTAGTTCTGTATGTTGAATGTAGAGAGAAGCTGTTTCCAAGAGTTCTGTAGTCTGAGAGTAGGCATACGCTGGATATGGGATTCCTGTAGCCTGAGTGTAGCCGACGCAGCTTATGGGAGTTCTGTAACCCTGAATTCGAAAGTCACATTTTACCTTAGTTCTGTATCAGAGTGTAGGGAGAAGCTGTTTCCAAGCATTCTGCCGCCTATGAGCAGGTATTCGCTCTATGCGGGTTTTCTGTATGCCTAGAGTGGCAGACGCAGCTTATGGGAGTTCTGTATCTTGAATGCAGTGAGACACAGTTTCCCAGAGTTCTGTATATGGGTGTAGAGAGAAACTGTTTCCAGGAGTTCTAGAGCCTGGCAAGAGGCATACGCAGTAATTGGGATTTCTGTATCCTGAGTGTGGGAGACGCCGCTTCTGGGAGCTCCGCTACCTGGATATAGAGAGAAGCAGTTTACCGGAGTTCTGTACCCTTGGTGTAGAGAGCAGCTGTTTACTGGAGTTCTGTAGCCTGGAATGAGGCATTCGCTATATGCGGGTTTTCTGTATGCTGAGTGTAGGAGACGCCGCTTAGGGGAGCTCTGCTACCTGGATATAGAGAGAAGCAGTTTACCGGAGATCCTTATCCTTGTTGTAGAGCGGAGCGCTTTCCAGGATTTCTGTATCCTGTATCCTGGAATTAGGCATTCGCTATATGTGGGTATTCTGTATGCTGCGTGTAGCAGAAGCAGCTTTCGGGAGTTCTATAGCCTAAGTGTAGAGAGATGCAGTTTCCAGTAGTTCTGTATGTTGAATGTAGAGAGAAGCTGTTTCCAAGAGTTCTGTAGGCTGAGAGTAGGCATACGCTGTCTATGGGATTCCTGTAGCCTGAGTGTAGCCGACGCAGCTTATGGGAGTTCTGTAACCCTGAATTCGAAAGTCACATTTTACCGAAGTTCTGTATCAGAGTGTAGGGAGAAGCTGTTTCCAAGAATTCTGCAGCCTATGAGCAGGTATTCGCTCTATGCGGGTTTTGTGTATGCCTAGTGTGGCAGACGCAGCTTATGGGAGTTCTGTATGTTGAATGCAGTGAGACACAGTTTGCCAGAGTTCTGTATATGGGTGTAGAGAGAAACTGTTTCCAGGAGTTCTAGAGCCTGGCAAGAGGCATACGCAGTAATTGGGATTTCTGTATCCTGAGTGTGGGAGACGCCGCTTCTGGGAGCTCCGCTACCTGGATATAGAGAGAAGCAGTTTACCGGAGTTCTGTACCCTTGGTGTAGAGAGCAGCTGTTTACTGGAGTTCTGTAGCCTGGAATGAGGCATTCGCTATATGCGGGTTTTCTGTATGCTGAGTGTAGGAGACGCCGCTTAGGGGAGCTCTGCTACCTGGATATAGAGAGAAGCAGTTTACCGGAGATCCTTATCCTTGTTGTAGAGCGGAGCGCTTTCCAGGATTTCTGTATCCTGGAATTAGGCATTCGCTATATGTGGGTATTCTGTATGCTGCGTGTAGCAGAAGCAGCTTTTGGGAGTTCTATAGCCTAAGTGTAGAGAGATGCAGTTTCCAGTAGTTCTGTATGTTGAATGTAGAGAGAAGCTGTTTCCAAGAGTTCTGTAGGCTGAGAGTAGGCATACGCTGGATATGGGATTCCTGTAGCCTGAGTGTAGCTGACACAGCTTATGCGAGTTCTGTAACCCTGAATTAGAAAGTCACATTTTACCGAAGTTCTGTATCAGAGTGTAGGGAGAAGCTGTTTGCAAGAATTCTGCAGCCTATGAGCAGGTATTCGCTCTATGCGGGTTTTGTGTATGCCTAGTGTGGCAGACGCAGCTTATGGGAGTTCTGTATCTTGAATGCAGTGAGACACAGTTTGCCAGAGTTCTGTATATGGGTGTAGAGAGAAACTGTTTCCAGGAGTTCTAGAGCCTGGCAAGAGGGATACGCAGTAATTGGGATTTCTGTATCCTGAGTGTGGGAGACGCCGCTTCTGGGAGCTCCGCTACCTGGATATAGAGAGAAGCAGTTTACCGGAGTTCTGTACCCTTGGTGTAGAGAGCAGCTGTTTACTGGAGTTCTGTAGCCTGGAATGAGGCATTCGCTATATGCGGGTTTTCTGTATGCTGAGTGTAGGAGACGCCGCTTAGGGGAGCTCTGCTACCTGGATATAGAGAGAAGCAGTTTACCGGAGATCCTTATCCTTGTTGTAGAGCGGAGCGCTTTCCAGGATTTCTGTTTCCTATATCCTGGAATTAGGCATTCGCTATATGTGGGTATTCTGTATGCTGCGTGTAGCAGAAGCAGCTTTCGGGAGTTCTATAGCCTAAGTGTAGAGAGATGCAGTTTCCAGTAGTTCTGTATGTTGAATGTAGAGAGAAGCTGTTCCCAAGAGTTCTGTAGGCTGAGAGTAGGCATACGCTGTCTATGGGATTCCTGTAGCCTGAGTGTAGCTGACACAGCTTATGGGAGTTCTGTAACCCTGAATTAGAAAGTCACATTTTACCGAAGTTCTGTATCAGAGTGTAGGGAGAAGCTGTTTCCAAGAATTCTGCAGCCTATGAGCAGGTATTCGCTCTATGCGGGTTTTGTGTATGCCTAGTGTGGCAGACGCAGCTTATGGGAGTTCTGTATCTTGAATGCAGTGAGACACAGTTTGCCAGAGTTCTGTATATGGGTGTAGAGAGAAACTGTTTCCAGGAGTTCTAGAGCCTGGCAAGAGGCATACGCAGTAATTGGGATTTCTGTATCCTGAGTGTGGGAGACGCCGCTTCTGGGAGCTCCGCTACCTGGATATAGAGAGAAGCAGTTTACCGGAGTTCTGTACCCTTGGTGTAGAGAGCAGCTGTTTACTGGAGTTCTGTAGCCTGGAATGAGGCATTCGCTATATGCGGGTTTTCTGTATGCTGAGTGTAGGAGACGCCGCTTAGGGGAGCTCTGCTACCTGGATATAGAGAGAAGCAGTTTACCGGAGATCCTTATCCTTGTTGTAGAGCGGAGCGCTTTCCAGGATTTCTGTTTCCTATATCCTGGAATTAGGCATTCGCTATATGTGGGTATTCTGTATGCTGCATGTAGCAGAAGCAGCTTTCGGGAGTTCTATAGCCTAAGTGTAGAGATATGCAGTTTCCAGTAGTTCTGTATGTTGAATGTAGAGAGAAGCTGTTTCCAAGAGTTCTGTAGTCTGAGAGTAGGCATACGCTGTCTATGGGATTCCTGTAGCCTGAGTGTAGCCGACGCAGCTTATGGGAGTTCTGTAACCCTGAATTCGAAAGTCACATTTTACCGAAGTTCTGTATCAGAGTGTAGGGAGAAGCTGTTTGCAAGAATTCTGCAGCCTATGAGCAGGTATTCGCTCTATGCGGGTTTTGTGTATGCCTAGTGTGGCAGACGCAGCTTATGGGAGTTCTGTATCTTGAATGCAGTGAGACACAGTTTGCCAGAGTTCTGTATATGGGTGTAGAGAGAAACTGTTTCCAGGAGTTCTAGAGCCTGGCAAGAGGCATACGCAGTAATTGGGATTTCTGTATCCTGAGTGTGGGAGACGCCGCTTCTGGGAGCTCCGCTACCTGGATATAGAGAGAAGCAGTTTACCGGAGTTCTGTACCCTTGGTGTAGAGAGCAGCTGTTTACTGGAGTTCTGTAGCCTGGAATGAGGCATTCGCTATATGCGGGTTTTCTGTATGCTGAGTGTAGGAGACGCCGCTTAGGGGAGCTCTGCTACCTGGATATAGAGAGAAGCAGTTTACCGGAGATCCTTATCCTTGTTGTAGAGCGGAGCGCTTTCCAGGATTTCTGTTTCCTATATCCTGGAATTAGGCATTCGCTGTATGTGGGTATTCTGTATGCTGCGTGTAGCAGAAGCAGCTTTCGGGAGTTCTATAGCCTAAGTGTAGAGAGATGCAGTTTCCAGTAGTTCTGTATGTTGAATGTAGAGAGAAGCTGTTTCCAAGAGTTCTGTAGTCTGAGAGTAGGCATACGCTGGATATGGGATTCCTGTAGCCTGAGTGTAGCCGACGCAGCTTATGGGAGTTCTGTAACCCTGAATTCGAAAGTCACATTTTACCGAAGTTCTGTATCAGAGTGTAGGGAGAAGCTGTTTCCAAGCATTCTGCCGCCTATGAGCAGGTATTCGCTCTATGCGGGTTTTGTGTATGCCTAGTGTGGCAGACGCAGCTTATGGGAGTTCTGTATCTTGAATGCAGTGAGACACAGTTTGCCAGAGTTCTGTATATGGGTGTAGAGAGAAACTGTTTCCAGGATTTCTAGAGCCTGGCAAGAGGCATACGCAGTAATTGGGATTTCTGTCTCCTGTGTGTGGGAGACGCCGCTTCTGGGAGCTCCGCTACCTGGATATAGAGAGAAGCAGTTTACCGGAGTTCTGTACCCTTGGTGTAGAGAGCAGCTGTTTACTGGAGTTCTGTAGCCTGGAATGAGGCATTCGCTATATGCGGGTTTTCTGTATGCTGAGTGTAGGAGACGCCGCTTAGGGGAGCTCTGCTACCTGGATATAGAGAGAAGCAGTTTACCGGAGATCCTTATCCTTGTTGTAGAGCGGAGCGCTTTCCAGGATTTCTGTTTCCTATATCCTGGAATTAGGCATTCGCTATATGTGGGTATTCTGTATGCTGCGTGTAGCAGAAGCAGCTTTCGGGAGTTCTATAGCCTAAGTGTAGAGAGATGCAGTTTCCAGTAGTTCTGTATGTTGAATGTAGAGAGAAGCTGTTTCCAAGAGTTCTGTAGTCTGAGAGTAGGCATACGCTGGATATGGGATTCCTGTAGCCTGAGTGTAGCTGACACAGCTTATGGGAGTTCTGTAACCCTGAATTAGAAAGTCACATTTTACCGAAGTTCTGTATCAGAGTGTAGGGAGAAGCTGTTTCCAAGAATTCTGCAGCCTATGAGCAGGTATTCGCTCTATGCGGGTTTTGTGTATGCCTAGTGTGGCAGACGCAGCTTATGGGAGTTCTGTATCTTGAATGCAGTGAGACACAGTTTGCCAGAGTTCTGTATATGGGTGTAGAGAGAAACTGTTTCCAGGAGTTCTAGAGCCTGGCAAGAGGCATACGCAGTAATTGGGATTTCTGTATCCTGAGTGTGGGAGACGCCGCTTCTGGGAGCTCCGCTACCTGGATATAGAGAGAAGCAGTTTACCGGAGTTCTGTACCCTTGGTGTAGAGAGCAGCTGTTTACTGGAGTTCTGTAGCATGGAATGAGGCATTCGCTATATGCGGGTTTTCTGTATGCTGACTGTAGGAGACGCCGCTTAGGGGAGCTCTGCTACCTGGATATAGAGAGAAGCAGTTTACCGGAGATCATTTTCCATGTTGTAGAGCGGAGCGCATTCCAGGATTTCTGTATCCTGGAATTAGGCATTCGCTATATGTGGGTATTCTGTATGCTGCGCGTAGCAGAAGCAGCTTTCGGGAGTTCTATAGCCTAAGTGTAGAGAGATGCAGTTTCCAGTAGTTCTGTATGTTGAATGTAGAGAGAAGCTGTTTCCAAGAGTTCTGTAGTCTGAGAGTAGGCATACGCTGTCTATGGGATTCCTGTAGCCTGAGTGTAGCCGACGCAGCTTATGGGAGTTCTGTAACCCTGAATTCGAAAGTCACATTTTACCGAAGTTCTGTATCAGAGTGTAGGGAGAAGCTGTTTCCAAGAATTCTGCAGCCTATGAACAGGTATTCGCTCTATGCGGGTTTTGTGTATGCCTAGTGTGGCAGACGCAGCTTATGGGCGTTCTGTATCTTGAATGCAGTGAGACACAGTTTTCCAGAGTTCTGTATATGGGTGTAGAGAGAAACTGTTTCCAGGAGTTCTAGAGCCTGGCAAGAGGCATACGCAGTAATTGGGATTTCTGTATCCTGAGTGTGGGAGACGCCGCTTCTGGGAGCTCCGCTACCTGGATATAGAGAGAAGCAGTTTACCGGAGTTCTGTACCCTTGGTGTAGAGAGCAGCTGTTTACTGGAGTTCTGTAGCCTGGAATGAGGCATTCGCTATATGCGGGTTTTCTGTATGCTGAGTGTAGGAGACGCCGCTTAGGGGAGCTCTGCTACCTGGATATAGAGAGAAGCAGTTTACCGGAGATCCTTATCCATGTGGTAGAGCGGAGCGCATTCCAGGATTTCTGTATCCTGGAATTAGGCATTCGCTATATGTGGGTATTCTGTATGCTGCGCGTAGCAGAAGCAGCTTTCGGGAGTTCTATAGCCTAAGTGTAGAGAGATGCAGTTTCCAGTAGTTCTGTATGTTGAATGTAGAGAGAAGCTGTTTCCAAGAGTTCTGTAGTCTGAGAGTAGGCATACGCTGGATATGGGATTCCTGTAGCCTGAGTGTAGCCGACGCAGCTTATGGGAGTTCTGTAACCCTGAATTCGAAAGTCACATTTTACCTTAGTTCTGTATCAGAGTGTAGGGAGAAGCTGTTTCCAAGCATTCTGCCGCCTATGAGCAGGTATTCGCTCTATGCGGGTTTTCTGTATGCCTAGAGTGGCAGACGCAGCTTATGGGAGTTCTGTATCTTGAATGCAGTGAGACACAGTTTGCCAGAGTTCTGTATATGGGTGTAGAGAGAAACTGTTTCCAGGAGTTCTAGAGCCTGGCAAGAGGCATACGCAGTAATTGGGATTTCTGTATCCTGAGTGTGGGAGACGCCGCTTCTGGGAGCTCCGCTACCTGGATATAGAGAGAAGCAGTTTACCGGAGTTCTGTACCCTTGGTGTAGAGAGCAGCTGTTTACTGGAGTTCTGTAGCCTGGAATGAGGCATTCGCTATATGCGGGTTTTCTGTATGCTGAGTGTAGGAGACGCCGCTTAGGGGAGCTCTGCTACCTGGATATAGAGAGAAGCAGTTTACCGGAGATCCTTATCCTTGTTGTAGAGCGGAGCGCTTTCCAGGATTTCTGTATCCTGTATCCTGGAATTAGGCATTCGCTATATGTGGGTATTCTGTATGCTGCGTGTAGCAGAAGCAGCTTTCGGGAGTTCTATAGCCTAAGTGTAGAGAGATGCAGTTTCCAGTAGTTCTGTATGTTGAATGTAGAGAGAAGCTGTTTCCAAGAGTTCTGTAGGCTGAGAGTAGGCATACGCTGTCTATGGGATTCCTGTAGCCTGAGTGTAGCCGACGCAGCTTATGGGAGTTCTGTAACCCTGAATTCGAAAGTCACATTTTACCGAAGTTCTGTATCAGAGTGTAGGGAGAAGCTGTTTCCAAGAATTCTGCAGCCTATGAGCAGGTATTCGCTCTATGCGGGTTTTGTGTATGCCTAGTGTGGCAGACGCAGCTTATGGGAGTTCTGTATGTTGAATGCAGTGAGACACAGTTTGCCAGAGTTCTGTATATGGGTGTAGAGAGAAACTGTTTCCAGGAGTTCTAGAGCCTGGCAAGAGGCATACGCAGTAATTGGGATTTCTGTATCCTGAGTGTGGGAGACGCCGCTTCTGGGAGCTCCGCTACCTGGATATAGAGAGAAGCAGTTTACCGGAGTTCTGTACCCTTGGTGTAGAGAGCAGCTGTTTACTGGAGTTCTGTAGCCTGGAATGAGGCATTCGCTATATGCGGGTTTTCTGTATGCTGAGTGTAGGAGACGCCGCTTAGGGGAGCTCTGCTACCTGGATATAGAGAGAAGCAGTTTACCGGAGATCCTTATCCTTGTTGTAGAGCGGAGCGCTTTCCAGGATTTCTGTATCCTGGAATTAGGCATTCGCTATATGTGGGTATTCTGTATGCTGCTCGTAGCAGAAGCAGCTTTCGGGAGTTCTATAGCCTAAGTGTAGAGAGATGCAGTTTCCAGTAGTTCTGTATGTTGAATGTAGAGAGAAGCTGTTTCCAAGAGTTCTGTAGTCTGAGAGTAGGCATACGCTGGATATGGGATTCCTGTAGCCTGAGTGTAGCCGACGCAGCTTATGGGAGTTCTGTAACCCTGAATTCGAAAGTCACATTTTACCGAAGTTCTGTATCAGAGTGTAGGGAGAAGCTGTTTCCAAGCATTCTGCCGCCTATGAGCAGGTATTCGCTCTATGCGGGTTTTCTGTATGCCTAGAGTGGCAGACGCAGCTTATGGGAGTTCTGTATCTTGAATGCAGTGAGACACAGTTTGCCAGAGTTCTGTATATGGGTGTAGAGAGAAACTGTTTCCAGGAGTTCTAGAGCCTGGCAAGAGGCATACGCAGTAATTGGGATTTCTGTATCCTGAGTGTGGGAGACGCCGCTTCTGGGAGCTCCGCTACCTGGATATAGAGAGAAGCAGTTTACCGGAGTTCTGTACCCTTGGTGTAGAGAGCAGCTGTTTACTGGAGTTCTGTAGCCTGGAATGAGGCATTCGCTATATGCGGGTTTTCTGTATGCTGAGTGTAGGAGACGCCGCTTAGGGGAGCTCTGCTACCTGGATATAGAGAGAAGCAGTTTACCGGAGATCCTTATCCTTGTTGTAGAGCGGAGCGCTTTCCAGGATTTCTGTTTCCTATATCCTGGAATTAGGCATTCGCTATATGTGGGTATTCTGTATGCTGCGTGTAGCAGAAGCAGCTTTCGGGAGTTCTATAGCCTAAGTGTAGAGAGATGCAGTTTCCAGTAGTTCTGTATGTTGAATGTAGAGAGAAGCTGTTTCCAAGAGTTCTGTAGGCTGAGAGAAGGCATACGCTGTCTATGGGATTCCTGTAGCCTGAGTGTAGCCGACGCAGCTTATGGGAGTTCTGTAACCCTGAATTCGAAAGTCACATTTTACCGAAGTTCTGTATCAGAGTGTAGGGAGAAGCTGTTTGCAAGAATTCTGCAGCCTATGAGCAGGTATTCGCTCTATGCGGGTTTTGTGTATGCCTAGTGTGGCAGACGCAGCTTATGGGAGTTCTGTATCTTGAATGCAGTGAGACACAGTTTGCCAGAGTTCTGTATATGGGTGTAGAGAGAAACTGTTTCCAGGAGTTCTAGAGCCTGGCAAGAGGCATACGCAGTAATTGGGATTTCTGTATCCTGAGTGTGGGAGACGCCGCTTCTGGGAGCTCCGCTACCTGGATATAGAGAGAAGCAGTTTACCGGAGTTCTGTACCCTTGGTGTAGAGAGCAGCTGTTTACTGGAGTTCTGTAGCCTGGAATGAGGCATTCGCTATATGCGGGTTTTCTGTATGCTGAGTGTAGGAGACACCGCTTAGGGGAGCTCTGCTACCTGGATATAGAGAGAAGCAGTTTACCGGAGATCCTTATCCTTGTTGTAGAGCGGAGCGCTTTCCAGGATTTCTGTTTCCTATATCCTGGAATTAGGCATTCGCTGTATGTGGGTATTCTGTATGCTGCGTGTAGCAGAAGCAGCTTTCGGGAGTTCTATAGCCTAAGTGTAGAGAGATGCAGTTTCCAGTAGTTCTGTATGTTGAATGTAGAGAGAAGCTGTTTCCAAGAGTTCTGTAGGCTGAGAGTAGGCATACGCTGGATATGGGATTCCTGTAGCCTGAGTGTAGCCGACGCAGCTTATGGGAGTTCTGTAACCCTGAATTCGAAAGTCACATTTTACCGAAGTTCTGTATCAGAGTGTAGGGAGAAGCTGTTTGCAAGAATTCTGCAGCCTATGAGCAGGTATTCGCTCTATGCGGGTTTTGTGTATGCCTAGTGTGGCAGACGCAGCTTATGGGAGTTCTGTATCTTGAATGCAGTGAGACACAGTTTGCCAGAGTTCTGTATATGGGTGTAGAGAGAAACTGTTTCCAGGATTTCTAGAGCCTGGCAAGAGGCATACGCAGTAATTGGGATTTCTGTCTCCTGTGTGTGGGAGACGCCGCTTCTGGGAGCTCCGCTACCTGGATATAGAGAGAAGCAGTTTACCGGAGTTCTGTACCCTTGGTGTAGAGAGCAGCTGTTTACTGGAGTTCTGTAGCCTGGAATGAGGCATTCGCTATATGCGGGTTTTCTGTATGCTGAGTGTAGGAGACGCCGCTTAGGGGAGCTCTGCTACCTGGATATAGAGAGAAGCAGTTTACCGGAGATCCTTATCCATGTTGTAGAGTGGAGCGCATTCCAGGATTTCTGTATCCTGGAATTAGGCATTCGCTATATGTGGGTATTCTGTATGCTGCTCGTAGCAGAAGCAGCTTTCGGGAGTTCTATAGCCTAAGTGTAGAGAGATGCAGTTTCCAGTAGTTCTGTATGTTGAATGTAGAGAGAAGATGTTTCCAAGAGTTCTGTAGTCTGAGAGTAGGCATACGCTGGATATGGGATTCCTGTAGCCTGAGTGTAGCCGACGCAGCTTATGGGAGTTCTGTAACCCTGAATTCGAAAGTCACATTTTACCGAAGTTCTGTATCAGAGTGTAGGGAGAAGCTGTTTCCAAGCATTCTGCCGCCTATGAGCAGGTATTCGCTCTATGCGGGTTTTCTGTATGCCTAGAGTGGCAGACGCAGCTTATGGGAGTTCTGTATCTTGAATGCAGTGAGACACAGTTTGCCAGAGTTCTGTATATGGGTGTAGAGAGAAACTGTTTCCAGGAGTTCTAGAGCCTGGCAAGAGGCATACGCAGTAATTGGGATTTCTGTATCCTGAGTGTGGGAGACGCCGCTTCTGGGAGCTCCGCTACCTGGATATAGAGAGAAGCAGTTTACCGGAGTTCTGTACCCTTGGTGTAGAGAGCAGCTGTTTACTGGAGTTCTGTAGCCTGGAATGAGGCATTCGCTATATGCGGGTTTTCTGTATGCTGAGTGTAGGAGACGCCGCTTAGGGGAGCTCTGCTACCTGGATATAGAGAGAAGCAGTTTACCGGAGATCCTTATCCTTGTTGTAGAGCGGAGCGCTTTCCAGGATTTCTGTTTCCTATATCCTGGAATTAGGCATTCGCTATATGTGGGTATTCTGTATGCTGCGTGTAGCAGAAGCAGCTTTCGGGAGTTCTATAGCCTAAGTGTAGAGAGATGCAGTTTCCAGTAGTTCTGTATGTTGAATGTAGAGAGAAGCTGTTTCCAAGAGTTCTGTAGGCTGAGAGAAGGCATACGCTGTCTATGGGATTCCTGTAGCCTGAGTGTAGCCGACGCAGCTTATGGGAGTTCTGTAACCCTGAATTCGAAAGTCACATTTTACCGAAGTTCTGTATCAGAGTGTAGGGAGAAGCTGTTTGCAAGAATTCTGCAGCCTATGAGCAGGTATTCGCTCTATGCGGGTTTTGTGTATGCCTAGTGTGGCAGACGCAGCTTATGGGAGTTCTGTATCTTGAATGCAGTGAGACACAGTTTGCCAGAGTTCTGTATATGGGTGTAGAGAGAAACTGTTTCCAGGAGTTCTAGAGCCTGGCAAGAGGCATACGCAGTAATTGGGATTTCTGTATCCTGAGTGTGGGAGACGCCGCTTCTGGGAGCTCCGCTACCTGGATATAGAGAGAAGCAGTTTACCGGAGTTCTGTACCCTTGGTGTAGAGAGCAGCTGTTTACTGGAGTTCTGTAGCCTGGAATGAGGCATTCGCTATATGCGGGTTTTCTGTATGCTGAGTGTAGGAGACACCGCTTAGGGGAGCTCTGCTACCTGGATATAGAGAGAAGCAGTTTACCGGAGATCCTTATCCTTGTTGTAGAGCGGAGCGCTTTCCAGGATTTCTGTTTCCTATATCCTGGAATTAGGCATTCGCTGTATGTGGGTATTCTGTATGCTGCGTGTAGCAGAAGCAGCTTTCGGGAGTTCTATAGCCTAAGTGTAGAGAGATGCAGTTTCCAGTAGTTCTGTATGTTGAATGTAGAGAGAAGCTGTTTCCAAGAGTTCTGTAGGCTGAGAGTAGGCATACGCTGGATATGGGATTCCTGTAGCCTGAGTGTAGCCGACGCAGCTTATGGGAGTTCTGTAACCCTGAATTCGAAAGTCACATTTTACCGAAGTTCTGTATCAGAGTGTAGGGAGAAGCTGTTTCCAAGAATTCTGCAGCCTATGAGCAGGTATTCGCTCTATGCGGGTTTTGTGTATGCCTAGTGTGGCAGACGCAGCTTATGGGAGTTCTGTATCTTGAATGCAGTGAGACACAGTTTGCCAGAGTTCTGTATATGGGTGTAGAGAGAAACTGTTTCCAGGAGTTCTAGAGCCTGGCAAGAGGGATACGCAGTAATTGGGATTTCTGTATCCTGAGTGTGGGAGACGCCGCTTCTGGGAGCTCCGCTACCTGGATATAGAGAGAAGCAGTTTACCGGAGTTCTGTACCCTTGGTGTAGAGAGCAGCTGTTTACTGGAGTTCTGTAGCCTGGAATGAGGCATTCGCTATATGCGGGTTTTCTGTATGCTGAGTGTAGGAGACGCCGCTTAGGGGAGCTCTGCTACCTGGATATAGAGAGAAGCAGTTTACCGGAGATCCTTATCCATGTGGTAGAGCGGAGCGCATTCCAGGATTTCTGTATCCTGGAATTAGGCATTCGCTATATGTGGGTATTCTGTATGCTGCGCGTAGCAGAAGCAGCTTTCGGGAGTTCTATAGCCTAAGTGTAGAGAGATGCAGTTTCCAGTAGTTCTGTATGTTGAATGTAGAGAGAAGCTGTTTCCAAGAGTTCTGTAGTCTGAGAGTAGGCATACGCTGGATATGGGATTCCTGTAGCCTGAGTGTAGCCGACGCAGCTTATGGGAGTTCTGTAACCCTGAATTCGAAAGTCACATTTTACCGAAGTTCTGTATCAGAGTGTAGGGAGAAGCTGTTTCCAAGCATTCTGCCGCCTATGAGCAGGTATTCGCTCTATGCGGGTTTTGTGTATGCCTAGTGTGGCAGACGCAGCTTATGGGAGTTCTGTATCTTGAATGCAGTGAGACACAGTTTGCCAGAGTTCTGTATATGGGTGTAGAGAGAAACTGTTTCCAGGAGTTCTAGAGCCTGGCAAGAGGCATACGCAGTAATTGGGATTTCTGTATCCTGAGTGTGGGAGACGCCGCTTCTGGGAGCTCCGCTACCTGGATATAGAGAGAAGCAGTTTACCGGAGTTCTGTACCCTTGGTGTAGAGAGCAGCTGTTTACTGGAGTTCTGTAGCCTGGAATGAGGCATTCGCTATATGCGGGTTTTCTGTATGCTGAGTGTAGGAGACGCCGCTTAGGGGAGCTCTGCTACCTGGATATAGAGAGAAGCAGTTTACCGGAGATCCTTATCCTTGTTGTAGAGCGGAGCGCTTTCCAGGATTTCTGTATCCTGTATCCTGGAATTAGGCATTCGCTATATGTGGGTATTCTGTATGCTGCGTGTAGCAGAAGCAGCTTTCGGGAGTTCTATAGCCTAAGTGTAGAGAGATGCAGTTTCCAGTAGTTCTGTATGTTGAATGTAGAGAGAAGCTGTTTCCAAGAGTTCTGTAGGCTGAGAGTAGGCATACGCTGTCTATGGGATTCCTGTAGCCTGAGTGTAGCCGACGCAGCTTATGGGAGTTCTGTAACCCTGAATTCGAAAGTCACATTTTACCGAAGTTCTGTATCAGAGTGTAGGGAGAAGCTGTTTCCAAGAATTCTGCAGCCTATGAGCAGGTATTCGCTCTATGCGGGTTTTGTGTATGCCTAGTGTGGCAGACGCAGCTTATGGGAGTTCTGTATCTTGAATGCAGTGAGACACAGTTTGCCAGAGTTCTGTATATGGGTGTAGAGAGAAACTGTTTCCAGGAGTTCTAGAGCCTGGCAAGAGGCATACGCAGTAATTGGGATTTCTGTATCCTGAGTGTGGGAGACGCCGCTTCTGGGAGCTCCGCTACCTGGATATAGAGAGAAGCAGTTTACCGGAGTTCTGTACCCTTGGTGTAGAGAGCAGCTGTTTACTGGAGTTCTGTAGCCTGGAATGAGGCATTCGCTATATGCGGGTTTTCTGTATGCTGAGTGTAGGAGACGCCGCTTAGGGGAGCTCTGCTACCTGGATATAGAGAGAAGCAGTTTACCGGAGATCCTTATCCATGTTGTAGAGCGGAGCGCTTTCCAGGATTTCTGTATCCTGGAATTAGGCATTCGCTATATGTGGGTATTCTGTATGCTGCGCGTAGCAGAAGCAGCTTTCGGGAGTTCTATAGCCTAAGTGTAGAGAGATGCAGTTTCCAGTAGTTCTGTATGTTGAATGTAGAGAGAAGCTGTTCCCAAGAGTTCTGTAGGCTGAGAGTAGGCATACGCTGTCTATGGGATTCCTGTAGCCTGAGTGTAGCCGACGCAGCTTATGGGAGTTCTTTAACCCTGAATTCGAAAGTCACATTTTACCGAAGTTCTGTATCAGAGTGTAGGGAGAAGCTGTTTCCAAGAATTCTGCAGCCTATGAGCAGGTATTCGCTCTATGCGGGTTTTCTGTATGCCTAGTGTGGCAGACGCAGCTTATGGGAGTTCTGTATCTTGAATGCAGTGAGACACAGTTTGCCAGAGTTCTGTATATGGGTGTAGAGAGAAACTGTTTCCAGGAGTTCTAGAGCCTGGCAAGAGGCATACGCAGTAATTGGGATTTCTGTATCCTGAGTGTGGGAGACGCCGCTTCTGGGAGCTCCGCTACCTGGATATAGAGAGAAGCAGTTTACCGGAGTTCTGTACCCTTGGTGTAGAGAGCAGCTGTTTACTGGAGTTCTGTAGCCTGGAATGAGGCATTCGCTATATGCGGGTTTTCTGTATGCTGAGTGTAGGAGACGCCGCTTAGGGGAGCTCTGCTACCTGGATATAGAGAGAAGCAGTTTACCGGAGATCCTTATCCTTGTTGTAGAGCGGAGCGCTTTCCAGGATTTCTGTATCCTGTATCCTGGAATTAGGCATTCGCTATATGTGGGTATTCTGTATGCTGCGTGTAGCAGAAGCAGCTTTCGGGAGTTCTATAGCCTAAGTGTAGAGAGATGCAGTTTCCAGTAGTTCTGTATGTTGAATGTAGAGAGAAGCTGTTTCCAAGAGTTCTGTAGTCTGAGAGTAGGCATACGCTGTCTATGGGATTCCTGTAGCCTGAGTGTAGCCGACGCAGCTTATGGGAGTTCTGTAACCCTGAATTCGAAAGTCACATTTTACCGAAGTTCTGTATCAGAGTGTAGGGAGAAGCTGTTTCCAAGAATTCTGCAGCCTATGAGCAGGTATTCGCTCTATGCGGGTTTTGTGTATGCCTAGTGTGGCAGACGCAGCTTATGGGAGTTCTGTATCTTGAATGCAGTGAGACACAGTTTGCCAGAGTTCTGTATATGGGTGTAGAGAGAAACTGTTTCCAGGAGTTCTAGAGCCTGGCAAGAGGCATACGCAGTAATTGGGATTTCTGTATCCTGAGTGTGGGAGACGCCGCTTCTGGGAGCTCCGCTACCTGGATATAGAGAGAAGCAGTTTACCGGAGTTCTGTACCCTTGGTGTAGAGAGCAGCTGTTTACTGGAGTTCTGTAGCCTGGAATGAGGCATTCGCTATATGCGGGTTTTCTGTATGCTGAGTGTAGGAGACGCCGCTTAGGGGAGCTCTGCTACCTGGATATAGAGAGAAGCAGTTTACCGGAGATCCTTATCCTTGTTGTAAAGCGGAGCGCTTTCCAGGATTTCTGTATCCTGGAATTAGGCATTCGCTATATGTGGGTATTCTGTATGCTGCGTGTAGCAGAAGCAGCTTTTGGGAGTTCTATAGCCTAAGTGTAGAGAGATGCAGTTTCCAGTAGTTCTGTATGTTGAATGTAGAGAGAAGCTGTTTCCAAGAGTTCTGTAGGCTGAGAGTAGGCATACGCTGGATATGGGATTCCTGTAGCCTGAGTGTAGTTGACACAGCTTATGGGAGTTCTGTAACCCTGAATTAGAAAGTCACATTTTACCGAAGTTCTTTATCAGAGTGTAGGGAGAAGCTGTTTGCAAGAATTCTGCAGCCTATGAGCAGGTATTCGCTCTATGCGGGTTTTCTGTATGCCTAGTGTGGCAGACGCAGCTTATGGGAGTTCTGTATCTTGAATGCAGTGAGACACAGTTTGCCAGAGTTCTGTATATGGGTGTAGAGAGAAACTGTTTCCAGGAGTTCTAGAGCCTGGCAAGAGGCATACGCAGTAATTGGGATTTCTGTATCCTGAGTGTGGGAGACGCCGCTTCTGGGAGCTCCGCTACCTGGATATAGAGAGAAGCAGTTTACCGGAGTTCTGTACCCTTGGTGTAGAGAGCAGCTGTTTACTGGAGTTCTGTAGCCTGGAATGAGGCATTCGCTATATGCGGGTTTTCTGTATGCTGAGTGTAGGAGACGCCGCTTAGGGGAGCTCTGCTACCTGGATATAGAGAGAAGCAGTTTACCGGAGATCCTTATCCTTTTTGTAGAGCGGAGCGCTTTCCAGGATTTCTGTATCCTGTATCCTGGAATTAGGCATTCGCTATATGTGGGTATTCTGTATGCTGCGTGTAGCAGAAGCAGCTTTCGGGAGTTCTATAGCCTAAGTGTAGAGAGATGCAGTTTTCAGTAGTTCTGTATGTTGAATGTAGAGAGAAGCTGTTTCCAAGAGTTCTGTAGTCTGAGAGTAGGCATACGCTGTCTATGGGATTCCTGTAGCCTGAGTGTAGCCGACGCAGCTTATGGGAGTTCTGTAACCCTGAATTCGAAAGTCACATTTTACCGAAGTTCTGTATCAGAGTGTAGGGAGAAGCTGTTTCCAAGAATTCTGCAGCCTATGAGCAGGTATT
Source organism: Lepus europaeus (assembly GCF_033115175.1). Taxonomy (NCBI): domain Eukaryota; kingdom Metazoa; phylum Chordata; class Mammalia; order Lagomorpha; family Leporidae; genus Lepus; species Lepus europaeus. The sequence continues at coordinate 524,232 of NW_026909619.1, forward strand.
CGCTCTATGCGGGTTTTGTGTATGCCTAGTGTGGCAGACGCAGCTTATGGGAGTTCTGTATCTTGAATGCAGTGAGACACAGTTTGCCAGAGTTCTGTATATGGGTGTAGAGAGAAACTGTTTCCAGGAGTTCTAGAGCCTGGCAAGAGGCATACGCAGTAATTGGGATTTCTGTATCCTGAGTGTGGGAGACGCCGCTTCTGGGAGCTCCGCTACCTGGATATAGAGAGAAGCAGTTTACCGGAGTTCTGTACCCTTGGTGTAGAGAGCAGCTGTTTACTGGAGTTCTGTAGCCTGGAATGAGGCATTCGCTATATGCGGGTTTTCTGTATGCTGAGTGTAGGAGACGCCGCTTAGGGGAGCTCTGCTACCTGGATATAGAGAGAAGCAGTTTACCGGAGATCCTTATCCTTGTTGTAGAGCGGAGCGCTTTCCAGGATTTCTGTATCCTGGAATTAGGCATTCGCTATATGTGGGTATTCTGTATGCTGCGTGTAGCAGAAGCAGCTTTTGGGAGTTCTATAGCCTAAGTGTAGAGAGATGCAGTTTCCAGTAGTTCTGTATGTTGAATGTAGAGAGAAGCTGTTTCCAAGAGTTCTGTAGGCTGAGAGTAGGCATACGCTGGATATGGGATTCCTGTAGCCTGAGTGTAGCTGACACAGCTTATGCGAGTTCTGTAACCCTGAATTAGAAAGTCACATTTTACCTTAGTTCTGTATCAGAGTGTAGGGAGAAGCTGTTTGCAAGAATTCTGCAGCCTATGAGCAGGTATTCGCTCTATGCGGGTTTTGTGTATGCCTAGTGTGGCAGACGCAGCTTATGGGAGTTCTGTATCTTGAATGCAGTGAGACACAGTTTGCCAGAGTTCTGTATATGGGTGTAGAGAGAAACTGTTTCCAGGAGTTCTAGAGCCTGGCAAGAGGCATACGCAGTAATTGGGATTTCTGTCTCCTGTGTGTGGGAGACGCCGCTTCTGGGAGCTCCGCTACCTGGATATAGAGAGAAGCAGTTTACCGGAGTTCTGTACCCTTGGTGTAGAGAGCAGCTGTTTACTGGAGTTCTGTAGCCTGGAATGAGGCATTCGCTATATGCGGGTTTTCTGTATGCTGAGTGTAGGAGACGCCGCTTAGGGGAGCTCTGCTACCTGGATATAGAGAGAAGCAGTTTACCGGAGATCCTTATCCTTGTTGTAGAGCGGAGCGCTTTCCAGGATTTCTGTTTCCTATATCCTGGAATTAGGCATTCGCTATATGTGGGTATTCTGTATGCTGCGTGTAGCAGAAGCAGCTTTCGGGAGTTCTATAGCCTAAGTGTAGAGAGATGCAGTTTCCAGTAGTTCTGTATGTTGAATGTAGAGAGAAGCTGTTTCCAAGAGTTCTGTAGTCTGAGAGTAGGCATACGCTGTCTATGGGATTCCTGTAGTCTGAGTGTAGCCGACGCAGCTTATGGGAGTTCTGTAACCCTGAATTCGAAAGTCACATTTTACCTTAGTTCTGTATCAGAGTGTAGGGAGAAGCTGTTTCCAAGAATTCTGCAGCCTATGAGCAGGTATTCGCTGTATGCGGGTTTTGTGTATGCCTAGTGTGGCAGACACAGCTTATGGGAGTTCTGTATCTTGAATGCAGTGAGACACAGTTTGCCAGAGTTCTGTATATGGGTGTAGAGAGAAACTGTTTCCAGGAGTTCTAGAGCCTGGCAAGAGGCATACGCAGTAATTGGGATTTCTGTATCCTGAGTGTGGGAGACGCCGCTTCTGGGAGCTCCGCTACCTGGATATAGAGAGAAGCAGTTTACCGGAGTTCTGTACCCTTGGTGTAGAGAGCAGCTGTTTACTGGAGTTCTGTAGCCTGGAATGAGGCATTCGCTATATGCGGGTTTTCTGTATGCTGAGTGTAGGAGACGCCGCTTAGGGGAGCTCTGCTACCTGGATATAGAGAGAAGCAGTTTACCGGAGATCCTTATCCTTGTTGTAGAGCGGAGCGCTTTCCAGGATTTCTGTATCCTGGAATTAGGCATTCGCTATATGTGGGTATTCTGTATGCTGCGTGTAGCAGAAGCAGCTTTTGGGAGTTCTATAGCCTAAGTGTAGAGAGATGCAGTTTCCAGTAGTTCTGTATGTTGAATGTAGAGAGAAGCTGTTTCCAAGAGTTCTGTAGGCTGAGAGTAGGCATACGCTGGATATGGGATTCCTGTAGCCTGAGTGTAGCTGACACAGCTTATGGGAGTTCTGTAACCCTGAAATCGAAAGTCACATTTTACCGAAGTTCTGTATCAGAGTGTAGGGAGAAGCTGTTTGCAAGAATTCTGCAGCCTATGAGCAGGTATTCGCTCTATGCGGGTTTTGTGTATGCCTAGTGTGGCAGACGCAGCTTATGGGAGTTCTGTATCTTGAATGCAGTGAGACACAGTTTGCCAGAGTTCTGTATATGGGTGTAGAGAGAAACTGTTTCCAGGAGTTCTAGAGCCTGGCAAGAGGCATACGCAGTAATTGGGATTTCTGTCTCCTGAGTGTGGGAGACGCCGCTTCTGGGAGCTCCGCTACCTGGATATAGAGAGAAGCAGTTTACCGGAGTTCTGTACCCTTGGTGTAGAGAGCAGCTGTTTACTGGAGTTCTGTAGCCTGGAATGAGGCATTCGCTATATGCGGGTTTTCTGTATGCTGAGTGTAGGAGACGCCGCTTAGGGGAGCTCTGCTACCTGGATATAGAGAGAAGCAGTTTACCGGAGATCCTTATCCTTGTTGTAGAGCGGAGCGCTTTCCAGGATTTCTGTTTCCTATATCCTGGAATTAGGCATTCGCTATATGTGGGTATTCTGTATGCTGCGTGTAGCAGAAGCAGCTTTCGGGAGTTCTATAGCCTAAGTGTAGAGAGATGCAGTTTCCAGTAGTTCTGTATGTTGAATGTAGAGAGAAGCTTTTTCCAAGAGTTCTGTAGGCTGAGAGTAGGCATACGCTGTCTATGGGATTCCTGTAGCCTGAGTGTAGCCGACGCAGCTTATGGGAGTTCTGTAACCCTGAATTCGAAAGTCACATTTTACCGAAGTTCTGTATCAGAGTGTAGGGAGAAGCTGTTTCCAAGAATTCTGCAGCCTATGAGCAGGTATTCGCTCTATGCGGGTTTTGTGTATGCCTAGTGTGGCAGACGCAGCTTATGGGAGTTCTGTATCTTGAATGCAGTGAGACACAGTTTGCCAGAGTTCTGTATATGGGTGTAGAGAGAAACTGTTTCCAGGAGTTCTAGAGCCTGGCAAGAGGCATACGCAGTAATTGGGATTTCTGTATCCTGAGTGTGGGAGACGCCGCTTCTGGGAGCTCCGCTACCTGGATATAGAGAGAAGCAGTTTACTGGAGTTCTGTACCCTTGGTGTAGAGAGCAGCTGTTTACTGGAGTTCTGTAGCCTGGAATGAGGCATTCGCTATATGCGGGTTTTCTGTATGCTGAGTGTAGGAGACGCCGCTTAGGGGAGCTCTGCTACCTGGATATAGAGAGAAGCAGTTTACCGGAGATCCTTATCCTTGTTGTAGAGCGGAGCGCTTTCCAGGATTTCTGTTTCCTATATCCTGGAATTAGGCATTCGCTATATGTGGGTATTCTTTATGCTGCGTGTAGCAGAAGCAGCTTTCGGGAGTTCTATAGCCTAAGTGTAGAGAGATGCAGTTTCCAGTAGTTCTGTATGTTGAATGTAGAGAGAAGCTGTTCCCAAGAGTTCTCTAGGCTGAGAGTAGGCATACGCTGTCTATGGGATTCCTGTAGCCTGAGTGTAGCCGACGCAGCTTATGGGAGTTCTGTAACCCTGAATTCGAAAGTCACATTTTACCGAAGTTCTGTATCAGAGTGTAGGGAGAAGCTGTTTCCAAGAATTCTGCAGCCTATGAGCATGTATTCGCTCTATGCGGGTTTTGTGTATGCCTAGTGTGGCAGACGCAGCTTATGGGAGTTCTGTATCTTGAATGCAGTGAGACACAGTTTGCCAGAGTTCTGTATATGGGTGTAGAGAGAAACTGTTTCCAGGAGTTCTAGAGCCTGGCAAGAGGCATACGCTGTAATTGGGATTTCTGTCTCCTGTGTGTGGGAGACGCCGCTTCTGGGAGCTCCGCTACCTGGATATAGAGAGAAGCAGTTTACCGGAGTTCTGTACCCTTGGTGTAGAGAGCAGCTGTTTACTGGAGTTCTGTAGCCTGGAATGAGGCATTCGCTATATGCGGGTTTTCTGTATGCTGAGTGTAGGAGACGCCGCTTAGGGGAGCTCTGCTACCTGGATATAGAGAGAAGCAGTTTACCGCAGATCCTTATCCTTGTTGTAGAGCGGAGCGCTTTCCAGGATTTCTGTATCCTGGAATTAGGCATTCGCTATATGTGGGTATTCTGTATGCTGCGTGTAGCAGAAGCAGCTTTCGGGAGTTCTATAGCCTAAGTGTAGAGAGATGCAGTTTCCAGTAGTTCTGTATGTTGAATGTAGAGAGAAGCTGTTTCCAAGAGTTCTGTAGTCTGAGAGTAGGCATACGCTGGATATGGGATTCCTGTAGCCTGAGTGTAGCTGACACAGCTTATGGGAGTTCTGTAACCCTGAATTCGAAAGTCACATTTTACCGAAGTTCTGTATCAGAGTGTAGGGAGAAGCTCTTTCCAAGAATTCTGCATCCTATGAGCAGGTATTCGCTCTATGCGGGTTTTGTGTATGCCTAGTGTGGCAGACGCAGCTTATGGGAGTTCTGTATCTTGAATGCAGTGAGACACAGTTTGCCAGAGTTCTGTATATGGGTGTAGAGAGAAACTGTTTCCAGGAGTTCTAGAGCCTGGCAAGAGGGATACGCAGTAATTGGGATTTCTGTATCCTGAGTGTGGGAGACGCCGCTTCTGGGAGCTCCGCTACCTGGATATAGAGAGAAGCAGTTTACCGGAGTTCTGTACCCTTGGTGTAGAGAGCAGCTGTTTACTGGAGTTCTGTAGCCTGGAATGAGGCATTCGCTATATGCGGGTTTTCTGTATGCTGAGTGTTGGAGACGCCGCTTAGGGGAGCTCTGCTACCTGGATATAGAGAGAAGCAGTTTACCGGAGATCATTTTCCATGTTGTAGAGCGGAGCGCATTCCAGGATTTCTGTATCCTGGAATTAGGCATTCGCTATATGTGGGTATTCTGTATGCTGCGCGTAGCAGAAGCAGCTTTCGGGAGTTCTATAGCCTAAGTGTAGAGAGATGCAGTTTCCAGTAGTTCTGTATGTTGAATGTAGAGAGAAGCTGTTTCCAAGAGTTCTGTAGTCTGAGAGTAGGCATACGCTGGATATGGGATTCCTGTAGCCTGAGTGTAGCCGACACAGCTTATGGGAGTTCTGTAACCCTGAATTCGAAAGTCACATTTTACCGAAGTTCTGTATCAGAGTGTAGGGAGAAGCTGTTTCCAAGAATTCTGCAGCCTATGAGCAGGTATTCGCTCTATGCGGGTTTTGTGTATGCCTAGTGTGGCAGACGCAGCTTATGGGAGTTCTGTATCTTGAATGCAGTGAGACACAGTTTGCCAGAGTTCTGTATATGGGTGTAGAGAGAAACTGTTTCCAGGAGTTCTAGAGCCTGGCAAGAGGCATACGCAGTAATTGGGATTTCTGTATCCTGAGTGTGGGAGACGCCGCTTCTGGGAGCTCCGCTACCTGGATATAGAGAGAAGCAGTTTACCGGAGTTCTGTACCCTTGGTGTAGAGAGCAGCTGTTTACTGGAGTTCTGTAGCCTGGAATGAGGCATTCGCTATATGCGGGTTTTCTGTATGCTGAGTGTAGGAGACGCCGCTTAGGGGAGCTCTGCTACCTGGATATAGAGAGAAGCAGTTTACCGGAGATCCTTATCCTTGTTGTAAATCGGAGCGCTTTCCAGGATTTCTGTATCCTGTATCCTGGAATTAGGCATTCGCTATATGTGGGTATTCTGTATGCTGCGTGTAGCAGAAGCAGCTTTCGGGAGTTCTATAGCCTAAGTGTAGAGAGATGCAGTTTCCAGTAGTTCTGTATGTTGAATGTAGAGAGAAGCTGTTTCCAAGAGTTCTGTAGTCTGAGAGTAGGCATACGCTGTCTATGGGATTCCTGTAGCCTGAGTGTAGCCGACGCAGCTTATGGGAGTTCTGTAACCCTGAATTCGAAAGTCACATTTTACCGAAGTTCTGTATCAGAGTGTAGGGAGAAGCTGTTTCCAAGAATTCTGCAGCCTATGAGCAGGTATTCGCTCTATGCGGGTTTTGTGTATGCCTAGTGTGGCAGACGCAGCTTATGGGAGTTCTGTATCTTGAATGCAGTGAGACACAGTTTGCCAGAGTTCTGTATATGGGTGTAGAGAGAAACTGTTTCCAGGAGTTCTAGAGCCTGGCAAGAGGCATACGCAGTAATTGGGATTTCTGTATCCTGAGTGTGGGAGACGCCGCTTCTGGGAGCTCCGCTACCTGGATATAGAGAGAAGCAGTTTACCGGAGTTCTGTACCCTTGGTGTAGAGAGCAGCTGTTTACTGGAGTTCTGTAGCCTGGAATGAGGCATTCGCTATATGCGGGTTTTCTGTATGCTGAGTGTAGGAGACGCCGCTTAGGGGAGCTCTGCTACCTGGATATAGAGAGAAGCAGTTTACCGGAGATCCTTATCCTTGTTGTAGAGCGGAGCGCTTTCCAGGATTTCTGTATCCTGGAATTAGGCATTCGCTATATGTGGGTATTCTGTATGCTGCGTGTAGCAGAAGCAGCTTTCGGGAGTTCTATAGCCTAAGTGTAGAGAGATGCAGTTTCCAGTAGTTCTGTATGTTGAATGTAGAGAGAAGCTGTTTCCAAGAGTTCTGTAGGCTGAGAGTAGGCATACGCTGTCTATGGGATTCCTGTAGCCTGAGTGTAGCTGACACAGCTTATGCGAGTTCTGTAACCCTGAATTAGAAAGTCACATTTTACCGAAGTTCTGTATCAGAGTGTAGGGATAAGCTGTTTGCAAGAATTCTGCAGCCTATGAGCAGGTATTCGCTCTATGCGGGTTTTGTGTATGCCTAGTGTGGCAGACGCAGCTTATGGGAGTTCTGTATCTTGAATGCAGTGAGACACAGTTTGCCAGAGTTCTGTATATGGGTGTAGAGAGAAACTGTTTCCAGGAGTTCTAGAGCCTGGCAAGAGGCATACGCAGTAATTGGGATTTCTGTATCCTGAGTGTGGGAGACGCCGCTTCTGGGAGCTCCGCTACCTGGATATAGAGAGAAGCAGTTTACCGGAGTTCTGTACCCTTGGTGTAGAGAGCAGCTGTTTACTGGAGTTCTGTAGCCTGGAATGAGGCATTCGCTATATGCGGGTTTTCTGTATGCTGAGTGTAGGAGACGCCGCTTAGGGGAGCTCTGCTACCTGGATATAGAGAGAAGCAGTTTACCGGAGATCCTTATCCTTGTTGTAGAGCGGAGCGCTTTCCAGGATTTCTGTTTCCTATATCCTGGAATTAGGCATTCGCTATATGTGGGTATTCTGTATGCTGCGTGTAGCAGAAGCAGCTTTCGGGAGTTCTATAGCCTAAGTGTAGAGAGATGCAGTTTCCAGTAGTTCTGTATGTGGAATGTAGAGAGAAGCTGTTTCCAAGAGTTCTGTAGTCTGAGAGTAGGCATACGCTGTCTATGGGATTCCTGTAGCCTGAGTGTAGCCGACGCAGCTTATGGGAGTTCTGTAACCCTGAATTCGAAAGTCACATTTTACCTTAGTTCTGTATCAGAGTGTAGGGAGAAGCTGTTTCCAAGAATTCTGCAGCCTATGAGCAGGTATTCGCTCTATGCGGGTTTTGTGTATGCCTAGTGTGGCAGACGCAGCTTATGGGAGTTCTGTATCTTGAATGCAGTGAGACACAGTTTGCCAGAGTTCTGTATATGGGTGTAGAGAGAAACTGTTTCCAGGAGTTCTAGAGCCTGGCAAGAGGCATACGCAGTAATTGGGATTTCTGTATCCTGAGTGTGGGAGACGCCGCTTCTGGGAGCTCCGCTACCTGGATATAGAGAGAAGCAGTTTACTGGAGTTCTGTAACCTTGGTGTAGAGAGCAGCTGTTTACTGGAGTTCTGTAGCCTGGAATGAGGCATTCGCTATATGCGGGTTTTCTGTATGCTGAGTGTAGGAGACGCCGCTTAGGGGAGCTCTGCTACCTGGATATAGAGAGAAGCAGTTTACCGGAGATCCTTATCCTTGTTGTAGAGCGGAGCGCTTTCCAGGATTTCTGTTTCCTATATCCTGGAATTAGGCATTCGCTATATGTGGGTATTCTTTATGCTGCGTGTAGCAGAAGCAGCTTTCGGGAGTTCTATAGCCTAAGTGTAGAGAGATGCAGTTTCCAGTAGTTCTGTATGTTGAATGTAGAGAGAAGCTGTTTCCAAGAGTTCTGTAGTCTGAGAGTAGGCATACGCTGGATATGGGATTCCTGTAGCCTGAGTGTAGCCGACGCAGCTTATGGGAGTTCTGTAACCCTGAATTCGAAAGTCACATTTTACCGAAGTTCTGTATCAGAGTGTAGGGAGAAGCTGTTTGCAAGAATTCTGCAGCCTATGAGCATGTATTCGCTCTATGCGGGTTTTGTGTATGCCTAGTGTGGCAGACGCAGCTTATGGGAGTTCTGTATCTTGAATGCAGTGAGACACAGTTTGCCAGAGTTCTGTATATGGGTGTAGAGAGAAACTGTTTCCAGGAGTTCTAGAGCCTGGCAAGAGGCATACGCAGTAATTGGGATTTCTGTATCCTGAGTGTGGGAGACGCCGCTTCTGGGAGCTCCGCTACCTGGATATAGAGAGAAGCAGTTTACCGGAGTTCTGTACCCTTGGTGTAGAGAGCAGCTGTTTACTGGAGTTCTGTAGCCTGGAATGAGGCATTCGCTATATGCGGGTTTTCTGTATGCTGAGTGTAGGAGACGCCGCTTAGGGGAGCTCTGCTACCTGGATATAGAGAGAAGCAGTTTACCGGAGATCCTTATCCTTGTTGTAAAGCGGAGCGCTTTCCAGGATTTCTGTATCCTGGAATTAGGCATTCGCTATATGTGGGTATTCTGTATGCTGCGTGTAGCAGAAGCAGCTTTTGGGAGTTCTATAGCCTAAGTGTAGAGAGATGCAGTTTCCAGTAGTTCTGTATGTTGAATGTAGAGAGAAGCTGTTTCCAAGAGTTCTGTAGTCTGAGAGTAGGCATACGCTGGATATGGGATTCCTGTAGCCTGAGTGTAGCTGACGCAGCTTATGGGAGTTCTGTAACCCTGAATTCGAAAGTCATATTTTACCGAAGTTCTGTATCAGAGTGTAGGGAGAAGCTCTTTCCAAGAATTCTGCAGCCTATGAGCAGGTATTCGCTCTATGCGGGTTTTGTGTATGCCTAGTGTGGCAGACGCAGCTTATGGGAGTTCTGTATCTTGAATGCAGTGAGACACAGTTTGCCAGAGTTCTGTATATGGGTGTAGAGAGAAACTGTTTCCAGGAGTTCTAGAGCCTGGCAAGAGGGATACGCAGTAATTGGGATTTCTGTATCCTGAGTGTGGGAGACGCCGCTTCTGGGAGCTCCGCTACCTGGATATAGAGAGAAGCAGTTTACCGGAGTTCTGTACCCTTGGTGTAGAGAGCAGCTGTTTACTGGAGTTCTGTAGCCTGGAATGAGGCATTCGCTATATGCGGGTTTTCTGTATGCTGAGTGTAGGAGACGCCGCTTAGGGGAGCTCTGCTACCTGGATATAGAGAGAAGCAGTTTACCGGAGATCATTTTCCATGTTGTAGAGCGGAGCGCATTCCAGGATTTCTGTATCCTGGAATTAGGCATTCGCTATATGTGGGTATTCTGTATGCTGCATGTAGCAGAAGCAGCTTTCGGGAGTTCTATAGCCTAAGTGTAGAGAGATGCAGTTTCCAGTAGTTCTGTATGTTGAATGTAGAGAGAAGCTGTTTCCAAGAGTTCTGTAGTCTGAGAGTAGGCATACGCTGGATATGGGATTCCTGTAGCCTGAGTGTAGCCGACGCAGCTTATGGGAGTTCTGTAACCCTGAATTCGAAAGTCACATTTTACCGAAGTTCTGTATCAGAGTGTAGGGAGAAGCTGTTTCCAAGAATTCTGCAGCCTATGAGCAGGTATTCGCTCTATGCGGGTTTTGTGTATGCCTAGTGTGGCAGACGCAGCTTATGGGAGTTCTGTATCTTGAATGCAGTGAGACAGTTTGCCAGAGTTCTGTATATGGGTGTAGAGAGAAACTGTTTCCAGGAGTTCTAGAGCCTGGCAAGAGGCATACGCAGTAATTGGGATTTCTGTATCCTGAGTGTGGGAGACGCCGCTTCTGGGAGCTCCGCTACCTGGATATAGAGAGAAGCAGTTTACCGGAGTTCTGTACCCTTGGTGTAGAGAGCAGCTGTTTACTGGAGTTCTGTAGCCTGGAATGAGGCATTCGCTATATGCGGGTTTTCTGTATGCTGAGTGTAGGAGACGCCGCTTAGGGGAGCTCTGCTACCTGGATATAGAGAGAAGCAGTTTACCGGAGATCCTTATCCTTGTTGTAGAGCGGAGCGCTTTCCAGGATTTCTGTTTCCTATATCCTGGAATTAGGCATTCGCTGTATGTGGGTATTCTGTATGCTGCGTGTAGCAGAAGCAGCTTTCGGGAGTTCTATAGCCTAAGTGTAGAGAGATGCAGTTTCCAGTAGTTCTGTATGTTGAATGTAGAGAGAAGCTGTTTCCAAGAGTTCTGTAGGCTGAGAGTAGGCATACGCTGGATATGGGATTCCTGTAGCCTGAGTGTAGCCGACGCAGCTTATGGGAGTTCTGTAACCCTGAATTCGAAAGTCACATTTTACCGAAGTTCTGTATCAGAGTGTAGGGAGAAGCTGTTTCCAAGAATTCTGCAGCCTATGAGCAGGTATTCGCTCTATGCGGGTTTTGTGTATGCCTAGTGTGGCAGACGCAGCTTATGGGAGTTCTGTATCTTGAATGCAGAGAGACACAGTTTGCCAGAGTTCTGTATATGGGTGTAGAGAGAAACTGTTTCCAGGAGTTCTAGAGCCTGGCAAGAGGCATACGCAGTAATTGGGATTTCTGTATCCTGAGTGTGGGAGACGCCGCTTCTGGGAGCTCCGCTACCTGGATATAGAGAGAAGCAGTTTACCGGAGTTCTGTACCCTTGGTGTAGAGAGCAGCTGTTTACTGGAGTTCTGTAGCCTGGAATGAGGCATTCGCTATATGCGGGTTTTCTGTATGCTGAGTGTAGGAGACGCCGCTTAGAGGAGCTCTGCTACCTGGATATAGAGACAAGCAGTTTACCGGAGATCCTTATCCATGTTGTAGAGCGGAGCGCATTCCAGGATTTCTGTATCCTGGAATTAGGCATTCGCTATATGTGGGTATTCTGTATGCTGCGCGTAGCAGAAGCAGCTTTCGGGAGTTCTATAGCCTAAGTGTAGAGAGATGCAGTTTCCAGTAGTTCTGTAGGTTGAATGTAGAGAGAAGATGTTTCCAAGAGTTCTGTAGTCTGAGAGTAGGCATACGCTGGATATGGGATTCCTGTAGCCTGAGTGTAGCCGACGCAGCTTATGGGAGTTCTGTAACCCTGAATTCGAAAGTCACATTTTACCTTAGTTCTGTATCAGAGTGTAGGGAGAAGCTGTTTCCAAGCATTCTGCCGCCTATGAGCAGGTATTTGCTCTATGCGGGTTTTCTGTATGCCTAGAGTGGCAGACGCAGCTTATGGGAGTTCTGTATCTTGAATGCAGTGAGACACAGTTTGCCAGAGTTCTGTATATGGGTGTAGAGAGAAACTGTTTCCAGGAGTTCTAGAGCCTGGCAAGAGGCATACGCAGTAATTGGGATTTCTGTATCCTGAGTGTGGGAGACGCCGCTTCTGGGAGCTCCGCTACCTGGATATAGAGAGAAGCAGTTTACCGGAGTTCTGTACCCTTGGTGTAGAGAGCAGCTGTTTACTGGAGTTCTGTAGCCTGGAATGAGGCATTCGCTATATGCGGGTTTTCTGTATGCTGAGTGTAGGAGACGCCGCTTAGGGGAGCTCTGCTACCTGGATATAGAGAGAAGCAGTTTACCGGAGATCCTTATCCTTGTTGTAGAGCGGAGCGCTTTCCAGGATTTCTGTTTCCTATATCCTGGAATTAGGCATTCGCTATATGTGGGTATTCTGTATGCTGCGTGTAGCAGAAGCAGCTTTCGGGAGTTCTATAGCCTAAGTGTAGAGAGATGCAGTTTCCAGTAGTTCTGTATGTTGAATGTAGAGAGAAGCTGTTTCCAAGAGTTCTATAGGCTGAGAGTAGGCATACGCTGTCTATGGGATTCCTGTAGCCTGAGTGTAGCCGACGCAGCTTATGGGAGTTCTGTAACCCTGAATTCGAAAGTCACATTTTACCTTAGTTCTGTATCAGAGTGTAGGGAGAAGCTGTTTCCAAGAATTCTGCAGCCTATGAGCAGGTATTCGCTCTATGCGGGTTTTGTGTATGCCTAGTGTGGCAGACGCAGCTTATGGGAGTTCTGTATCTTGAATGCAGTGAGACACAGTTTGCCAGAGTTCTGTATATGGGTGTAGAGAGAAACTGTTTCCAGGAGTTCTAGAGCCTGGCAAGAGGCATACGCAGTAATTGGGATTTCTGTATCCTGAGTGTGGGAGACGCCGCTTCTGGGAGCTCCGCTACCTGGATATAGAGAGAAGCAGTTTACCGGAGTTCTGTACCCTTGGTGTAGAGAGCAGCTGTTTACTGGAGTTCTGTAGCCTGGAATGAGGCATTCGCTATATGCGGGTTTTCTGTATGCTGAGTGTAGGAGACGCCGCTTAGGGGAGTTCTGCTACCTGGATATAGAGAGAAGCAGTTTACCGGAGATCCTTATCCTTGTTGTAGAGCGGAGCGCTTTCCAGGATTTCTGTTTCCTATATCCTGGAATTAGGCATTCGCTATATGTGGGTATTCTGTATGCTGCGTGTAGCAGAAGCAGCTTTCGGGAGTTCTATAGCCTAAGTGTAGAGAGATGCAGTTTCCAGTAGTTCTGTATGTTGAATGTAGAGAGAAGCTGTTTCCAAGAGTTCTGTAGGCTGAGAGTAGGCATACGCTGTCTATGGGATTCCTGTAGCCTGAGTGTAGCCGACGCAGCTTATGGGAGTTCTGTAACCCTGAATTCGAAAGTCACATTTTACCGAAGTTCTGTATCAGAGTGTAGGGAGAAGCTGTTTCCAAGAATTCTGCAGCCTATGAGCAGGTATTCGCTCTATGCGGGTTTTGTGTATGCCTAGTGTGGCAGACGCAGCTTATGGGAGTTCTGTATCTTGAATGCAGTGAGACACAGTTTGCCAGAGTTCTGTATATGGGTGTAGAGAGAAACTGTTTCCAGGAGTTCTAGAGCCTGGCAAGAGGCATACGCAGTAATTGGGATTTCTGTATCCTGAGTGTGGGAGACGCCGCTTCTGGGAGCTCCGCTACCTGGATATAGAGAGAAGCAGTTTACCGGAGTTCTGTACCCTTGGTGTAGAGAGCAGCTGTTTACTGGAGTTCTGTAGCGTGGAAAAAGGCATTCGCTATATGCGGGTTTTCTGTATGCTGAGTGTAGGAGACGCCGCTTAGGGGAGCTCTGCTACCTGGATATAGAGAGAAGCAGTTTACCGGAGATCCTTATCCTTGTTGTAGAGCGGAGCGCTTTCCAGGATTTCTGTTTCCTATATCCTGGAATTAGGCATTCGCTATATGTGGGTATTCTGTATGCTGCGTGTAGCAGAAGCAGCTTTCGGGAGTTCTATAGCCTAAGTGTAGAGAGATGCAGTTTCCAGTAGTTCTGTATGTTGAATGTAGAGAGAAGCTGTTTCCAAGAGTTCTCTAGGCTGAGAGTAGGCATACGCTGTCTATGGGATTCCTGTAGCCTGAGTGTAGCCGACGCAGCTTATGGGAGTTCTGTAACCCTGAATTCGAAAGTCACATTTTACCGAAGTTCTGTATCAGAGTGTAGGGAGAAGCTGTTTCCAAGAATTCTGCAGCCTATGAGCAGGTATTCGCTCTATGCGGGTTTTGTGTATGCCTAGTGTGGCAGACGCAGCTTATGGGAGTTCTGTATCTTGAATGCAGTGAGACACAGTTTGCCAGAGTTCTGTATATGGGTGTAGAGAGAAACTGTTTCCAGGAGTTCTAGAGCCTGGCAAGAGGCATACGCAGTAATTGGGATTTCTGTATCCTGTGTGTGGGAGACGCCGCTTCTGGGAGCTCCGCTACCTGGATATAGAGAGAAGCAGTTTACCGGAGTTCTGTACCCTTGGTGTAGAGAGCAGCTGTTTACTGGAGTTCTGTAGCCTGGAATGAGGCATTCGCTATATGCGGGTTTTCTGTATGCTGAGTGTAGGAGACGCCGCTTAGGGGAGCTCTGCTACCTGGATATAGAGAGAAGCAGTTTACCGGAGATCCTTATCCTTGTTGTGGAGCAGAGCGCTTTCCAGGATTTCTGTATCCTGTATCCTGGAATTAGGCATTCGCTATATGTGGGTATTCTTTATGCTGCGTGTAGCAGAAGCAGCTTTCGGGAGTTCTATAGCCTAAGTGTAGAGAGATGCAGTTTCCAGTAGTTCTGTATGTTGAATGTAGAGAGAAGCTGTTTCCAAGAGTTCTGTAGTCTGAGAGTAGGCATACGCTGGATATGGGATTCCTGTAGCCTGAGTGTAGCTGACACAGCTTATGGGAGTTCTGTAACCCTGAATTCGAAAGTCACATTTTACCGAAGTTCTGTATCAGAGTGTAGGGAGAAGCTCTTTCCAAGAATTCTGCAGCCTATGAGCAGGTATTCGCTCTATGCGGGTTTTGTGTATGCCTAGTGTGGCAGACGCAGCTTATGGGAGTTCTGTATCTTGAATGCAGTGAGACACAGTTTGCCAGAGTTCTGTATATGGGTGTAGAGAGAAACTGTTTCCAGGAGTTCTAGAGCCTGGCAAGAGGGATACGCAGTAATTGGGATTTCTGTATCCTGAGTGTGGGAGACGCCGCTTCTGGGAGCTCCGCTACCTGGATATAGAGAGAAGCAGTTTACTGGAGTTCTGTACCCTTGGTGTAGAGAGCAGCTGTTTACTGGAGTTCTGTAGCCTGGAATGAGGCATTCGCTATATGCGGGTTTTCTGTATGCTGAGTGTAGGAGACGCCGCTTAGGGGAGCTCTGCTACCTGGATATAGAGAGAAGCAGTTTACCGGAGATCCTTATCCTTGTTGTAGAGCGGAGCGCTTTCCAGGATTTCTGTTTCCTATATCCTGGAATTAGGCATTCGCTATATGTGGGTATTCTTTATGCTGCGTGTAGCAGAAGCAGCTTTCGGGAGTTCTATAGCCTAAGTGTAGAGAGATGCAGTTTCCAGTAGTTCTGTATGTTGAATGTAGAGAGAAGCTGTTTCCAAGAGTTCTGTAGTCTGAGAGTAGGCATACGCTGTCTATGGGATTCCTGTAGCCTGAGTGTAGCCGACGCAGCTTATGGGAGTTCTGTAACCCTGAATTCGAAAGTCACATTTTACCGAAGTTCTGTATCAGAGTGTAGGGAGAAGCTGTTTCCAAGAATTCTGCAGCCTATGAGCATGTATTCGCTCTATGCGGGTTTTGTGTATGCCTAGTGTGGCAGACGCAGCTTATGGGAGTTCTGTATCTTGAATGCAGTGAGACACAGTTTGCCAGAGTTCTGTATATGGGTGTAGAGAGAAACTGTTTCCAGGAGTTCTAGAGCCTGGCAAGAGGCATACGCAGTAATTGGGATTTCTGTCTCCTGTGTGTGGGAGACGCCGCTTCTGGGAGCTCCGCTACCTGGATATAGAGAGAAGCAGTTTACCGGAGTTCTGTACCCTTGGTGTAGAGAGCAGCTGTTTACTGGAGTTCTGTAGCCTGGAATGAGGCATTCGCTATATGCGGGTTTTCTGTATGCTGAGTGTAGGAGACGCCGCTTAGGGGAGCTCTGCTACCTGGATATAGAGAGAAGCAGTTTACCGCAGATCCTTATCCTTGTTGTAGAGCGGAGCGCTTTCCAGGATTTCTGTATCCTGGAATTAGGCATTCGCTATATGTGGGTATTCTGTATGCTGCGTGTAGCAGAAGCAGCTTTCGGGAGTTCTATAGCCTAAGTGTAGAGAGATGCAGTTTCCAGTAGTTCTGTATGTTGAATGTAGAGAGAAGCTGTTTCCAAGAGTTCTGTAGTCTGAGAGTAGGCATACGCTGGATATGGGATTCCTGTAGCCTGAGTGTAGCTGACACAGCTTATGGGAGTTCTGTAACCCTGAATTCGAAAGTCATATTTTACCGAAGTTCTGTATCAGAGTGTAGGGAGAAGCTCTTTCCAAGAATTCTGCATCCTATGAGCAGGTATTCGCTCTATGCGGGTTTTGTGTATGCCTAGTGTGGCAGACGCAGCTTATGGGAGTTCTGTATCTTGAATGCAGTGAGACACAGTTTGCCAGAGTTCTGTATATGGGTGTAGAGAGAAACTGTTTCCAGGAGTTCTAGAGCCTGGCAAGAGGGATACGCAGTAATTGGGATTTCTGTATCCTGAGTGTGGGAGACGCCGCTTCTGGGAGCTCCGCTACCTGGATATAGAGAGAAGCAGTTTACCGGAGTTCTGTACCCTTGGTGTAGAGAGCAGCTGTTTACTGGAGTTCTGTAGCCTGGAATGAGGCATTCGCTATATGCGGGTTTTCTGTATGCTGAGTGTTGGAGACGCCGCTTAGGGGAGCTCTGCTACCTGGATATAGAGAGAAGCAGTTTACCGGAGATCATTTTCCATGTTGTAGAGCGGAGCGCATTCCAGGATTTCTGTATCCTGGAATTAGGCATTCGCTATATGTGGGTATTCTGTATGCTGCGCGTAGCAGAAGCAGCTTTCGGGAGTTCTATAGCCTAAGTGTAGAGAGATGCAGTTTCCAGTAGTTCTGTATGTTGAATGTAGAGAGAAGCTGTTTCCAAGAGTTCTGTAGTCTGAGAGTAGGCATACGCTGGATATGGGATTCCTGTAGCCTGAGTGTAGCCGACACAGCTTATGGGAGTTCTGTAACCCTGAATTCGAAAGTCACATTTTACCTTAGTTCTGTATCAGAGTGTAGGGAGAAGCTGTTTCCAAGAATTCTGCAGCCTATGAGCAGGTATTCGCTCTATGCGGGTTTTGTGTATGCCTAGTGTGGCAGACGCAGCTTATGGGAGTTCTGTATCTTGAATGCAGTGAGACACAGTTTGCCAGAGTTCTGTATATGGGTGTAGAGAGAAACTGTTTCCAGGAGTTCTAGAGCCTGGCAAGAGGCATACGCAGTAATTGGGATTTCTGTATCCTGAGTGTGGGAGACGCCGCTTCTGGGAGCTCCGCTACCTGGATATAGAGAGAAGCAGTTTACCGGAGTTCTGTACCCTTGGTGTAGAGAGCAGCTGTTTACTGGAGTTCTGTAGCCTGGAATGAGGCATTCGCTATATGCGGGTTTTCTGTATGCTGAGTGTAGGAGACGCCGCTTAGGGGAGCTCTGCTACCTGGATATAGAGAGAAGCAGTTTACCGGAGATCCTTATCCTTGTTGTAAATCGGAGCGCTTTCCAGGATTTCTGTATCCTGTATCCTGGAATTAGGCATTCGCTATATGTGGGTATTCTGTATGCTGCGTGTAGCAGAAGCAGCTTTCGGGAGTTCTATAGCCTAAGTGTAGAGAGATGCAGTTTCCAGTAGTTCTGTATGTTGAATGTAGAGAGAAGCTGTTTCCAAGAGTTCTGTAGTCTGAGAGTAGGCATACGCTGTCTATGGGATTCCTGTAGCCTGAGTGTAGCCGACGCAGCTTATGGGAGTTCTGTAACCCTGAATTCGAAAGTCACATTTTACCGAAGTTCTGTATCAGAGTGTAGGGAGAAGCTGTTTCCAAGAATTCTGCAGCCTATGAGCAGGTATTCGCTCTATGCGGGTTTTGTGTATGCCTAGTGTGGCAGACGCAGCTTATGGGAGTTCTGTATCTTGAATGCAGTGAGACACAGTTTGCCAGAGTTCTGTATATGGGTGTAGAGAGAAACTGTTTCCAGGAGTTCTAGAGCCTGGCAAGAGGCATACGCAGTAATTGGGATTTCTGTATCCTGAGTGTGGGAGACGCCGCTTCTGGGAGCTCCGCTACCTGGATATAGAGAGAAGCAGTTTACCGGAGTTCTGTACCCTTGGTGTAGAGAGCAGCTGTTTACTGGAGTTCTGTAGCCTGGAATGAGGCATTCGCTATATGCGGGTTTTCTGTATGCTGAGTGTAGGAGACGCCGCTTAGGGGAGCTCTGCTACCTGGATATAGAGAGAAGCAGTTTACCGGAGATCCTTATCCTTGTTGTAGAGCGGAGCGCTTTCCAGGATTTCTGTATCCTGGAATTAGGCATTCGCTATATGTGGGTATTCTGTATGCTGCGTGTAGCAGAAGCAGCTTTCGGGAGTTCTATAGCCTAAGTGTAGAGAGATGCAGTTTCCAGTAGTTCTGTATGTTGAATGTAGAGAGAAGCTGTTTCCAAGAGTTCTGTAGGCTGAGAGTAGGCATACGCTGTCTATGGGATTCCTGTAGCCTGAGTGTAGCTGACACAGCTTATGCGAGTTCTGTAACCCTGAATTAGAAAGTCACATTTTACCGAAGTTCTGTATCAGAGTGTAGGGATAAGCTGTTTGCAAGAATTGTGCAGCCTATGAGCAGGTATTCGCTCTATGCGGGTTTTGTGTATGCCTAGTGTGGCAGACGCAGCTTATGGGAGTTCTGTATCTTGAATGCAGTGAGACACAGTTTGCCAGAGTTCTGTATAGGGGTGTAGAGAGAAACTGTTTCCAGGAGTTCTAGAGCCTGGCAAGAGGCATACGCAGTAATTGGGATTTCTGTATCCTGAGTGTGGGAGACGCCGCTTCTGGGAGCTCCGCTACCTGGATATAGAGAGAAGCAGTTTACCGGAGTTCTGTACCCTTGGTGTAGAGAGCAGCTGTTTACTGGAGTTCTGTAGCCTGGAATGAGGGCATTCGCTATATGCGGGTTTTCTGTATGCTGAGTGTAGGAGACGCCGCTTAGGGGAGCTCTGCTACCTGGATATAGAGAGAAGCAGTTTACCGGAGATCCTTATCCTTGTTGTAGAGCGGAGCGCTTTCCAGGATTTCTGTTTCCTATATCCTGGAATTAGGCATTCGCTATATGTGGGTATTCTGTATGCTGCGTGTAGCAGAAGCAGCTTTCGGGAGTTCTATAGCCTAAGTGTAGAGAGATGCAGTTTCCAGTAGTTCTGTATGTGGAATGTAGAGAGAAGCTGTTTCCAAGAGTTCTGTAGTCTGAGAGTAGGCATACGCTGTCTATGGGATTCCTGTAGCCTGAGTGTAGCCGACGCAGCTTATGGGAGTTCTGTAACCCTGAATTCGAAAGTCACATTTTACCTTAGTTCTGTATCAGAGTGTAGGGAGAAGCTGTTTCCAAGAATTCTGCAGCCTATGAGCAGGTATTCGCTCTATGCGGGTTTTGTGTATGCCTAGTGTGGCAGACGCAGCTTATGGGAGTTCTGTATCTTGAATGCAGTGAGACACAGTTTGCCAGAGTTCTGTATATGGGTGTAGAGAGAAACTGTTTCCAGGAGTTCTAGAGCCTGGCAAGAGGCATACGCAGTAATTGGGATTTCTGTATCCTGAGTGTGGGAGACGCCGCTTCTGGGAGCTCCGCTACCTGGATATAGAGAGAAGCAGTTTACTGGAGTTCTGTAACCTTGGTGTAGAGAGCAGCTGTTTACTGGAGTTCTGTAGCCTGGAATGAGGCATTCGCTATATGCGGGTTTTCTGTATGCTGAGTGTAGGAGACGCCGCTTAGGGAGCTCTGCTACCTGGATATAGAGAGAAGCAGTTTACCGGAGATCCTTATCCTTGTTGTAGAGCGGAGCGCTTTCCAGGATTTCTGTTTCCTATATCCTGGAATTAGGCATTCGCTATATGTGGGTATTCTTTATGCTGCGTGTAGCAGAAGCAGCTTTCGGGAGTTCTATAGCCTAAGTGTAGAGAGATGCAGTTTCCAGTAGTTCTGTATGTTGAATGTAGAGAGAAGCTGTTTCCAAGAGTTCTGTAGTCTGAGAGTAGGCATACGCTGGATATGGGATTCCTGTAGCCTGAGTGTAGCCGACGCAGCTTATGGGAGTTCTGTAACCCTGAATTCGAAAGTCACATTTTACCGAAGTTCTGTATCAGAGTGTAGGGAGAAGCTGTTTGCAAGAATTCTGCAGCCTATGAGCATGTATTCGCTCTATGCGGGTTTTGTGTATGCCTAGTGTGGCAGACGCAGCTTATGGGAGTTCTGTATCTTGAATGCAGTGAGACACAGTTTGCCAGAGTTCTGTATATGGGTGTAGAGAGAAACTGTTTCCAGGAGTTCTAGAGCCTGGCAAGAGGCATACGCAGTAATTGGGATTTCTGTATCCTGAGTGTGGGAGACGCCGCTTCTGGGAGCTCCGCTACCTGGATATAGAGAGAAGCAGTTTACCGGAGTTCTGTACCCTTGGTGTAGAGAGCAGCTGTTTACTGGAGTTCTGTAGCCTGGAATGAGGCATTCGCTATATGCGGGTTTTCTGTATGCTGAGTGTAGGAGACGCCGCTTAGGGGAGCTCTGCTACCTGGATATAGAGAGAAGCAGTTTACCGGAGATCCTTATCCTTGTTGTAAAGCGGAGCGCTTTCCAGGATTTTCTGTATCCTGGAATTAGGCATTCGCTATATGTGGGTATTCTGTATGCTGCGTGTAGCAGAAGCAGCTTTTGGGAGTTCTATAGCCTAAGTGTAGAGAGATGCAGTTTCCAGTAGTTCTGTATGTTGAATGTAGAGAGAAGCTGTTTCCAAGAGTTCTGTAGTCTGAGAGTAGGCATACGCTGGATATGGGATTCCTGTAGCCTGAGTGTAGCTGACGCAGCTTATGGGAGTTCTGTAACCCTGAATTCGAAAGTCATATTTTACCGAAGTTTCTGTATCAGAGTGTAGGAGAAGCTCTTTCCAAGAATTCTGCAGCCTATGAGCAGGTATTCGCTCTATGCGGGTTTTGTGTATGCCTAGTGTGGCAGACGCAGCTTATGGGAGTTCTGTATCTTGAATGCAGTGAGACACAGTTTGCCAGAGTTCTGTATATGGGTGTAGAGAGAAACTGTTTCCAGGAGTTCTCGAGCCTGGCAAGAGGGATACGCAGTAATTGGGATTTCTGTATCCTGAGTGTGGGAGACGCCGCTTCTGGGAGCTCCGCTACCTGGATATAGAGAGAAGCAGTTTACCGGAGTTCTGTACCCTTGGTGTAGAGAGCAGCTGTTTACTGGAGTTCTGTAGCCTGGAATGAGGCATTCGCTATATGCGGGTTTTCTGTATGCTGAGTGTAGGAGACGCCGCTTAGGGGAGCTCTGCTACCTGGATATAGAGAGAAGCAGTTTACCGGAGATCATTTTCCATGTTGTAGAGCGGAGCGCATTCCAGGATTTCTGTATCCTGGAATTAGGCATTCGCTATATGTGGGTATTCTGTATGCTGCATGTAGCAGAAGCAGCTTTCGGGAGTTCTATAGCCTAAGTGTAGAGAGATGCAGTTTCCAGTAGTTCTGTATGTTGAATGTAGAGAGAAGCTGTTTCCAAGAGTTCTGTAGTCTGAGAGTAGGCATACGCTGGATATGGGATTCCTGTAGCCTGAGTGTAGCCGACGCAGCTTATGGGAGTTCTGTAACCCTGAATTCGAAAGTCACATTTTACCGAAGTTCTGTATCAGAGTGTAGGGAGAAGCTGTTTCCAAGAATTCTGCAGCCTATGAGCAGGTATTCGCTCTATGCGGGTTTTGTGTATGCCTAGTGTGGCAGACGCAGCTTATGGGAGTTCTGTATCTTGAATGCAGTGAGACAGTTGCCAGAGTTCTGTATATGGGTGTAGAGAGAAACTGTTTCCAGGAGTTCTAGAGCCTGGCAAGAGGCATACGCAGTAATTGGGATTTCTGTATCCTGAGTGTGGGAGACGCCGCTTCTGGGAGCTCCGCTACCTGGATATAGAGAGAAGCAGTTTACCGGAGTTCTGTACCCTTGGTGGTAGAGAGCAGCTGTTTACTGGAGTTCTGTAGCCTGGAATGAGGCATTCGCTATATGCGGGTTTTCTGTATGCTGAGTGTAGGAGACGCCGCTTAGGGGAGCTCTGCTACCTGGATATAGAGAGAAGCAGTTTACCGGAGATCCTTATCCTTGTTGTAGAGCGGAGCGCTTTCCAGGATTTCTGTTTCCTATATCCTGGAATTAGGCATTCGCTGTATGTGGGTATTCTGTATGCTGCGTGTAGCAGAAGCAGCTTTCGGGAGTTCTATAGCCTAAGTGTAGAGAGATGCAGTTTCCAGTAGTTCTGTATGTTGAATGTAGAGAGAAGCTGTTTCCAAGAGTTCTGTAGGCTGAGAGTAGGCATACGCTGGATATGGGATTCCTGTAGCCTGAGTGTAGCCGACGCAGCTTATGGGAGTTCTGTAACCCTGAATTCGAAAGTCACATTTTACCGAAGTTCTGTATCAGAGTGTAGGGAGAAGCTGTTTGCAAGAATTCTGCAGCCTATGAGCAGGTATTCGCTCTATGCGGGTTTTGTGTATGCCTAGTGTGGCAGACGCAGCTTATGGGAGTTCTGTATCTTGAATGCAGAGAGACACAGTTTGCCAGAGTTCTGTATATGGGTGTAGAGAGAAACTGTTTCCAGGAGTTCTAGAGCCTGGCAAGAGGCATACGCAGTAATTGGGATTTCTGTATCCTGAGTGTGGGAGACGCCGCTTCTGGGAGCTCCGCTACCTGGATATAGAGAGAAGCAGTTTACCGGAGTTCTGTACCCTTGGTGTAGAGAGCAGCTGTTTACTGGAGTTCTGTAGCCTGGAATGAGGCATTCGCTATATGCGGGTTTTCTGTATGCTGAGTGTAGGAGACGCCGCTTAGAGGAGCTCTGCTACCTGGATATAGAGACAAGCAGTTTACCGGAGATCCTTATCCATGTTGTAGAGCGGAGCGCATTCCAGGATTTCTGTATCCTGGAATTAGGCATTCGCTATATGTGGGTATTCTGTATGCTGCGCGTAGCAGAAGCAGCTTTCGGGAGTTCTATAGCCTAAGTGTAGAGAGATGCAGTTTCCAGTAGTTCTGTAGGTTGAATGTAGAGAGAAGATGTTTCCAAGAGTTCTGTAGTCTGAGAGTAGGCATACGCTGGATATGGGATTCCTGTAGCCTGAGTGTAGCCGACGCAGCTTATGGGAGTTCTGTAACCCTGAATTCGAAAGTCACATTTTACCTTAGTTCTGTATCAGAGTGTCAGGGAGAAGCTGTTTCCAAGCATTCTGCCGCCTATGAGCAGGTATTTGCTCTATGCGGGTTTTCTGTATGCCTAGAGTGGCAGACGCAGCTTATGGGAGTTCTGTATCTTGAATGCAGTGAGACACAGTTTGCCAGAGTTCTGTATATGGGTGTAGAGAGAAACTGTTTCCAGGAGTTCTAGAGCCTGGCAAGAGGCATACGCAGTAATTGGGATTTCTGTATCCTGAGTGTGGGAGACGCCGCTTCTGGGAGCTCCGCTACCTGGATATAGAGAGAAGCAGTTTACCGGAGTTCTGTACCCTTGGTGTAGAGAGCAGCTGTTTACTGGAGTTCTGTAGCCTGGAATGAGGCATTCGCTATATGCGGGTTTTCTGTATGCTGAGTGTAGGAGACGCCGCTTAGGGGAGCTCTGCTACCTGGATATAGAGAGAAGCAGTTTACCGGAGATCCTTATCCTTGTTGTAGAGCGGAGCGCTTTCCAGGATTTCTGTTTCCTATATCCTGGAATTAGGCATTCGCTATATGTGGGTATTCTGTATGCTGCGTGTAGCAGAAGCAGCTTTCGGGAGTTCTATAGCCTAAGTGTAGAGAGATGCAGTTTCCAGTAGTTCTGTATGTTGAATGTAGAGAGAAGCTGTTTCCAAGAGTTCTATAGGCTGAGAGTAGGCATACGCTGTCTATGGGATTCCTGTAGCCTGAGTGTAGCCGACGCAGCTTATGGGAGTTCTGTAACCCTGAATTCGAAAGTCACATTTTACCTTAGTTCTGTATCAGAGTGTAGGGAGAAGCTGTTTCCAAGAATTCTGCAGCCTATGAGCAGGTATTCGCTCTATGCGGGTTTTGTGTATGCCTAGTGTGGCAGACGCAGCTTATGGGAGTTCTGTATCTTGAATGCAGTGAGACACAGTTTGCCAGAGTTCTGTATATGGGTGTAGAGAGAAACTGTTTCCAGGAGTTCTAGAGCCTGGCAAGAGGCATACGCAGTAATTGGGATTTCTGTATCCTGAGTGTGGGAGACGCCGCTTCTGGGAGCTCCGCTACCTGGATATAGAGAGAAGCAGTTTACCGGAGTTCTGTACCCTTGGTGTAGAGAGCAGCTGTTTACTGGAGTTCTGTAGCCTGGAATGAGGCATTCGCTATATGCGGGTTTTCTGTATGCTGAGTGTAGGAGACGCCGCTTAGGGGAGTTCTGCTACCTGGATATAGAGAGAAGCAGTTTACCGGAGATCCTTATCCTTGTTGTAGAGCGGAGCGCTTTCCAGGATTTCTGTTTCCTATATCCTGGAATTAGGCATTCGCTATATGTGGGTATTCTGTATGCTGCGTGTAGCAGAAGCAGCTTTCGGGAGTTCTATAGCCTAAGTGTAGAGAGATGCAGTTTCCAGTAGTTCTGTATGTTGAATGTAGAGAGAAGCTGTTTCCAAGAGTTCTGTAGGCTGAGAGTAGGCATACGCTGTCTATGGGATTCCTGTAGCCTGAGTGTAGCCGACGCAGCTTATGGGAGTTCTGTAACCCTGAATTCGAAAGTCACATTTTACCTTAGTTCTGTATCAGAGTGTAGGGAGAAGCTGTTTCCAAGCATTCTGCCGCCTATGAGCAGGTATTTGCTCTATGCGGGTTTTCTGTATGCCTAGAGTGGCAGACGCAGCTTATGGGAGTTCTGTATCTTGAATGCAGTGAGACACAGTTTGCCAGAGTTCTGTATATGGGTGTAGAGAGAAACTGTTTCCAGGAGTTCTAGAGCCTGGCAAGAGGCATACGCAGTAATTGGGATTTCTGTATCCTGAGTGTGGGAGACGCGCTTCTGGAGCTCCGCTACCTGGATATAGAGAGAAGCAGTTTACCGGAGTTCTGTACCCTTGGTGTAGAGAGCAGCTGTTTACTGGAGTTCTGTAGCCTGGAATGAGGCATTCGCTATATGCGGGTTTTCTGTATGCTGAGTGTAGGAGACGCCGCTCTAGGGGGAAGCTCTGCTACCTGGATATAGAGAGAAGCAGTTTACCGGAGATCCTTATCCTTGTTGTAGAGCGGAGCGCTTTCCAGGATTTCTGTTTCCTATATCCTGGAATTAGGCATTCGCTATATGTGGGTATTCTGTATGCTGCGTGTAGCAGAAGCAGCTTTCGGGAGTTCTATAGCCTAAGTGTAGAGAGATGCAGTTTCCAGTAGTTCTGTATGTTGAATGTAGAGAGAAGCTGTTTCCAAGAGTTCTATAGGCTGAGAGTAGGCATACGCTGTCTATGGGATTCCTGTAGCCTGAGTGTAGCCGACGCAGCTTATGGGAGTTCTGTAACCCTGAATTCGAAAGTCACATTTTACCTTAGTTCTGTATCAGAGTGTAGGGAGAAGCTGTTTCCAAGAATTCTGCAGCCTATGAGCAGGTATTCGCTCTATGCGGGTTTTGTGTATGCCTAGTGTGGCAGACGCAGCTTATGGGAGTTCTGTATCTTGAATGCAGTGAGACACAGTTTGCCAGAGTTCTGTATATGGGTGTAGAGAGAAACTGTTTCCAGGAGTTCTAGAGCCTGGCAAGAGGCATACGCAGTAATTGGGATTTCTGTATCCTGAGTGTGGGAGACGCCGCTTCTGGGAGCTCCGCTACCTGGATATAGAGAGAAGCAGTTTACCGGAGTTCTGTACCCTTGGTGTAGAGAGCAGCTGTTTACTGGAGTTCTGTAGCCTGGAATGAGGCATTCGCTATATGCGGGTTTTCTGTATGCTGAGTGTAGGAGACGCCGCTTAGGGGAGTTCTGCTACCTGGATATAGAGAGAAGCAGTTTACCGGAGATCCTTATCCTTGTTGTAGAGCGGAGCGCTTTCCAGGATTTCTGTTTCCTATATCCTGGAATAGGCATTCGCTATATGTGGGTATTCTGTATGCTGCGTGTAGCAGAAGCAGCTTTCGGGAGTTCTATAGCCTAAGTGTAGAGAGATGCAGTTTCCAGTAGTTCTGTATGTTGAATGTAGAGAGAAGCTGTTTCCAAGAGTTCTGTAGGCTGAGAGTAGGCATACGCTGTCTATGGGATTCCTGTAGCCTGAGTGTAGCCGACGCAGCTTATGGGAGTTCTGTAACCCTGAATTCGAAAGTCACATTTTACCGAAGTTCTGTATCAGAGTGTAGGGAGAAGCTGTTTCCAAGAATTCTGCAGCCTATGAGCAGGTATTCGCTCTATGCGGGTTTTGTGTATGCCTAGTGTGGCAGACGCAGCTTATGGGAGTTCTGTATCTTGAATGCAGTGAGACACAGTTTGCCAGAGTTCTGTATATGGGTGTAGAGAGAAACTGTTTCCAGGAGTTCTAGAGCCTGGCAAGAGGCATACGCAGTAATTGGGATTTCTGTATCCTGAGTGTGGGAGACGCCGCTTCTGGGAGCTCCGCTACCTGGATATAGAGAGAAGCAGTTTACCGGAGTTCTGTACCCTTGGTGTAGAGAGCAGCTGTTTACTGGAGTTCTGTAGCGTGGAAAAAGGCATTCGCTATATGCGGGTTTTCTGTATGCTGAGTGTAGGAGACGCCGCTTAGGGGAGCTCTGCTACCTGGATATAGAGAGAAGCAGTTTACCGGAGATCCTTATCCTTGTTGTAGAGCGGAGCGCTTTCCAGGATTTCTGTTTCCTATATCCTGGAATTAGGCATTCGCTATATGTGGGTATTCTGTATGCTGCGTGTAGCAGAAGCAGCTTTCGGGAGTTCTATAGCCTAAGTGTAGAGAGATGCAGTTTCCAGTAGTTCTGTATGTTGAATGCTAGAGAGAAGCTGTTCCCAAGAGTTCTCTAGGCTGAGAGTAGGCATACGCTGTCTATGGGATTCCTGTAGCCTGAGTGTAGCCGACGCAGCTTATGGGAGTTCTGTAACCCTGAATTCGAAAGTCACATTTTACCGAAGTTCTGTATCAGAGTGTAGGGAGAAGCTGTTTCCAAGAATTCTGCAGCCTATGAGCAGGTATTCGCTCTATGCGGGTTTTGTGTATGCCTAGTGTGGCAGACGCAGCTTATGGGAGTTCTGTATCTTGAATGCAGTGAGACACAGTTTGCCAGAGTTCTGTATATGGGTGTAGAGAGAAACTGTTTCCAGGAGTTCTAGAGCCTGGCAAGAGGCATACGCAGTAATTGGGATTTCTGTATCCTGTGTGTGGGAGACGCCGCTTCTGGGAGCTCCGCTACCTGGATATAGAGAGAAGCAGTTTACCGGAGTTCTGTACCCTTGGTGTAGAGAGCAGCTGTTTACTGGAGTTCTGTAGCCTGGAATGAGGCATTCGCTATATGCGGGTTTTCTGTATGCTGAGTGTAGGAGACGCCGCTTAGGGGAGCTCTGCTACCTGGATATAGAGAGAAGCAGTTTACCGGAGATCCTTATCCTTGTTGTGGAGCAGAGCGCTTTCCAGGATTTCTGTATCCTGTATCCTGGAATTAGGCATTCGCTATATGTGGGTATTCTTTATGCTGCGTGTAGCAGAAGCAGCTTTCGGGAGTTCTATAGCCTAAGTGTAGAGAGATGCAGTTTCCAGTAGTTCTGTATGTTGAATGTAGAGAGAAGCTGTTTCCAAGAGTTCTGTAGTCTGAGAGTAGGCATACGCTGGATATGGGATTCCTGTAGCCTGAGTGTAGCTGACACAGCTTATGGGAGTTCTGTAACCCTGAATTCGAAAGTCACATTTTACCGAAGTTCTGTATCAGAGTGTAGGGAGAAGCTCTTTCCAAGAATTCTGCAGCCTATGAGCAGGTATTCGCTCTATGCGGGTTTTGTGTATGCCTAGTGTGGCAGACGCAGCTTATGGGAGTTCTGTATCTTGAATGCAGTGAGACACAGTTTGCCAGAGTTCTGTATATGGGTGTAGAGAGAAACTGTTTCCAGGAGTTCTAGAGCCTGGCAAGAGGGATACGCAGTAATTGGGATTTCTGTATCCTGAGTGTGGGAGACGCCGCTTCTGGGAGCTCCGCTACCTGGATATAGAGAGAAGCAGTTTACCGGAGTTCTGTACCCTTGGTGTAGAGAGCAGCTGTTTACTGGAGTTCTGTAGCCTGGAATGAGGCATTCGCTATATGCGGGTTTTCTGTATGCTGAGTGTAGGAGACGCCGCTTAGGGGAGCTCTGCTACCTGGATATAGAGAGAAGCAGTTTACTGGAGATCCTTATCCTTGTTGTAGAGCGGAGCGCTTTCCAGGATTTCTGTTTCCTATATCCTGGAATTAGGCATTCGCTATATGTGGGTATTCTGTATGCTGCGTGTAGCAGAAGCAGCTTTCGGGAGTTCTATAGCCTAAGTGTAGAGAGATGCAGTTTCCAGTAGTTCTGTATGTTGAATGTAGAGAGAAGCTGTTTCCAAGAGTTCTGTAGGCTGAGAGTAGGCATACGCTGTCTATGGGATTCCTGTAGCCTGAGTGTAGCCGACGCAGCTTATGGGAGATTCGAAAGTCACATTTTACCGAAGTTCTGTATCAGAGTGTAGGGAGAAGCTGTTTCCTAGAATTCTGCAGCCTATGAGCAGGTATTCGCTCTATGCGGGTTTTGTGTATGCCTAGTGTGGCAGACGCAGCTTATGGGAGTTCTGTATCTTGAATGCAGTGAGACACAGTTTGCCAGAGTTCTGTATATGGGTGTAGAGAGAAACTGTTTCCAGGAGTTCTAGAGCCTGGCAAGAGGCATACGCAGTAATTGGGATTTCTGTATCCTGAGTGTGGGAGACGCCGCTTCTGGGAGCTCCGCTACCTGGATATAGAGAGAAGCAGTTTACCGGAGTTCTGTACCCTTGGTGTAGAGAGCAGCTGTTTACTGGAGTTCTGTAGCCTGGAATGAGGCATTCGCTATATGCGGGTTTTCTGTATGCTGAGTGTAGGAGACGCCGCTTAGGGGAGCTCTGCTACCTGGATATAGAGAGAAGCAGTTTACCGGAGATCCTTATCCATGTTGTAGAGCGGAGCGCATTCCAGGATTTCTGTATCCTGGAATTAGGCATTCGCTATATGTGGGTATTCTGTATGCTGCGTGTAGCAGAAGCAGCTTTCGGGAGTTCTATAGCCTAAGTGTAGAGAGATGCAGTTTCCAGTAGTTCTGTATGTTGAATGTAGAGAGAAGCTGTTTCCAAGAGTTCTGTAGGCTGAGAGTAGGCATACGCTGTCTATGGGATTCCTGTAGCCTGAGTGTAGCCGACGCAGCTTATGGGAGTTCTGTAACCCTGAATTCGAAAGTCACATTTTACCGAAGTTCTGTATCAGAGTGTAGGGAGAAGCTGTTTCCAAGAATTCTGCAGCCTATGAGCAGGTATTCGCTCTATGCGGGTTTTGTGTATGCCTAGTGTGGCAGACGCAGCTTATGGGAGTTCTGTATCTTGAATGCAGTGAGACACAGTTTGCCAGAGTTATGTATATGGGTGTAGAGAGAAACTGTTTCCAGGAGTTCTAGAGCCTGGCAAGAGGCATACGCAGTAATTGGGATTTCTGTATCCTGAGTGTGGGAGACGCCGCTTCTGGGAGCTCCGCTACCTGGATATAGAGAGAAGCAGTTTACCGGAGTTCTGTACCCTTGGTGTAGAGAGCAGCTGTTTACTGGAGTTCTGTAGCCTGGAATGAGGCATTCGCTATATGCGGGTTTTCTGTATGCTGAGTGTAGGAGACGCCGCTTAGGGGAGCTCTGCTACCTGGATATAGAGAGAAGCAGTTTACCGGAGATCCTTATCCTTGTTGTAGAGCGGAGCGCTTTCCAGGATTTCTGTTTCCTATATCCTGGAATTAGGCATTCGCTATATGTGGGTATTCTGTATGCTGCGTGTAGCAGAAGCAGCTTTCGGGAGTTCTATAGCCTAAGTGTAGAGAGATGCAGTTTCCAGTAGTTCTGTATGTTGAATGTAGAGAGAAGCTGTTTCCAAGAGTTCTGTAGGCTGAGAGTAGGCATACGCTGTCTATGGGATTCCTGTAGCCTGAGTGTAGCCGACGCAGCTTATGGGAGTTCTGTAACCCTGAATTCGAAAGTCACATTTTACCGAAGTTCTGTATCAGAGTGTAGGGAGAAGCTGTTTCCAAGAATTCTGCAGCCTATGAGCAGGTATTCGCTCTATGCGGGTTTTGTGTATGCCTAGTGTGGCAGACGCAGCTTATGGGAGTTCTGTATCTTGAATGCAGTGAGACACAGTTTGCCAGAGTTCTGTATATGGGTGTAGAGAGAAACTGTTTCCAGGAGTTCTAGAGCCTGGCAAGAGGCATACGCAGTAATTGGGATTTCTGTATCCTGAGTGTGGGAGACGCCGCTTCTGGGAGCTCCGCTACCTGGATATAGAGAGAAGCAGTTTACCGGAGTTCTGTACCCTTGGTGTAGAGAGCAGCTGTTTACTGGAGTTCTGTAGCCTGGAATGAGGCATTCGCTATATGCGGGTTTTCTGTATGCTGAGTGTAGGAGACGCCGCTTAGGGGAGTTCTGCTACCTGGATATAGAGAGAAGCAGTTTACCGGAGATCATTATCCATGCTGTAGAGCGGAGCGCATTCCAGGATTTCTGTATCCTGGAATTAGGCATTCGCTATATGTGGGTATTCTGTATGCTGCGCGTAGCAGAAGCAGCTTTCGGGAGTTCTATAGCCTAAGTGTAGAGAGATGCAGTTTCCAGTAGTTCTGTATGTTGAATGTAGAGAGAAGCTGTTTCCAAGAGTTCTGTAGTCTGAGAGTAGGCATACGCTGTCTATGGGATTCCTGTAGCCTGAGTGTAGCCGACGCAGCTTATGTGAGTTCTGTAACCCTGAATTCGAAAGTCACATTTTACCGAAGTTCTGTATCAGAGTGTAGGGAGAAGCTGTTTCCAAGAATTCTGCAGCCTATGAGCAGGTATTCGCTCTATGCGGGTTTTGTGTATGCCTAGTGTGGCAGACGCAGCTTATGGGAGTTCTGTATCTTGAATGCAGTGAGACACAGTTTGCCAGAGTTCTGTATATGGGTGTAGAGAGAAACTGTTTCCAGGAGTTCTAGAGCCTGGCAAGAGGCATACGCAGTAATTGGGATTTCTGTATCCTGAGTGTGGGAGACGCCGCTTCTGGGAGCTCCGCTACCTGGATATAGAGAGAAGCAGTTTACCGGAGTTCTGTACCCTTGGTGTAGAGAGCAGCTGTTTACTGGAGTTCTGTAGCCTGGAATGAGGCATTCGCTATATGCGGGTTTTCTGTATGCTGAGTGTAGGAGACGCCGCTTAGGGGAGCTCTGCTACCTGGATATAGAGAGAAGCAGTTTACCGGAGATCCTTATCCTTGTTGTAAAGCGGAGCGCTTTCCAGGATTTCTGTATCCTGTATCCTGGAATTAGGCATTCGCTATATGTGGGTATTCTTTATGCTGCGTGTAGCAGAAGCAGCTTTCGGGAGTTCTATAGCCTAAGTGTAGAGAGATGCAGTTTCCAGTAGTTCTGTATGTTGAATGTAGAGAGAAGCTGTATCCAAGAGTTCTGTAGTCTGAGAGTAGGCATACGCTGGATATGGGATTCCTGTAGCCTGAGTGTAGCCAACACAGCTTATGGGAGTTCTGTAACCCTGAATTCGAAAGTCACATTTTACCGAAGTTCTGTATCAGAGTGTAGGGAGAAGCTGTTTGCAAGAATTCTGCAGCCTATGAGCAGGTATTCGCTCTATGCGGGTTTTGTGTATGCCTAGTGTGGCAGACGCAGCTTATGGGAGTTCTGTATCTTGAATGCAGTGAGACACAGTTTGCCAGAGTTCTGTATATGGGTGTAGAGAGAAACTGTTTCCAGGAGTTCTAGAGCCTGGCAAGAGGCATACGCAGTAATTGGGATTTCTGTCTCCTGTGTGTGGGAGACGCCGCTTCTGGGAGCTCCGCTACCTGGATATAGAGAGAAGCAGTTTACCGGAGTTCTGTACCCTTGGTGTAGAGAGCAGCTGTTTACTGGAGTTCTGTAGCCTGGAATGAGGCATTCGCTATATGCGGGTTTTCTGTATGCTGAGTGTAGGAGACGCCGCTTACGGGAGCTCTGCTACCTGGATATAGAGAGAAGCAGTTTACCGTAGATCCTTATCCTTGTTGTAAAGCGGAGCGCTTTCCAGGATTTCTGTATCCTGGAATTAGGCATTCGCTATATGTGGGTATTCTGTATGCTGCGTGTAGCAGAAGCAGCTTTTGGGAGTTCTATAGCCTAAGTGTAGAGAGATGCAGTTTCCAGTAGTTCTGTATGTTGAATGTAGAGAGAAGCTGTTTCCAAGAGTTCTGTAGTCTGAGAGTAGGCATACGCTGGATATGGGATTCCTGTAGCCTGAGTGTAGCTGACACAGCTTATGGGAGTCCTGTAACCCTGAAATCGAAAGTCACATTTTACCGAAGTTCTGTATCAGAGTGTAGGGAGAAGCTGTTTCCTAGAATTCTGCAGCCTATGAGCAGGTATTCGCTCTATGCGGGTTTTGTGTATGCCTAGTGTGGCAGACGCAGCTTATGGGAGTTCTGTATCTTGAATGCAGTGAGACACAGTTTGCCAGAGTTCTGTATATGGGTGTAGAGAGAAACTGTTTCCAGGAGTTCTAGAGCCTGGCAAGAGGCATACGCAGTAATTGGGATTTCTGTATCCTGAGTGTGGGAGACGCCGCTTCTGGGAGCTCCGCTACCTGGATATAGAGAGAAGCAGTTTACCGGAGTTCTGTACCCTTGGTGTAGAGAGCAGCTGTTTACTGGAGTTCTGTAGCCTGGAATGAGGCATTCGCTATATGCGGGTTTTCTGTATGCTGAGTGTAGGAGACGCCGCTTAGGGGAGCTCTGCTACCTGGATATAGAGAGAAGCAGTTTACCGGAGATCCTTATCCTTGTTGTAGAGCGGAGCGCTTTCCAGGATTTCTGTTTCCTATATCCTGGAATTAGGCATTCGCTATATGTGGGTATTCTGTATGCTGCGTGTAGCAGAAGCAGCTTTCGGGAGTTCTATAGCCTAAGTGTAGAGAGATGCAGTTTCCAGTAGTTCTGTATGTTGAATGTAGAGAGAAGCTGTTTCCAAGAGTTCTGTAGGCTGAGAGTAGGCATACGCTGGATATGGGATTCCTGTAGCCTGAGTGTAGCCGACGCAGCTTATGGGAGTTCTGTAACCCTGAATTCGAAAGTCACATTTTACCGAAGTTCTGTATCAGAGTGTAGGGAGAAGCTGTTTCCAAGAATTCTGCAGCCTATGAGCAGGTATTCGCTCTATGCGGGTTTTCTGTATGCCTAGTGTGGCAGATGCAGCTTATGGGAGTTCTGTATCTTGAATGCAGTGAGACACAGTTTGCCAGAGTTCTGTATATGGGTGTAGAGAGAAACTGTTTCCAGGAGTTCTAGAGCCTGGCAAGAGGCATACGCAGTAATTGGGATTTCTGTATCCTGAGTGTGGGAGACGCCGCTTCTGGGAGCTCCGCTACCTGGATATAGAGAGAAGCAGTTTACCGGAGTTCTGTACCCTTGGTGTAGAGAGCAGCTGTTTACTGGAGTTCTGTAGCCTGGAATGAGGCATTCGCTATATGCGGGTTTTCTGTATGCTGAGTGTAGGAGACGCCGCTTAGGGGAGTTCTGCTACCTGGATATAGAGAGAAGCAGTTTACCGGAGATCCTTATCCATGTTGTAGAGCGGAGCGCATTCCAGGATTTCTGTATCCTGGAATTAGGCATTCGCTATATGTGGGTATTCTGTATGCTGCGCGTAGCAGAAGCAGCTTTCGGGAGTTCTATAGCCTAAGTGTAGAGAGATGCAGTTTCCAGTAGTTCTGTATGTTGAATGTAGAGAGAAGCTGTTTCCAAGAGTTCTGTAGTCTGAGAGTAGGCATACGCTGGATATGGGATTCCTGTAGCCTGAGTGTATCCGACGCAGCTTATGGGAGTTCTGTAACCCTGAATTCGAAAGTCACATTTTACCGAAGTTCTGTATCAGAGTGTAGGGAGAAGCTGTTTGCAAGAATTCTGCAGCCTATGAGCAGGTATTCGCTCTATGCGGGTTTTGTGTATGCCTAGTGTGGCAGACGCAGCTTATGGGAGTTCTGTATCTTGAATGCAGTGAGACACAGTTTGCCAGAGTTCTGTATATGGGTGTAGAGAGAAACTGTTTCCAGGAGTTCTAGAGCCTGGCAAGAGGCATACGCAGTAATTGGGATTTCTGTCTCCTGTGTGTGGGAGACGCCGCTTCTGGGAGCTCCGCTACCTGGATATAGAGAGAAGCAGTTTACCGGAGTTCTGTACCCTTGGTGTAGAGAGCAGCTGTTTACTGGAGTTCTGTAGCCTGGAATGAGGCATTCGCTATATGCGGGTTTTCTGTATGCTGAGTGTAGGAGACGCCGCTTACGGGAGCTCTGCTACCTGGATATAGAGAGAAGCAGTTTACCGGAGATCCTTATCCTTGTTGTAAAGCGGAGCGCTTTCCAGGATTTCTGTATCCTGGAATTAGGCATTCGCTATATGTGGGTATTCTGTATGCTGCGTGTAGCAGAAGCAGCTTTTGGGAGTTCTATAGCCTAAGTGTAGAGAGATGCAGTTTCCAGTAGTTCTGTATGTTGAATGTAGAGAGAAGCTGTTTCCAAGAGTTCTGTAGTCTGAGAGTAGGCATACGCTGGATATGGGATTCCTGTAGCCTGAGTGTAGCTGACACAGCTTATGGGAGTTCTGTAACCCTGAAATCGAAAGTCACATTTTACCGAAGTTCTGTATCAGAGTGTAGGGAGAAGCTGTTTCCTAGAATTCTGCAGCCTATGAGCAGGTATTCGCTCTATGCGGGTTTTGTGTATGCCTAGTGTGGCAGACGCAGCTTATGGGAGTTCTGTATCTTGAATGCAGTGAGACACAGTTTGCCAGAGTTCTGTATATGGGTGTAGAGAGAAACTGTTTCCAGGAGTTCTAGAGCCTGGCAAGAGGCATACGCAGTAATTGGGATTTCTGTATCCTGAGTGTGGGAGACGCCGCTTCTGGGAGCTCCGCTACCTGGATATAGAGAGAAGCAGTTTACCGGAGTTCTGTACCCTTGGTGTAGAGAGCAGCTGTTTACTGGAGTTCTGTAGCCTGGAATGAGGCATTCGCTATATGCGGGTTTTCTGTATGCTGAGTGTAGGAGACGCCGCTTAGGGGAGCTCTGCTACCTGGATATAGAGAGAAGCAGTTTACCGGAGATGCTTATCCTTGTTGTAGAGCGGAGCGCTTTCCAGGATTTCTGTATCCTGTATCCTGGAATTAGGCATTCGCTATATGTGGGTATTCTGTATGCTGCGTGTAGCAGAAGCAGCTTTCGGGAGTTCTATAGCCTAAGTGTAGAGAGATGCAGTTTCCAGTAGTTCTGTATGTTGAATGTAGAGAGAAGCTGTTTCCAAGAGTTCTGTAGGCTGAGAGTAGGCATACGCTGGATATGGGATTCCTGTAGCCTGAGTGTAGCCGACGCAGCTTATGGGAGTTCTGTAACCCTGAATTCGAAAGTCACATTTTACCGAAGTTCTGTATCAGAGTGTAGGGAGAAGCTGTTTCCAAGAATTCTGCAGCCTATGAGCAGGTATTCGCTCTATGCGGGTTTTGTGTATGCCTAGTGTGGCAGACGCAGCTTATGGGAGTTCTGTATCTTGAATGCAGTGAGACACAGTTTGCCAGAGTTCTGTATATGGGTGTAGAGAGAAACTGTTTCCAGGAGTTCTAGAGCCTGGCAAGAGGCATACGCAGTAATTGGGATTTCTGTATCCTGAGTGTGGGAGACACCGCTTCTGGGAGCTCCGCTACCTGGATATAGAGAGAAGCAGTTTACCGGAGTTCTGTACCCTTGGTGTAGAGAGCAGCTGTTTACTGGAGTTCTGTAGCCTGGAATGAGGCATTCGCTATATGCGGGTTTTCTGTATGCTGAGTGTAGGAGACGCCGCTTAGGGGAGCTCTGCTACCTGGATATAGAGAGAAGCAGTTTACCGGAGATCCTTATCCTTGTTGTAGAGCGGAGCGCTTTCCAGGATTTCTGTATCCTGTATCCTGGAATTAGGCATTCGCTATATGTGGGTATTCTGTATGCTGCGTGTAGGAGATGCAGCTTTCGGGAGTTCTATA
The DNA here is from genome assembly GCF_033115175.1 of Lepus europaeus. Classification (NCBI taxonomy): domain Eukaryota; kingdom Metazoa; phylum Chordata; class Mammalia; order Lagomorpha; family Leporidae; genus Lepus; species Lepus europaeus. The sequence goes on from NW_026909619.1 coordinate 560,495, forward strand.
GCCTAAGTGTAGAGAGATGCAGTTTCCAGTAGTTCTGTATGTTGAATGTAGAGAGAAGCTGTTTCCAAGAGTTCTGTAGTCTGAGAGTAGGCATACGCTGGATATGGGATTCCTGTAGCCTGAGTGTAGCCGACGCAGCTTATGGGAGTTCTGTAACCCTGAATTCGAAAGTCACATTTTACCTTAGTTCTGTATCAGAGTGTAGGGAGAAGCTGTTTCCAAGAATTCTGCAGCCTATGAGCAGGTATTCGCTCTATGCGGGTTTTCTGTATGCCTAGTGTGGCAGACGCAGCTTATGGGAGTTCTGTATCTTGAATGCAGTGAGACACAGTTTGCCAGAGTTCTGTATATGGGTGTAGAGAGAAACTGTTTCCAGGAGTTCTAGAGCCTGGCAAGAGGCATACGCAGTAATTGGGATTTCTGTATCCTGAGTGTGGGAGACGCCGCTTCTGGGAGCTCCGCTACCTGGATATAGAGAGAAGCAGTTTACCGGAGTTCTGTACCCTTGGTGTAGAGAGCAGCTGTTTACTGGAGTTCTGTAGCCTGGAATGAGGCATTCGCTATATGCGGGTTTTCTGTATGCTGAGTGTAGGAGACGCCGCTTAGGGGAGTTCTGCTACCTGGATATAGAGAGAAGCAGTTTACCGGAGATCCTTATCCATGTTGTAGAGCGGAGCGCATTCCAGGATTTCTGTATCCTGGAATTAGGCATTCGCTATATGTGGGTATTCTGTATGCTGCGCGTAGCAGAAGCAGCTTTCGGGAGTTCTATAGCCTAAGTGTAGAGAGATGCAGTTTCCAGTAGTTCTGTATGTTGAATGTAGAGAGAAGCTGTTTCCAAGAGTTCTGTAGTCTGAGAGTAGGCATACGCTGGATATGGGATTCCTGTAGCCTGAGTGTAGCCGACGCAGCTTATGGGAGTTCTGTAACCCTGAATTAGAAAGTCACATTTTACCTTAGTTCTGTATCAGAGTGTAGGGAGAAGCTGTTTGCAAGAATTCTGCAGCCTATGAGCAGGTATTCGCTCTATGCGGGTTTTGTGTATGCCTAGTGTGGCAGACGCAGCTTATGGGAGTTCTGTATCTTGAATGCAGTGAGACACAGTTTGCCAGAGTTCTGTATATGGGTGTAGAGAGAAACTGTTTCCAGGAGTTCTAGAGCCTGGCAAGAGGCATACGCAGTAATTGGGATTTCTGTATCCTGAGTGTGGGAGACGCCGCTTCTGGGAGCTCCGCTACCTGGATATAGAGAGAAGCAGTTTACCGGAGTTCTGTACCCTTGGTGTAGAGAGCAGCTGTTTACTGGAGTTCTGTAGCCTGGAATGAGGCATTCGCTATATGCGGGTTTTCTGTATGCTGAGTGTAGGAGATGCCGCTTACGGGAGCTCTGCTACCTGGATATAGAGAGAAGCAGTTTACCGGAGATCCTTATCCATGTTGTAGAGCGGAGCGCATTCCAGGATTTCTGTATCCTGGAATTAGGCATTCGCTATATGTGGGTATTCTGTATGCTGCGCGTAGCAGAAGCAGCTTTCGGGAGTTCTATAGCCTAAGTGTAGAGAGATGCAGTTTCCAGTAGTTCTGTATGTTGAATGTAGAGAGAAGCTGTTTCCAAGAGTTCTGTAGTCTGAGAGTAGGCATACGCTGGATATGGGATTCCTGTAGCCTGAGTGTAGCCGACGCAGCTTATGGGAGTTCTGTAACCCTGAATTAGAAAGTCACATTTTACCTTAGTTCTGTATCAGAGTGTAGGGAGAAGCTGTTTGCAAGAATTCTGCAGCCTATGAGCAGGTATTCACTCTATGCGGGTTTTGTGTATGCCTAGTGTGGCAGACGCAGCTTATGGGAGTTCTGTATCTTGAATGCAGTGAGACACAGTTTGCCAGAGTTCTGTATATGGGTGTAGAGAGAAACTGTTTCCAGGAGTTCTAGAGCCTGGCAAGAGGCATACGCAGTAATTGGGATTTCTGTCTCCTGTGTGTGGGAGACGCCGCTTCTGGGAGCTCCGCTACCTGGATATAGAGAGAAGCAGTTTACCGGAGTTCTGTACCCTTGGTGTAGAGAGCAGCTGTTTACTGGAGTTCTGTAGCCTGGAATGAGGCATTCGCTATATGCGGGTTTTCTGTATGCTGAGTGTAGGAGACGCCGCTTACGGGAGCTCTGCTACCTGGATATAGAGAGAAGCAGTTTACCGGAGATCCTTATCCTTGTTGTAAAGCGGAGCGCTTTCCAGGATTTCTGTATCCTGGAATTAGGCATTCGCTATATGTGGGTATTCTGTATGCTGCGTGTAGCAGAAGCAGCTTTCGGGAGTTCTATAGCCTAAGTGTAGAGAGATGCAGTTTCCAGTAGTTCTGTATGTTGAATGTAGAGAGAAGCTGTTTCCAAGAGTTCTGTAGTCTGAGAGTAGGCATACGCTGGATATGGGATTCCTGTAGCCTGAGTGTAGCTGACACAGCTTATGGGAGTTCTGTAACCCTGAATTCGAAAGTCACATTTTACCGAAGTTCTGTATCAGAGTGTAGGGAGAAGCTGTTTCCTAGAATTCTGCAGCCTATGAGCAGGTATTCGCTCTATGCGGGTTTTGTGTATGCCTAGTGTGGCAGACGCAGCTTATGGGAGTTCTGTATCTTGAATGCAGTGAGACACAGTTTGCCAGAGTTCTGTATATGGGTGTAGAGAGAAACTGTTTCCAGGAGTTCTAGAGCCTGGCAAGAGGCATACGCAGTAATTGGGATTTCTGTATCCTGAGTGTGGGAGACGCCGCTTCTGGGAGCTCTGCTACCTGGATATAGAGAGAAGCAGTTTACCGGAGTTCTGTACCCTTGGTGTAGAGAGCAGCTATTTAGTGGAGTTCTGTAGCCCGGAATGAGGCATTCGCTATATGCGGGTTTTCTGTATGCTGAGTATAGGAGACGCCGCTTAGGGGAGCTCTGCTACCTGGATATAGAGAGAAGCAGTTTACCGGAGATCCTTATCCATGTTGTAGAGCGGAGCGCATTCCAGGATTTCTGTATCCTGGAATTAGGCATTCGCTATATGTGGGTATTCTGTATGCTGCGCGTAGCAGAAGCAGCTTTCGGGAGTTCTATAGCCTAAGTGTAGAGAGATGCAGTTTCCAGTAGTTCTGTATGTTGAATGTAGAGAGAAGCTGTTTCCAAGAGTTCTGTAGTCTGAGAGTAGGCATACGCTGGATATGGGATTCCTGTAGCCTGAGTGTAGCCGACGCAGCTTATGGGAGTTCTGTAACCCTGAATTCGAAAGTCACATTTTACCGAAGTTCTGTATCAGAGTGTAGGGAGAAGCTGTTTCCAAGAATTCTGCAGCCTATGAGCAGGTATTCGCTCTATGCGGGTTTTGTGTATGCCTAGTGTGGCAGACGCAGCTTATGGGAGTTCTGTATCTTGAATGCAGTGAGACACAGTTTGCCAGAGTTCTGTATATGGGTGTAGAGAGAAACTGTTTCCAGGAGTTCTAGAGCCTGGCAAGAGGCATACGCAGTAATTGGGATTTCTGTATCCTGAGTGTGGGAGACGCCGCTTCTGGGAGCTCCGCTACCTGGATATAGAGAGAAGCAGTTTACCGGAGTTCTGTACCCTTGGTGTAGAGAGCAGCTGTTTACTGGAGTTCTGTAGCCTGGAATGAGGCATTCGCTATATGCGGGTTTTCTGTATGCTGAGTGTAGGAGACGCCGCTTAGGGGAGTTCTGCTACCTGGATATAGAGAGAAGCAGTTTACCGGAGATCCTTATCCATGTTGTAGAGCGGAGCGCATTCCAGGATTTCTGTATCCTGGAATTAGGCATTCGCTATATGTGGGTATTCTGTATGCTGCGCGTAGCAGAAGCAGCTTTCGGGAGTTCTATAGCCTAAGTGTAGAGAGATGCAGTTTCCAGTAGTTCTGTATGTTGAATGTAGAGAGAAGCTGTTTCCAAGAGTTCTGTAGTCTGAGAGTAGGCATACGCTGGATATGGGATTCCTGTAGCCTGAGTGTAGCCGACGCAGCTTATGGGAGTTCTGTAACCCTGAATTCGAAAGTCACATTTTACCGAAGTTCTGTATCAGAGTGTAGGGAGAAGCTGTTTCCAAGAATTCTGCAGCCTATGAGCAGGTATTCGCTCTATGCGGGTTTTGTGTATGCCTAGTGTGGCAGACGCAGCTTATGGGAGTTCTGTATCTTGAATGCAGTGAGACACAGTTTGCCAGAGTTCTGTATATGGGTGTAGAGAGAAACTGTTTCCAGGAGTTCTAGAGCCTGGCAAGAGGCATACGCAGTAATTGGGATTTCTGTATCCTGAGTGTGGGAGACGCCGCTTCTGGGAGCTCCGCTACCTGGATATAGAGAGAAGCAGTTTACCGGAGTTCTGTACCCTTGGTGTAGAGAGCAGCTGTTTACTGGAGTTCTGTAGCCTGGAATGAGGCATTCGCTATATGCGGGTTTTCTGTATGCTGAGTGTAGGAGATGCCGCTTACGGGAGCTCTGCTACCTGGATATAGAGAGAAGCAGTTTACCGGAGATCCTTATCCATGTTGTAGAGCGGAGCGCATTCCAGGATTTCTGTATCCTGGAATTAGGCATTCGCTATATGTGGGTATTCTGTATGCTGCGCGTAGCAGAAGCAGCTTTCGGGAGTTCTATAGCCTAAGTGTAGAGAGATGCAGTTTCCAGTAGTTCTGTATGTTGAATGTAGAGAGAAGCTGTTTCCAAGAGTTCTGTAGTCTGAGAGTAGGCATACGCTGGATATGGGATTCCTGTAGCCTGAGTGTAGCCGACGCAGCTTATGGGAGTTCTGTAACCCTGAATTAGAAAGTCACATTTTACCTTAGTTCTGTATCAGAGTGTAGGGAGAAGCTGTTTGCAAGAATTCTGCAGCCTATGAGCAGGTATTCACTCTATGCGGGTTTTGTGTATGCCTAGTGTGGCAGACGCAGCTTATGGGAGTTCTGTATCTTGAATGCAGTGAGACACAGTTTGCCAGAGTTCTGTATATGGGTGTAGAGAGAAACTGTTTCCAGGAGTTCTAGAGCCTGGCAAGAGGCATACGCAGTAATTGGGATTTCTGTCTCCTGTGTGTGGGAGACGCCGCTTCTGGGAGCTCCGCTACCTGGATATAGAGAGAAGCAGTTTACCGGAGTTCTGTACCCTTGGTGTAGAGAGCAGCTGTTTACTGGAGTTCTGTAGCCTGGAATGAGGCATTCGCTATATGCGGGTTTTCTGTATGCTGAGTGTAGGAGACGCCGCTTACGGGAGCTCTGCTACCTGGATATAGAGAGAAGCAGTTTACCGGAGATCCTTATCCTTGTTGTAGAGCGGAGCGCTTTCCAGGATTTCTGTATCCTGGAATTAGGCATTCGCTATATGTGGGTATTCTGTATGCTGCGTGTAGCAGAAGCAGCTTTCGGGAGTTCTATAGCCTAAGTGTAGAGAGATGCAGTTTCCAGTAGTTCTGTATGTTGAATGTAGAGAGAAGCTGTTTCCAAGAGTTCTGTAGTCTGAGAGTAGGCATACGCTGGATATGGGATTCCTGTAGCCTGAGTGTAGCTGACACAGCTTATGGGAGTTCTGTAACCCTGAATTCGAAAGTCACATTTTACCGAAGTTCTGTATCAGAGTGTAGGGAGAAGCTGTTTCCTAGAATTCTGCAGCCTATGAGCAGGTATTCGCTCTATGCGGGTTTTGTGTATGCCTAGTGTGGCAGACGCAGCTTATGGGAGTTCTGTATCTTGAATGCAGTGAGACACAGTTTGCCAGAGTTCTGTATATGGGTGTAGAGAGAAACTGTTTCCAGGAGTTCTAGAGCCTGGCAAGAGGCATACGCAGTAATTGGGATTTCTGTATCCTGAGTGTGGGAGACGCCGCTTCTGGGAGCTCTGCTACCTGGATATAGAGAGAAGCAGTTTACCGGAGTTCTGTACCCTTGGTGTAGAGAGCAGCTGTTTAGTGGAGTTCTGTAGCCCGGAATGAGGCATTCGCTATATGCGGGTTTTCTGTATGCTGAGTATAGGAGACGCCGCTTAGGGGAGCTCTGCTACCTGGATATAGAGAGAAGCAGTTTACCGGAGATCCTTATCCATGTTGTAGAGCGGAGCGCATTCCAGGATTTCTGTATCCTGGAATTAGGCATTCGCTATATGTGGGTATTCTGTATGCTGCGCGTAGCAGAAGCAGCTTTCGGGAGTTCTATAGCCTAAGTGTAGAGAGATGCAGTTTCCAGTAGTTCTGTATGTTGAATGTAGAGAGAAGCTGTTTCCAAGAGTTCTGTAGTCTGAGAGTAGGCATACGCTGGATATGGGATTCCTGTAGCCTGAGTGTAGCCGACGCAGCTTATGGGAGTTCTGTAACCCTGAATTCGAAAGTCACATTTTACCTTAGTTCTGTATCAGAGTGTAGGGAGAAGCTGTTTGCAAGAATTCTGCAGCCTATGAGCAGGTATTCGCTCTATGCGGGTTTTGTGTATGCCTAGTGTGGCAGACGCAGCTTATGGGAGTTCTGTATCTTGAATGCAGTGAGACACAGTTTGCCAGAGTTCTGTATATGGGTGTAGAGAGAAACTGTTTCCAGGAGTTCTAGAGCCTGGCAAGAGGCATACGCAGTAATTGGGATTTCTGTACCCTGAGTGTGGGAGACGCCGCTTCTGGGAGCTCCGCTACCTGGATATAGAGAGAAGCAGTTTACCGGAGTTCTGTACCCTTGGTGTAGAGAGCAGCTGTTTACTGGAGTTCTGTAGCCTGGAATGAGGCATTCGCTATATGCGGGTTTTCTGTATGCTGAGTGTAGGAGACGCCGCTTAGGGGAGCTCTGCTACCTGGATATAGAGAGAAGCAGTTTACCGGAGATCCTTATCCATGTTGTAGAGCGGAGCGCTTTCCAGGATTTCTGTATCCTGTATCCTGGAATTAGGCATTCGCTATATGTGGGTATTCTGTATGCTGCGTGTAGCAGAAGCAGCTTTCGGGAGTTCTATAGCCTAAGTGTAGAGAGATGCAGTTTCCAGTAGTTCTGTATGTTGAATGTAGAGAGAAGCTGTTTCCAAGAGTTCTGTAGTCTGAGAGTAGGCATACGCTGGATATGGGATTCCTGTAGCCTGAGTGTAGCCGACGCAGCTTATGGGAGTTCTGTAACCCTGAATTCGAAAGTCACATTTTACCGAAGTTCTGTATCAGAGTGTAGGGAGAAGCTGTTTGCAAGAATTCTGCAGCCTATGAGCAGGTATTCGCTCTATGCGGGTTTTGTGTATGCCTAGTGTGGCAGACGCAGCTTATGGGCGTTCTGTATCTTGAATGCAGTGAGACACAGTTTGCCAGAGTTCTGTATATGGGTGTAGAGAGAAACTGTTTCCAGGAGTTCTAGAGCCTGGCAAGAGGCATACGCAGTAATTGGGATTTCTGTATCCTGAGTGTGGGAGACGCCGCTTCTGGGAGCTCCGCTACCTGGATATAGAGAGAAGCAGTTTACCGGAGTTCTGTACCCTTGGTGTAGAGAGCAGCTGTTTACTGGAGTTCTGTAGCCTGGAATGAGGCATTCGCTATATGCGGGTTTTCTGTATGCTGAGTGTAGGAGACGCCGCTTAGGGGAGCTCTGCTACATGGATATAGAGAGAAGCAGTTTACCGGAGATCCTTATCCTTGTTGTAGAGCGGAGCGCTTTCCAGGATTTCTGTATCCTGGAATTAGGCATTCGCTATATGTGGGTATTCTGTATGCTGCGTGTAGGAGATGCAGCTTTTGGGAGTTCTATAGCCTAAGTGTAGAGAGATGCAGTTTCCAGTAGTTCTGTATGTTGAATGTAGAGAGAAGCTGTTTCCAAGAGTTCTGCAGCCTATGAGCAGGTATTCGCTCTATGCGGGTTTTGTGTATGCCTAGTGTGGCAGACGCAGCTTATGGGAGTTCTGTATCTTGAATGCAGTGAGACACAGTTTGCCAGAGTTCTGTATATGGGTGTAGAGAGAAACTGTTTCCAGGAGTTCTAGAGCCTGGCAAGAGGCATACGCAGTAATTGGGATTTCTGTATCCTGAGTGTGGGAGACGCCGCTTCTGGGAGCTCCGCTACCTGGATATAGAGAGAAGCAGTTTACCGGAGATCCTTATCCTTGTTATAGAGTGGAGCGCTTTCCAGGATTTCTGTATCCTGTATCCTGGAATTAAGCATTCGCTATATGTGGGTATTCTGTATGCATCGTGTAGCAGATGCAGCTTTCGGGTGTTTTATAGCCTAAGTGTAGAGAGATGCAGTTTCCAGTAGTTCTGTATGTTGAATGTAGAGAGAAGCTGTTTCCAAGAGTTCTGTAATCTGAGAATAGGCATACGCTGGATATGGGAATCCAGTAGCCTGAGTGTAGCCGACGCAGCCTATGGGAGTTCTGTAACCCTGAATTAGAAAGTCACATTTTACCCAAGTTCTGTATCAGAGTGTAGGGAGAAGCTGTTTCCAAGAATTCTGCAGCCTATGAGCAGGTATTCGCTCTATGCGGGTTTTGTGTATGCCTAGTGTGGCAGACGCAGCTTATGGGAGTTCTGTATCTTGAATGCAGTGAGACACAGTTTGCCAGAGTTCTGTATATGGGTGTAGAGAGAAACTGTTTCCAGGAGTTCTAGAGCCTGGCAAGAGGCATACACATTAATTGGGATTACTGTATCCTGAGTGTGGGAGACACCGCTTCTGGGAGCTCCGCTACCTGGATATAGAGAGAAGCAGTTTACCGGAGTTCTGTACCCTTGGTGTACAGAGCAGCTGTTTACTGGAGTTCTGTAGCCTGGAATGAGGCATTCGCTATATGCGGGTTTTCTGTATGCTGAGTGTAGGAGACGCCGCTTAGGGGAGCTCTGCTACCTGGATATAGAGAGAAGCAGTTTACCGGAGATCCTTATCCTTGTTGTAGAGCGGAGCTCTTTCCAGGATTTCTGTATCCTGGAATTAGGCATTCGCTATATGTGGGTATTCTGTATGCTGCGTGTAGTAGATGCAGCTTTTGGGTGTTCTATAGCCTAAGTGTAGAGAGATGCAGTTTCCAGTAGTTCTGTATGTTGAATGTAGAGAGAAGCTGTTTCCAAGAGTTCTGTAGTCTGAGAGTAGGCATACGCTGGATATGGGATTCCTGTAGCCTGAGTGTAGCCGACACAGCTTATGGGAGTTCTGTAACCCTGAATTAGAAAGTCACATTTACCGAAGTTCTGTATCAGAGTGTAGGGAGAAGCTGTTTGCAAGAATTCTGCAGCCTATGAGCAGGTATTCGCTCTATGCGGGTTTTGTGTATGCCTAGTGTGGCAGACGCAGCTCTTGGGAGTTCTGTATCTTGAATGCAGTGAGACACAGTTTGCCAGAGTTCTGTATATGGGTGTAGAGAGAAACTGTTTCCAGGAGTTCTAGAGCCTGGCAAGAGGCATACGCAGTAATTGGGATTTCTGTCTCCTGAGTGTGGGAGACGCCGCTTCTGGGAGCTCCGCTACCTGGATATAGAGAGAAGCAGTTTACCGGAGCTCTGTACCCTTGGTGTAGAGAGCAGCTGTTTATTGGAGATCTGTAGCCTGGAATGAGGCATTCGCTATATGCGAGTTTTCTGTATGCTGAGTGTAGGAGACGCCGCTTAGGGGAGCTCTGCTACCTGGATATAGAGAGAAGCAGTTTTCAGGAGTTCTGTACCCTTGGTGTAGAGAGTAGCTGTTTACTGGAGTTCTGTATCCTGGAATGAGGCAGTCGCTATATGCGGGTTTTCTGTATGCTGAGTATAGGAGACGCCGCTTAGGGGAGCTCTGCTACCTGGATATAGAGAGAAGCAGTTTACCAGAGATCCTTATCCTTGTTGTAGAGAGGAGCGCTTTCCAGGAATTCTACATCCTGGAATTAGGCATTCGCTATATGTGGGTATTCTGTATGCTGCGTGTAGGAGATGCAGCTTTTGGGAGTTCTATAGCTTAAGTGTAGAGAGATGCAGTTTCCAGTAGTTCTCTATGTTGAATGTAGAGAGAAGCTGTTTCCAAGAGTTCTGTAGTCTGACAGTAGGCATACGCTGGATATGGGATTCCTGTAGCATGAGTGTAGCGGATGCAGCTTATGGGAGTTCTGTAACCCTGAATTAGAAAGTCACATTTTACCGAAGTTCTGTATCAGAGTGTAGGGAGAAGCTGTTTCCAAGAATTCTGCAGCCTATGAGCAGGTATTCGCTCTATGCGGGTTTTGTGTATGCCTAGTGTGGCAGACGCAGCTTATGGGAGTTCTGTATCTTGAATGCAGTGAGACACAGTTTGCCAGAGTTCTGTATATGGGTGTAGAGAGAAACTGTTTCCAGGAGTTCTAGAGCCTGGCAAGAGGCATACGCAGTAATTGGGATTTCTGTATCCTGAGTGTGGGAGACGCCGCTTCGGGAAGCTCCGCTACCTGGATATAGAGAGAAGCAGTTTAACGGAGTTCTGTATTCTTGGTGTAGAGAGCAGCTGTTTACTGGAGTTCTGTAGCCTGGAATGAGGCATTCGCTATATGCGGGTTTTCTGTATGCTGAGTGTAGGAGACGCCGCTTAGGGGAGCTCTGCTACCTGGATATAGAGAGAAGCAGTTTACCGGAGATCCTTATCCTTGTTGTAGAGCGGAGCGCTTTCCAGGATTTCTGTATCCTGTATCCTGGAATTACGCATTCGCTATATGTGGGTATTCTGTATGCTGCGTGTAGCAGAAGCAGCTTTCGGGAGTTCTATAGCCTAAGTGTAGAGAGATGCAGTTTCCAGTTGTTCTGTATGTTGAATGTAGAGAGAAGCTGTTTCCAAGAGTTCTGTAGTCTGAGAGTAGGCATACGCTGGATATGGGATTCCTGTAGCCTGAGTGTAGCCGACGCAGCCTATGGGAGTTCTGTAACCCTGAATTAGAAAGTCACATTTTACCGAAGTTCTGTATCAGAGTGTAGGGAGAAGCTGTTTCCAAGAATTCTGCAGCCTATGAGCAGGTATTCGCTCTATGCGGGTTTTCTGTATGCCTAGTGTGGCAGATGCAGCTTATGGGAGTTCTGTATCTTGAATGCAGTGAGACACAGTTTGCCAGAGTTCTGTATATGGGTGTAGAGAGAAACTGTTTCCAGGAGTTCTAGAGCCTGGCAAGAGGCATACGCAGTAATTGGGATTTCTGTATCCTGAGTGTAGGAGTCGCCGCTTCGGGAAGCTCCGCTACCTGGATATAGAGAGAAGCAGTTTACCGGAGCTCTGTACCCTTGGTGTAGAGAGCAGCTGTTTACTGGAGTTCTGTAGCCTGGAATGAGGCATTCGCTATATGCGGGTTTTCTGTATGCTGAGTGTAGGAGACGCCGCTTAGGGGAGCTCTGCTACCTGGATATAGAGAGAAGCAGTTTACCAGAGATCCTTATCCTTGTTGTAGAGCGGAGCGCTTTCCAGGATTTCTGTATCCTGGAATTAGGCATTCGCTATATGTGGGTATTCTGTATGCTGCGTGTAGCAGATGTAGCTTTTGGGAGTTCTATAGCCTAAGTGTAGAGAGATGCAGTTTCCAGTAGTTCTGTATGTTGAATGTAGAGAGAAGCTGTTTCCAAGAGTTCTGGAGTCTGAGAGTAGGCATACGCTGGATATGGGATTCCTGTAGCCTGAGTGTAGCCGACGCAGCTTATGGGAGTTCTGTAACCCTGAATTCGAAAGTCACATTTTACCGAAGTTCTGTATCAGAGTGTAGGGAGAAGCTGTTTCCAAGAATTCTGCAGCCTATGAGCAGGTATTCGCTCTATGCGGGTTTTGTGTATGCCTAGTGTGGCAGACGCAGCTTATGGAGATTCTGTATCTTGAATGCAGTGAGACACAGTTTGCCAGAGTTCTGTATATGGGTGTAGAGAGAAACTGTTTCCAGGAGTTCTAGAGCCTGGCAAGAGGCATACGCAGTAATTGGGATTTCTGTATCCTGAGTGTGGGAGACGCCGCTTCTGGGAGCTCCGCTACCTGGATATAGAGAGAAGCAGTTTACCGGAGCTCTGTACCCTTGGTGTAGAGAGCAGCTGTTTACTGGAGTTCTGTAGCCTGGAATGAGGCATTCGCTATATGCGGGTTTTCTGTATGCTGAGTGTAGGAGACGCCGCTTCTGGGAGCTCCGCTACCTGGATATAGAGAGAAGCAGTTTACCGGAGTTCTGTACCCTTGGTGTAGAGAGCAGCTGTTTACTGGATTTCTGTAGCCTGGAATGAGGCAGTCGCTATATGCGGGTTGTCTGTATGCTGAGTGTAGGAGACGCCGCTTAGGGGAGCTCTGCTACCTGGATATAGAGAGAAGCAGTTTACCGGAGATCCTTATCCTTGTTGTAGAGTAGAGCTCTTTCCAGGATTTCTGTATCCTGGAATTAGGCATTCGCTATATGTGGGTATTCTGTATGCTGCGTGTAGGAGATGCAGCTTTCGGGAGTTCTATAGCCTAAGTGTAGAGAGATGCAGTTTCCAGTAGTTCTGTATGTTGAATGTAGAGAGAAGCTGTTTCCGAGAGTTCTGTAGTCTGAGAGTAGGCATACGCTGGATATGGGATTCCTGTAGCCTGAGTGTAGCCGACGCAGCTTATGGGAGTTCTGTAACCCTGAATTAGAAAGTCACATTTTACCGAAGTTCTGTATCAGAGTGTAGGGAGAAGCTGTTTCCAAGAATTCTGCAGCCTATGAGCAGGTATTCGCTCTATGCGGGTTTTGTGTATGCCTAGAGTGGCAGACGCAGCTTATGGGAGTTCTGTATCTTGAATGCAGTGAGACACAGTTTGCCAGAGTTCTGTATATGGGTGTAGAGAGAAACTGTTTCCAGGAGTTCTAGAGCCTGGCAAGAGGCATACGCAGTAATTGGGATTTCTGTATCCTGAGTGTGGGAGACGCCGCTTCTGGGAGCTCCGCTACCTGGATATAGAGAGAAGCAGTTTACCGGAGTTCTATACCCTTGGTGTAGAGAGCAGCTGTTTACTGGAGTTCTGTAGCCTGGAATGAGGCATTCGCTATATGCGCGTTTTCAGTATACTGAGTGTAGGAGACGCCGCTTAAGGGAGCTCCGCAACCTGGATATAGAGAGAAGCAGTTTACCGGAGTTCTGTACCCTTGGTGTAGAGAGCAGCTGTTTACTGGAGTTCTGTAGCCTGGAATGAGGCATTCGCTATATGCGTGTTTTCTGTATGCTGAGTGTAGGAGATGACGTTTATGGGAATACTGCTACCTGGATGTAGAGAGAAGCAGTTTACCGGAGATCCTTATCCTTGTTGTAGAGCGGAGCGCTTTCAAGGATTTCTGTATCTTGGAATTAGGCATTCGCTATATGTGGGTATTCTGTATACTGCGTGTAGTAGATGCAGCTTACGGGAGTTCTATAGCCTAAGTGTAGAGAGATGCAGTTTCCAGTAGTTCTGTATGTTGAATGTAGAGAGAAGCTGTTTCCAAGAGTTCTGTAGTCTGAGAGTAGGCATACGCTGGATATGGGATTCCTGTAGCCTGAGTGTAGCCGACGCAGCCTATGGGAGTTCTGTAACCCTGAATTCGAAAGTCACATTTTACCGAAGTTCTGTATCAGAGTGTAGGGAGAAGCTGTTTCCAAGAATTCTGCAGCCTATGAGCAGGTATTCGCTCTATGCGGGTTTTGTGTATGCCTAGTGTGGCAGACGCAGCTTATGGGAGTTCTGTATCTTGAATGCAGTGAGACACAGTTTGCCAGAGTTCTGTATATGGGTGTAGAGAGAAACTTTTTCCAGGAGTTCTAGAGCCTGGCAAGAGGCATACGCAGTAATTGGGATTTCTGTATCCTGAGTGTGGGAGACGCCGCTTCTGGGAGCTCCGCTACCTGGATATAGAGAGAAGCAGTTTACCGGAGCTCTGTACCCTTGGTGTAGAGAGCAGCTGTTTACTGGAGTTCTGTAGCCTGGACTGAGGCATTCGCTCTATGCGGGTTTTCTGTATGCTGAGTGTAGGAGACGCCGCTTCTGGGAGCTCCGCTACCTGGATATAGAGAGAAGCAGTTTACCGGAGTTCTATAACCTTGGTGTAGAGAGCAGCTGTTTACTTGAGTTCTGTAGCCTGGAATGAGGCAGTCGCTATATGCGGGTTGTCTGTATGCTGAGTGTAGGAGACGCCGCTTAGGGGAGCTCTGCTACCTGGATATAGAGAGAAGCAGTTTACCGGAGATCCTTATCCTTGTTGTAGAGTAGAGCTCTTTCCAGGATTTCTGTATCCTGGAATTAGGCATTCGCTATATGTGGGTATTCTGTATGCTGCGTGTAGCTAATGCAGCTTTCGGGAGTTCTATAGCCTAAGTGTAGAGTGATGCAGTTTCCAGTAGTTCTGTATGTTGAATGTAGAGAGAAGCTGTTTCCAAGAGTTCTGTAGTCTGAGAGTAGGCATACGCTGGATATGGGATTCCTGTAGCCTGAGTGTAGCCGACGCAGCTTATGGGAGTTCTGTAACCCTGAATTAGAAAGTCACATTTTACCGAAGTTCTGTATCAGAGTGTAGGGAGAAGCTGTTTCCAAGAATTCTGCAGCCTATGAGCAGGTATTCGCTCTATGCGGGTTTTGTGTATGCCTAGAGTGGCAGACGCAGCTTATGGGAGTTCTGTATCTTGCATGCAGTGAGACAGTTTGCCAGAGTTCTGTATATGGGTGTAGAGAGAAACTGTTTCCAGGAGTTCTAGAGCCTGGCAAGAGGCATACGCAGTAATTGGGATTTCTGTATCCTGAGTGTGGGAGACGCCGCTTCTGGGAGCTCCGCTACCTGGATATAGAGAGAAGCAGTTTACCGGAGTTCTATACCCTTGGTGTAGAGAGCAGCTGTTTACTGGAGTTCTGTAGCCTGGAATGAGGCATTCGCTATATGCGCGTTTTCAGTATACTGAGTGTAGGAGACGCCGCTTAGGGGAGCTCCGCTACCTGGATATAGAGAGAAGCAGTTTACCGGAGTTCTGTACCCTTGGTGTAGAGAGCAGCTGTTTACTGGAGTTCTGTAGCCTGGAATGAGGCATTCGCTATATGCGTGTTTTCTGTATGCTGAGTGTAGGAGACGCCGCTTAGGGGAGCTCTGCTACCTGGATATAGAGAGAAGCAGTTTACCGGAGATCCTTATCCTTGTTGTAGAGCGGAGCACTTTCCAGGATTTCTGTATCCTGTATCCTGGAATTAGGCATTCGCAATATGTGGGTATTCTGTATGCTGCGTGTAGTATATGCAGCTTTTGGGAGTTCTATAGCCTAAGTGTAGAGAGATGCAGTTTCCAGTAGTTCTGTATGTTGAATGTAGAGAGAAGCTGTTTCCAAGAGTTCTGTAGTCTGAGAGTAGGCATACACTGGATATGGGATTCCTGTAGCCTGAGTGTAGCCGACGCAGCTTATGGGAGTTCTGTAACCCTGAATTAGAAAGTCACATTTTACCGAAGTTCCTTAGCAGAGTGTAGGGAGAAGCTGTTTCCAAGAGTTCTGCAGCCTATGAGCAGGTATTCGCTCTATGCGGGTTTTGTGTATGCCTAGTGTGGCAGACGCAGCTTATGGGAGTTCTGTATCTTGAATGCAGTGAGACACAGTTTGCCAGAGTTCAGTATATGGGTGTAGAGAGAAACTGTTTCCAGGAGTTCTAGAGCCTGGCAAGAGGCATACGCAGTAATTGGGATTTCTGTCTCCTGAGTGTGGGAGACGCCGCATCTGGGAGCTCCGCTACCTGGATATAGAGAGAAGCAGTTTACCGGAGTTCTGTACCCTTGGTGTAGAGAGCAGCTGTTTACTGGAGTTCTGTAGCCTGGAATGAGGCATTCGCTATATGCGGGTTTTCTGTATGCTGAGTGTAGGAGATGCCGCTTAGGGGAGCTCTGCTACCTGGATATAGAGAGAAGCATTTTACTGGAGATCCTTATCCTTGTTGTAGAGCGGAGCGCTTTCCAGGATTTCTGTATCCTGGAATTAGGCATTCGCTATATGTGGGTATTCTGTATGCTGCGTATAGTAGATGCAGATTTTGGGAGTTCTATAGCCTAAGTGTAGAGAGATGCAGTTTCCAGTAGTTCTGTATGTTGAATGTAGAGAGAAGCTGTTTCCAAGAGTTCTGTAGTCTGAGAGTAGGCATACGCTGGATATGGGATTCCTGTAGCCTGAGTGTAGCCGACGTAGCTTATGGGAGCTCTGTAACCCTGAATTAGAAAGTCACATTTTACCTTAGTTCTGTATCAGAGTGTAGGGAGAAGCTGTTTCCAAGAACTCTGCAGCCTATGAGCAGGTATTTGCTCTACGCGGGTTTTCTGTATGCCTAGTGTAGCAGACGCAGCTTATGGGAGTTCTGTATCTTGAATGCAGTGAGACACAGTTTGCCAGAGTTCTGTATATGGGTGTAGAGAAAAACTGTTTCCAGGAGTTCTAGAGCCTGGCCAGAGGCATACGCAGTAATTGGGATTTCTGTATCCTGAGTGTGGGAGACGCCGCTTCTGGGAGCTCTGCTACCTGGATATAGAGAGAAGCAGTTTACCGGAGATCCTTATCCTTGTTGTGGAGTGGAGATCTTTTCAGGATTTCTGTATCCTGGAATTAGGCATTCGCTATATGTGGGAATTCTGTATGCTGCGTGTAGCAGAAGCAGCTTTCGGGAGTTCTATAGCCTAAGTGTAGAGAGATGCAGTTTCCAGTAGTTCTGTATGTGAATGTAGAGAGAAGCTGTTTCCAAGAGTTCTGGAGTCTGAGAGTAGGCATACGCTGGATATGGGATTCCTGTAGCCTGAGTGTAGCCGACGCAGCTTATGGGAGTTCTGTAACCCTGAATTCGAAAGGCACATTTTACCGAAGTTCTGTATCAGAGTGTAGGGAGAAGCTGTTTCCAAGAATTCTGCAGCCTATGAGCAGGTATTCGCTCTATGCGGGTTTTGTGTATGCCTAGTGTGGCAGACGCAGCTTATGGGAGTTCTGTATCTTGAATGCAGTGAGACAAAGTTTGCCAGAGTTCAGTATATGGGTGTAGAGAGAAACTGTTTCCAGGAGTTCTAGAGCCTGGCAAGAGGCATACGCAGTAATTGGGATTTCTGTCTCCTGAGTGTGGGAGACGCCGCTTCTGGGAGCTCCGCTACCTGGATATAGAGAGAAGCAGTTTACCGGAGTTCTGTACCCTTGGTGTAGAGAGCAGCTGTTTACTGGAGTTCTGTAGCCTGGAATGAGGCATTCGCTATATGCGGGTTTTCTGTATGCTGAGTGTAGGAGACGCCGCTTAGGGGAGCTCTGCTACCTGGATATAGAGAGAAGCAGTTTACCGGAGATCCTTATCCTTGTTGTAGAGCGGAGCGATTTCCAAGATTTCTGTATCCTGTATCCTGGAATTAGGCATTCGCTATATGTGGGTATTCTGTATGCTGCGTGTAGTAGATACAGCTTTTGGGAATTCTATAGCCTAAGTGTAGAGAGATGCAGTTTCCAGTAGTTCTGTATGTTGAATGTAGAGAGAAGCTGTTTCCAAGAGTTCTGTAGGCTGAGAGTAGGCATACGCTGGATATGGGATTCCTGTAGCCTGAGTGTAGCTGACGCAGCTTATGGGAGATCTGTAACCCTGAATTAGAAAGTCACATTTTACCGAAGTTCTGTATCAGAGTGTAGGGAGAAGCTGTTTCCAAGAATTCTGCAGCCTATGAGCAGGTATTAGCTCTATGCGGGTTTTGTGTATGCCTAGTGTGGCAGACGCAGCTTATGGGAGTTCTGTATCTTGAATGCAGTGAGACACAGTTTGCCAGAGTTCTGTATATGGGTGTAGAGAGAAACTGTTTCCAGGAGTTCTAGAGCCTGGCAAGAGGCATACGCAGTAATTGGGATTTCTGTATCCTGAGTATTGGAGATGCCGTACCTGGGAGCTCCGCTACCTGGATATAGAGAGAAGCAGTTTACCGGAGTTCTGTACCCTCGGTGTAGAGAGCAGCTGTTTACTAGAGTTCTGTAGCCTGGAATGAGGCATTCGCTATATGCGGGTTTTCTGTGTGCTTAGTGTAGGAGACGCCGCTTAGGGGAGCTCTGCTACCTGGATATAGAGAGAAGCAGTTTACCGGAGATCCTTATCCTTGTTGTAGAGCGGAGCGCTTTCCAGGATTTCTGTATCCTGTATCCTGGAATTAGGCATTCGCTATATGTGGGTATTCTGTATGCTGCGTGTAGAAGATGCAGCTTTTGGGAGTTCTATAGCCTAAGTGTAGTGAGATGCAGTTTCCAGTAGTTCTGTATGTTGAATGTAGAGAGAAGCTGTTTCCAAGAGTTCTGTAGTCTGAGAGTAGGCATACGCTGTCTATGGGATTACTGTAGCCTGAGTGTAGCCGATGCAGCTCTTGGGAGTTCTGTAACCCTGAATTAGAAAGTCACATTTTACCGAAGTTCTGTATCAGAGTGTAGGGAGAAGCTGTTTCCAAGAATTCTGCAGCCTATGAGCAGGTATTCGCTCTATGCGGGTTTTGTGTATGCCTAGTGTGGCAGACGCAGCTTATGGGAGTTCTGTATCTTGAATGCAGTGAGACACAGTTTGCCAGAGTTCAGTATATGGGTGTAGAGAGAAACTGTTTCCAGGAGTTCTAGAGCCTGGCAAGAGGCATACGCAGTAATTGGGATTTCTGTATCCTGAGTGTGGGAGACGCCGCATCTGGGAGCTCCGCTACCTGGATATAGAGAGAAGCAGTTTACCGGAGTTCTGTACCCTTGGTGTAGAGAGCAGCTGTTTACTGGAGTTCTGTAGCCCGGAATGAGGCATTCGCTATATGCGGGTTTTCAGTATGCTGAGTGTAGGAGACGCCGCTTAGGGGAGCTCTGCTACCTGGATATAGAGAGAAGCAGTTTACTGGAGATCCTTATCCTTATTGTAGAGCGGAGCGCTTTCCAGGATTTCTGTATCCTGGAATTAGGCATTCGCTATATGTGGGTATTCTGTATGCTGCGTGTAGTAGATGCAGCTTTTGGGAGTTCTATAGCCTAAGTGTAGAGAGATGCAGTTTCCAGTAGTTCTGTATGTTGAATGTAGAGAGAAGCTGTTTCCAAGTGTTCTGTAGTCTGAGAGTAGGCATACGCTGGATATGGGATTCCTGTAGCCTGAGTGTAGCCGACACAGCTTATGGGAGTTCTGTAACCCTGAATTAGAAAGTCACATTTTACCGAAGTTCTGTATCAGAGTGTAGGGAGAAGCTTTTTCCAAGAATTCTGCAGCCTATGAGCAGGTATTCGCTCTATGCGGGTTTTGTGTATGCCTAGTGTGGCAGACGCAGTTTTGGGAGTTCTGTATCTTGAATGCAGTGAGACACAGTTTGCCAGAGTTCTGTATATGGGTGTAGAGAGAAACTGTTTCCAGGAGTTCTAGAGCCTGGCAAGAGGCATACGCAGTAATTGGGATTTCTGTATCCTGAGTGTGGGAGACGCCGCTTCTGGGAGCTCCGCTACCTGGATATAGAGAGAAGCAGTTTACCGGAGTTCTGTACCCTTGGTGTAGAGAGCAGCTGTTTACTGGAGTTCTGTAGCCTGGAATGAGGCATTCGCTATATGCGGGTTTTCTGTATGCTGAGTGTAGCAGACGCCGCTTAGGGGAGCTCTGCTACCTGGATATAGAGAGAAGCAGTTTACTGGAGATCCTTATCCTTGTTGTAGAGCGGAGCGCTTTCCAGGATTTCTGTATCCTGGAATTAGGCATTCGCTATATGTGGGTATTCTGTATGCTGCGTATAGTAGATGCAGCTTTTGGGAGTTCTATAGCCTAAGTGTAGAGAGATGCAGTTTCCAGTAGTTCTGTATGTTGAATGTAGAGAGAAGCTGTTTCCAAGAGTTCTGTAGTCTGAGAGTAGGCATACGCTGGATATGGGATTCCTGTAGCCTGAGTGTAGCCGATGCAGCTTATGGGAGTTCTGTAACCCTGAATTAGAAAGTCACATTTTACCGAAGTTCTGTATCAGAGTGTAGGGAGAAGCTGTTTCCAAGAATTCTGCAGCCTATGAGCTGGTATTCGCTATATGCGGGTTTTGTGTATGCCTAGTGTGGGAGACGCAGCTTATGGGAGTTCTGTATCTTGAATGCAGTGAGACACAGTTTGCCAGAGTTCTGTATATGGGTGTAGAGAGAAACTGTTTCCAGGAGTTCTAGAGCCTGGCAAGAGGCATATGCAGTAATTGCGATTTCTGTATCCTGAGTGTGGGAGAAACCGCTTATGGGAGCTCTGCTACCTGGATATAGAGAGAAGCAGTTTACCGGAGATCCTTATCCTTGGTGTAGAGCGGAGCGCTTTCCAGGATTTCTGTATCCTGTATCCTGGAATTAGGCATTAGCTATATGTGGGTATTCTGTATGCTGCGTGTAGTAGATGCAGATTTTGGGAGTTCTATAACCTAAGTGTAGAGAGATGCAGTTTCGAGTAGTTCTGTATGTTGAATATAGAGAGAAGCTGTTTCCAAGAGTTCTCTAGTCTGAGAGTAGGCATACGCTGTCTATGGGATTCCTGTAGCCTGAGTGTAGCCGATGCAGCTTATGGGAGTTCTGTAACCCTGAATTAGAAAGTCACATTTTGCCGCAGTTCTGTATCAGAGTGTAGGGAGAAGCTGTTTCCAAGAGTTCTGCAGCCTATGAGCTGGTATTCGCTATATGCGGGTTTTGTGTATGCCTAGTATGGGAGACGCAGCTTATGGGAGTTCTGTATCTTGAATGCAGTGAGACACAGTTTGCCAGAGTTCAGTATATGGGTGTAGAGAGAAACTGTTTCCAGGAGTTCTAGAGCCTGGCAAGAGGCATACGCAGTAATTGGGATTTCTGTATCCTGAGTGTGGGAGACGCCGCATCTGGGAGCTCCGCTACCTGGATATAGAGAGAAGCAGTTTACCGGAGTTCTGTACCCTTGGTGTAGAGAGCAGCTGTTTACTGGAGTTCTGTAGCCTGGAATGAGGCATTCGCTATATGCGGGTTTTCTGTATGCTGAGTGTAGGAGACGCCGCTTAGGGGAGCTCTGCTACCTGGATATAGAGAGAAGCAGTTTACTGGAGATCCTTATCCTTGTTGTAGAGCGGAGCGCTTTCCAGGATTTCTGTATCCTGTATCCTGGAATTAGGCATTCGCTATATGTGGGTATTCTGTATGCTGCGTGTAGGAGATGCACCTTTTGGGAGTTCTATATCCTAAGTGTAGAGAGATGCAGTTTCCAGTAGTTCTGTGTGTTGAATGTAGAGAGAAGCTGTTTCCAAGAGTTCTGGAGTCTGAGAGTAGGCATACGCTGTCTATGGGATTCCTGTAGCCTGAGTGTAGCCGATGCAGCTTATGGGAGTTCTGTAACCCTGAATTAGAAAGTCACATTTTACCGAAGTTCTGTATCAGAGTGTAGGGAGAAGCTGTTTCCAAGAATTCTGCAGCCCATGAGCTGGTATTCGCTCTATGCGGGTTTTGTGTATGCCTAGTGTGGCAGACGCAGCTTATGGGAGTTCTGTATCTTGAATGCAGTGAGACACAGTTTGCCAGAGTTCAGTATATGGGTGTAGAGAGAAACTGTTTCCAGGAGTTCTAGAGCCTGGCAAGAGGCATACGCAGTAATTGGGATTTCTGTATCCTGAGTGTGGGAGACGCCGCATCTGGGAGCTCCGCTACCTGGATATAGAGAGAAGCAGTTTACCGGAGTTCTGTACCCTTGGTGTAGAGAGCAGCTGTTTACTGGAGTTCTGTAGCCTGGAATGAGGCATTCGCTATATGCGGGTTTTCTGTATGCTGAGTGTAGGAGACGCCGCTTAGGGGAGCTCTGCTACCTGGATATAGAGAGAAGCAGTTTACTGGAGATCCTTATCCTTGTTGTAGAGCGGAGCGCTTTCCAGGATTTCTGTATCCTGTATCCTGGAATTAGGCATTCGCTATATGTGGGTATTCTGTATGCTGCGTGTAGGAGATGCACCTTTTGGGAGTTCTATATCCTAAGTGTAGAGAGATGCAGTTTCCAGTAGTTCTGTATGTTGAATGTAGAGAGAAGCTGTTTCCAAGTGTTCTGGAGTCTGAGAGTAGGCATACGCTGGATATGGGATTCCTGTAGCCTGAGTGTAGCCGATGCAGCTTATGGGAGTTCTGTAACCCTGAATTCGAAAGTCACATTTTACCGAAGTTCTGTATCAGAGTGTAGGGAGAAGCTGTTTCCAAGAATTCTGCAGCCCATGAGCTGGTATTCGCTATATGCGGGTTTTGTGTATGCCTAGTGTGGCAGACGCAGCTTATGGGAGTTCTGTATCTTGAATGCAGTGAGACACAGTTTGCCAGAGTTCTGTATATGGGTGTAGAGAGAAACTGTTTCCAGGAGTTCTAGAGCCTGGCAAGAGGCATATGCAGTAATTGAGATTTCTGTATCCTGAGTGTGGGAGAAACCGCTTATGGGAGCTCTGCTACCTGGATATAGAGAGAAGCAGTTTACCGGAGTTCTGTACCCTTGGTGTAGAGAGCAGCTGTTTACTGGAGTTCTGTAGCCTGGAATGAGGCATTCGCTATATGCGGGTTTTCAGTATGCTGAGTGTAGGAGACGCCGCTTAGGGGAGCTCTGCTACCTGGATATAGAGAGAAGCAGTTTACCGGAGATCCTTATCCATGTTGTAGAGCGGAGCGCTTTCCAGGATTTCTGTATCCTGTATCCTGGAATGAGGCATTCGCTATATGTGGGTATTCTGTATGCTGCGTGTAGGAGATGCAGCTTTTGGGAGTTCTATAGCCTAAGTGTAGAGAGATGCAGTTTCCAGTAGTTCTGTATGTTGAATGTAGAGAGAAGCTGTTTCCAAGAGTTCTGTAGTCTGACAGTAGGCATACGCTGGATATGGGATTCCTGTAGCCTGAGTGTAGCCGACTCAGCTTATGGGAGTTCTGTAACCCTGAATTAGAAAGTCACATTTTACCGAAGTTCTGTATCAGAGTGTAGGGAGAAGCTGTTTCCAAGAATTCTGCAGCCTATGAGCAGGTATTCGCTCTATGCGGGTTTTCTGTATGCCTAGTGTGGCAGACGCAGCTTATGGGAGTTCTGTATCTTGAATGCAGTGAGACACAGTTTGCCAGAGTTCAGTATATGGGTGTAGAGAGAAACTGTTTCCAGGAGTTCTAGAGCCTGGCAAGAGGCATACGCAGTAATTGGGATTTCTGTCTCCTGAGTGTGGGAGACGCCGCATCTGGGAGCTCCGCTACCTGGATATAGAGAGAAGCAGTTTACCGGAGTTCTGTACCCTTGGTGTAGAGAGCAGCTGTTTACTGGAGTTCTGTAGCCTGGAATGAGGCATTCGCTATATGCGGGTTTTCAGTATGCTGAGTGTAGGAGACGCCGCTTAGGGGAGCTCTGCTACCTGGATATAGAGAGAAGCAGTTTACCGGAGATCCTTATCCTTGTTGTAGAGCGGAGCGCTTTCCAGGATTTCTGTATCCTGTATCCTGGAATTAGGCATTCGCTATATGTGGGTATTCTGTATGCTGCGTGTAGTAGATGCAGCTTTTGGGAGTTCTATAGCCTAAGTGTAGAGAGATGCAGTTTCCAGTAGTTCTGTATGTTGAATGTAGAGAGAAGCTGTTTCCAAGAGTTCTGTAGTCTGACAGTAGGCATACGCTGGATATGGGATTCCTGTAGCCTGAGTGTAGCCGACTCAGCTTATGGGAGTTCTGTAACCCTGAATTAGAAAGTCACATTTTACCGAAGTTCTGTATCAGAGTGTAGGGAGAAGCTGTTTCCAAGAATTCTGCAGCCTATGAGCAGGTATTCGCTCTATGCGGGTTTTGTGTATGCCTAGTGTGGCAGACGCAGCTTATGGGAGTTCTGTATCTTGAATGCAGTGAGACACAGTTTGCCAGAGTTCAGTATATGGGTGTAGAGAGAAACTGTTTCCAGGAGTTCTAGAGCCTGGCAAGAGGCGTACGCAGGAATTGGGATTTCTGTATCCTGAGTGTGGGAGACGCCGCATCTGGGAGCTCCGCTACCTGGATATAGAGAGAAGCAGTTTACCGGAGTTCTGTACCCTTGGTGTAGAGAGCAGCTGTTTACTGGAGTTCTGTAGCCTGGAATGAGGCATTCGCTATATGCGGGTTTTCAGTATGCTGAGTGTAGGAGACGCCGCTTAGGGGAGCTCTGCTACCTGGATATAGAGAGAAGCAGTTTACTGGAGATCCTTATCCTTGTTGTAGAGCGGAGCGCTTTCCAGGATTTCTGTATCATGTATCCTGGAATTAGGCATTCACTATATGTGGGTATTCTGTATGCTGCGTGTAGGAGATGCACCTTTTGGGAGTTCTATATCCTAAGTTTAGAGAGATGCAGTTTCCAGTAGTTCTGTATGTTGAATGTAGAGAGAAGCTGTTTCCAAGAGTCCTGGAGTCTGAGAGTAGGCATACGCTGTCTATAGGATTCCTGTAGCCTGAGTGTAGCCGATGCAGCTTATGGGAGTTCTGTAACCCTGAATTAGAAAGTCACATTTTACCGAAGTTCTGTATCAGAGTGTAGGGAGAAGCTGTTTCCAAGAATTCTGCAGCCCATGAGCTGGTATTCGCTATATTCGGGTTTTGTGTATGCCTAGTGTGGCAGATGCAGATTATGGGAGTTCTGTATCTTGAATGCAGTGAGACACAGTTTGCCAGAGTTCTGTATATGGGTGTAGAGAGAAACTGTTTCCAGGAGTTCTAGAGCCTGGCAAGAGGCATACGCAGTAATTGGGATTTCTGTATCCTGAGTGTGGGAGACGCCGCTTCTGGGAGCTCCGCTACCTGGATATAGAGAGAAGCAGTTTACCGGAGTTCTGTACCCTTGGTGTAGAGAGCAGCTGTTTACTGGAGTTCTGTAGCCTGGAATGAGGCATTCGCTATATGCGGGTTTTCTGTATGCTGAGTGTAGGAGACGCCGCTTAGGGGAGCTCTGCTACCTGGATATAGAGAGAAGCAGTTTACCGGAGATCCTTATCCTTGTTGTAGAGCGGAGCGCTTTCCAGGATTTCTGTATCCTGTATCCTGGAATTAGGCATTCGCTATATGTGGGTATTCTGTATGCTGCGTGTAGTAGATGCAGCTTTTGGGAGTTCTATAGCCTAAGTGTAGAGAGATGCAGTTTCCAGTAGTTCTGTATGTTGAATGTAGAGAGAAGCTGTTTCCAAGAGTTCTGTAGTCTGACAGTAGGCATACGCTGGATATGGGATTCCTGTAGCCTGAGTGTAGCCGACGCAGGTTATGGGAGTTCTGTAACCCTGAATTAGAAAGTCACATTTTACCGAAGTTCTGTATCAGAGTGTAGGGAGAAGCTGTTTCCAAGAATTCTGCAGCCCATGAGCTGGTATTCGCTATATGCGGGTTTTGTGTATGCCTAGTGTGGCAGACGCAGCTTATGGGAGTTCTGTATCTTGAATGCAGTGAGACACAGTTTGCCAGAGTTCCGTATATGGGTGTAGAGAGAAACTGTTTCCAGGAGTTCTAGAGCCTGGCAAGAGGCATACGCAGTAATTGGGATTTCTGTCTCCTGAGTGTGGGAGACGCCGCATCTGGGAGCTCCGCTACCTGGATATAGAGAGAAGCAGTTTACCGGAGTTCTGTACCCTTGGTGTAGAGAGCAGCTGTTTACTGGAGTTCTGTAGCCTGGAATGAGGCATTCGCTATATGCAGGTTTTCAGTATGCTGAGTGTAGGAGACGCCACTTAGGGGAGCTCTGCTACCTGGATATAGAGAGATGCAGTTTACTGGAGATCCTTATCCTTGTTGTAGAGCGGAGCGCTTTCCAGGATTTCTGTATCCTGTATCCTGGAATTAGGCATTCGCTATATGTGGGTATTCTGTATGCTGCGTGTAGGAGATGCACCTTTTGGGAGTTCTATATCCTAAGTGTAGAGAGATGCAGTTTCCAGTAGTTCTGTATGTTGAATGTAGAGAGAAGCTGTTTCCAAGAGTTCTGGAGTCTGAGAGTAGGCATACGCTGGATATGGGATTCCTGTAGCCTGAGTGTAGCCGATGCAGCTTATGGGAGTTCTGTAACCCTGAATTAGAAAGTCACATTTTACCGAAGTTCTGTATCAGAGTGTAGGGAGAAGCTGTTTCCAAGAATTCTGCAGCCCATGAGCTGGTATTCGCTATATGCGGGTTTTGTGTATGCCTAGTGTGGCAGACGCAGCTTATGGGAGTTCTGTATCTTGAATGCAGTGAGACACAGTTTGCCAGAGTTCAGTATATGGGTGTAGAGAGAAACTGTTTCCAGGAGTTCTAGAGCCTGGCAAGAGGCATATGCAGTAATTGCGATTTCTGTATCCTGAGTGTGGGAGAAACCGCTTATGGGAGCTCTGCTACCTGGATATAGAGAGAAGCAGTTTACCGGAGTTCTGTACCCTTGGTGTAGAGAGCAGCTGTTTACTGGAGTTCTGTAGCCTGGAATGAGGCATTCGCTATATGCGGGTTTTCTGTATGCTGAGTGTAGGAGACGCCGCTTAGGGGAGCTCTGCTACCTGGATATAGAGAGAAGCAGTTTACCAGAGATCCTTATCCTTGCTGTAGAGCGGAGCGCTTTCCAGGATTTCTGTATCCTGTATCCTGGAAATAGGCATTTGCTATATGTGGGTATTCTGTATGCTGCGTGTAGTAGATGCAGCTTTTGGGAGTTCTATAGCCTAAGTGTAGAGAGATGCAGTTTCCAGTAGTTCTGTATGTTGAATGTAGAGAGAAGCTGTTTCCAAGAGTTCTGTAGTCTGACAGTAGGCATACGCTGGATATGGGATTCCTGTAGCCTGAGTGTAGCCGACTCAGCTTATGGGAGTTCTGTAACCCTGAATTAGAAAGTCACATTTTACCGAAGTTCTGTATCAGAGTGTAGGGAGAAGCTGTTTCCAAGAATTCTGCAGCCTATGAGCAGGTATTCGCTCTATGCGGGTTTTGTGTATGCCTAGTGTGGCAGACGCAGCTTATGGGAGTTCTGTATCTTGAATGCAGTGAGACACAGTATGCCAGAGTTCAGTATATGGGTGTAGAGAGAAACTGTTTCCAGGAGTTCTAGAGCCTGGCAAGAGGCATACGCAGTAATTGGGATTTCTGTATCCTGAGTGTGGGAGACGCCGCTTCTGGGAGCTCCGCTACCTGGATATAGAGAGAAGCAGTTTACCGGAGTTCTGTACCCTTGGTGTAGAGAGCAGCTGTTTACTGGAGTTCTGTAGCCTGGAATGAGGCATTCGCTATATGCGGGTTTTCAGTATGCTGAGTGTAGGAGACGCCGCTTAGGGGAGCTCTGCTACCTGGATATAGAGAGAAGCAGTTTACCGGAGATCCTTATCCTTGTTGTAGAGCGGAGCGCTTTCCAGGATTTCTGTATCCTGTATCCTGGAATTAGGCATTCGCTATATGTGGGTATTCTGTATGCTGCGTGTAGGAGATGCACCTTTTGGGAGTTCTATATCCTAAGTGTAGAGAGATGCAGTTTCCAGTAGTTCTGTATGTTGAATGTAGAGAGAAGCTGTTTCCAAGAGTTCTGGAGTCTGAGAGTAGGCATACGCTGTCTATGGGATTCCTGTAGCCTGAGTGTGGCCGATGCAGCTTATGGGAGTTCTGTAACCCAGAATTAGAAAGTCACATTTTACCGAAGTTCTGTATCAGGGTGTAGGGAGAAGCTGTTTCCAAGAATTCTGCAGCCTATGAGCAGGTATTCGCTCTATGCGGGTTTTGTGTATGCCTAGTGTGGCAGACGCAGCTTATGGGAGTTCTGTATCTTGAATGCAGTGAGACACAGTTTGCCAGAGTTCTGTATATGGGTGTAGAGAGAAACTGTTTCCAGGAGTTCTAGAGCCTGGCAAGAGGCATATGCAGTAATTGCGATTTCTGTATCCTGAGTGTGGGAGAAACCGCTTATGGGAGCTCTGCTACCTGGATATAGAGAGAAGCAGTTTACCGGAGTTCTGTACCCTTGGTGTAGAGAGCAGCTGTTTACTGGAGTTCTGTAGCCTGGAATGAGGCATTCGCTATATGCGGGTTTTCTGTATGCTGAGTGTAGGAGACGCCGCTTAGGGGAGCTCTGCTACCTGGATATAGAGAGAAGCAGTTTACCGGAGATCCTTATCCTTGTTGTAGAGCGGAGCGCTTTCCAGGATTTCTGTATCCTGTATCCTGGAATTAGGCATTCGCTATATGTGGGTATTCTGTATGCTGCGTGTAGTAGATGCAGCTTTTGGGAGTTCTATAGCCTAAGTGTAGAGAGATGCAGTTTCCAGTAGTTCTGTATGTTGAATGTAGAGAGAAGCTGTTTCCAAGAGTTCTGGAGTCTGAGAGTAGGCATACGCTGTCTATGGGATTCCTGTAGCCTGAGTGTTGCCGATGCAGCTTATGGGAGTTCTGTAACCCTGAATTAGAAAGTCACATTTTACCGAAGTTCTGTATCAGGGTGTAGGGAGAAGCTGTTTCCAAGAATTCTGCAGCCTATGAGCAGGTATTCGCTCTATGCGGGTTTTGTGTATGCCTAGTGTGGCAGACGCAGCTTATGGGAGTTCTGTATCTTGAATGCAGTGAGACACAGTTTGCCAGAGTTCTGTATATGGGTGTAGAGAGAAACTGTTTCCAGGAGTTCTAGAGCCTGGCAAGAGGCATATGCAGTAATTGCGATTTCTGTATCCTGAGTGTGGGAGAAACCGCTTATGGGAGCTCTGCTACCTGGATATAGAGAGAAGCAGTTTACCGGAGTTCTGTACCCTTGGTGTAGAGAGCAGCTGTTTACTGGAGTTCTGTAGCCTGGAATGAGGCATTCGCTATATGCGGGTTTTCTGTATGCTGAGTGTAGGAGACGCCGCTTAGGGGAGCTCTGCTACCTGGATATAGAGAGAAGCAGTTTACCGGAGATCCTTATCCTTGTTGTAGAGCGGAGCGCTTTCCAGGATTTCTGTATCCTGTATCCTGGAATTAGGCATTCGCTATATGTGGGTATTCTGTATGCTGCGTGTAGTAGATGCAGCTTTTGGGAGTTCTATAGCCTAAGTGTAGAGAGATGCAGTTTCGAGTAGTTCTGTATGTTGAATGTAGAGAGAAGCTGTTTCCAAGAGTTCTGTAGTCTGAGAGTAGGCATACGCTGTCTATGGGATTCCTGTAGCCTGAGTGTAGCCGACTCAGCTTATGGGAGTTCTGTAACCCTGAATTAGAAAGTCACATTTTACCAAAGTTCTGTATCAGAGTGTAGGGAGAAGCTGTTTCCAAGAATTCTGCAGCCTATGAGCAGGTATTCGCTCTATGCGGGTTTTGTGTATGCCTAGTGTGGCAGACGCAGCTTATGGGAGTTCTGTATCTTGAATGCAGTGAGACACAGTTTGCCAGAGTTCAGTATATGGGTGTAGAGAGAAACTGTTTCCAGGAGTTCTAGAGCCTGGCAAGAGGCATACGCAGTAATTGGGATTTCTGTCTCCTGAGTGTGGGAGACGCCGCATCTGGGAGCTCCGCTACCTGGATATAGAGAGAAGCAGTTTACCGGAGTTCTGTACCCTTGGTGTAGAGAGCAGCTGTTTACTGGAGTTCTGTAGCCTGGAATGAGGCATTCGCTATATGCGGGTTTTCAGTATGCTGAGTGTAGGAGACGCCGCTTAGGGGAGCTCTGCTACCTGGATATAGAGAGAAGCAGTTTACTGGAGATCCTTATCCTTGTTGTAGAGCGGAGCGCTTTCCAGGATTTCTGTATCCTGTATCCTGGAATTAGGCATTCGCTATATGTGGGTATTCTGTATGCTGCGTGTAGTAGATGCAGCTTTTGGGAGTTCTATAGCCTAAGTGTAGAGAGATGCAGTTTCCAGTAGTTCTGTATGTTGAATGTAGAGAGAAGCTGTTTCCAAGAGTTCTGGAGTCTGAGAGTAGGCATACACTGGATATATGATTCCTGTAGCCTGAGTGTAGCCGACGCAGCTTATGGGAGTTCTGTAACCCTGAATTAGAAAGTCACATTTTACCGAAGTTCTGTATCAGAGTGTAGGGAGAAGCTTTTTCCAAGAATTCTGCAGCCTATGAGCAGGTATTCGCTCTATGCGGGTTTTGTGTATGCCTAGTGTGGCAGACGCAGCTTATGGGAGTTCTGTATCTTGAATGCAGTGAGACACAGTTTGCCAGAGTTCAGTATATGGGTGTAGAGAGAAACTGTTTCCAGGAGTTCTAGAGCCTGGCAAGAGGCATACGCAGTAATTGGGATTTCTGTATCCTGAGTGTGGGAGACGCTGCTTCTGGGAGCTCCGCTACCTGGATATAGAGAGAAGCAGTTTACCGGAGTTCTGTACCCTCGGTGTAGAGAGCAGCTGTTTACTAGAGTTCTGTAGCCTGGAATGAGGCATTCGCTATATGCGGGTTTTCTGTGTGCTGAGTGTAGGAGACGCCGCTTAGGGGAGCTCTGCTACCTGGATATAGAGAGAAGCAGTTTACCGGAGATCCTTATCCTTGTTGTAGAGCGGAGCGCTTTCCAGGATTTCTGTATCCTGTATCCTGGAATGAGGCATTCGCTATATGTGGGTATTCTGTATGCTGTGTGTAGTAGATGCAGCTTTTGGGAGTTCTATAGCCTAAGTGTAGAGAGATGCAGTTTCCAGTAGTTCTGTATGTTGAATGTAGAGAGAAGCTGTTTCCAAGAGTTCTGGAGTCTGAGAGTAGGCATACGCTGGATATGGTATTCCTGTAGCCTGAGTGTAGCCGACTCAGCTTATGGGAGTTCTGTAACCCTGAATTAGAAAGTCACATTTTACCGAAGTTCTGTATCAGAGTGTAGGGAGAAGCTGTTTCCAAGAATTCTGCAGCCTATGAGCAGGTATTCGCTCTATGCGGGTTTTGTGTATGCCTAGTGTGGCAGACACAGCTTATGGGAGTTCTGTATCTTGAATGCAGTGAGACACAGTTTGCCAGAGTTCAGTATATGGGTGTAGAGAGAAACTGTTTCCAGGAGTTCTAGAGCCTGGCAAGAGGCATACGCTGTAATTGGGATTTCTGTCTCCTGAGTGTGGGAGACGCCACATCTGGGATCTCCGCTACCTGGATATAGAGAGAAGCAGTTTACCGGAGATCCTTATCCTTGTTGTAGAGCGGAGCGCTTTCCAGGATTTCTGTATCCTGTATCCTGGAATTAGGCATTCGCTATATGTGGGTATTCTGTATGCTGCGTGTAGGAGATGCACCTTTTGGGAGTTCTATATCCTAAGTGTAGAGAGATGCAGTTTCCAGTAGTTCTGTATGTTGAATGTAGAGAGAAGCTGTTTCCAAGAGTTCTGGAGTCTGAGAGTAGGCATACGCTGTCTATGGGATTCCTGTAGCCTGAGTGTGGCCGATGCAGCTTATGGGAGTTCTGTAACCCTGAATTAGAAAGTCACATTTTACCGAAGTTCTGTATCAGGGTGTAGGGAGAAGCTGTTTCCAAGAATTCTGCAGCCTATGAGCAGGTATTCGCTCTATGCGGGTTTTGTGTATGCCTAGTGTGGCAGACGCAGCTTATGGGAGTTCTGTATCTTGAATGCAGTGAGACACAGTTTGCCAGAGTTCTGTATATGGGTGTAGAGAGAAACTGTTTCCAGGAGTTCTAGAGCCTGGCAAGAGGCATATGCAGTAATTGCGATTTCTGTATCCTGAGTGTGGGAGAAACCGCTTATGGGAGCTCTGCTACCTGGATATAGAGAGAAGCAGTTTACCGGAGTTCTGTACCCTTGGTGTAGAGAGCAGCTGTTTACTGGAGTTCTGTAGCCTGGAATGAGGCATTCGCTATATGCGGGTTTTCTGTATGCTGAGTGTAGGAGACGCCGCTTAGGGGAGCTCTGCTACCTGGATATAGAGAGAAGCAGTTTACCGGAGATCCTTATCCTTGTTGTAGAGCGGAGCGCTTTCCAGGATTTCTGTATCCTGTATCCTGGAATTAGGCATTCGCTATATGTGGGTATTCTGTATGCTGCGTGTAGTAGATGCAGCTTTTGGGAGTTCTATAGCCTAAGTGTAGAGAGATGCAGTTTCCAGTAGTTCTGTATGTTGAATGTAGAGAGAAGCTGTTTCCAAGAGTTCTGTAGTCTGAGAGTAGGCATACGCTGTCTATGGGATTCCTGTAGCCTGAGTGTAGCCGACTCAGCTTATGGGAGTTCTGTAACCCTGAATTAGAAAGTCACATTTTACCAAAGTTCTGTATCAGAGTGTAGGGAGAAGCTGTTTCCAAGAATTCTGCAGCCTATGAGCAGGTATTCGCTCTATGCGGGTTTTGTGTATGCCTAGTGTGGCAGACGCAGCTTATGGGAGTTCTGTATCTTGAATGCAGTGAGACACAGTTTGCCAGAGTTCAGTATATGGGTGTAGAGAGAAACTGTTTCCAGGAGTTCTAGAGCCTGGCAAGAGGCATACGCAGTAATTGGGATTTCTGTCTCCTGAGTGTGGGAGACGCCGCATCTGGGAGCTCCGCTACCTGGATATAGAGAGAAGCAGTTTACCGGAGTTCTGTACCCTTGGTGTAGAGAGCAGCTGTTTACTGGAGTTCTGTAGCCTGGAATGAGGCATTGGCTATATGCGGGTTTTCAGTATGCTGAGTGTAGGAGACGCCGCTTAGGGGAGCTCTGCTACCTGGATATAGAGAGAAGCAGTTTACTGGAGATCCTTATCCTTGTTGTAGAGCGGAGCGCTTTCCAGGATTTCTGTATCCTGTATCCTGGAATTAGGCATTCGCTATATGTGGGTATTCTGTATGCTGCGTGTAGTAGATGCAGCTTTTGGGAGTTCTATAGCCTAAGTGTAGAGAGATGCAGTTTCCAGTAGTTCTGTATGTTGAATGTAGAGAGAAGCTGTTTCCAAGAGTTCTGGAGTCTGAGAGTAGGCATACGCTGTCTATGGGATTCCTGTAGCCTGAGTGTGGCCGATGCAGCTTATGGGAGTTCTGTAACCCTGAATTAGAAAGTCACATTTTACCGAAGTTCTGTATCAGGGTGTAGGGAGAAGCTGTTTCCAAGAATTCTGCAGCCTATGAGCAGGTATTCGCTCTATGCGGGTTTTGTGTATGCCTAGTGTGGCAGACGCAGCTTATGGGAGTTCTGTATCTTGAATGCAGTGAGACACAGTTTGCCAGAGTTCTGTATATGGGTGTAGAGAGAAACTGTTTCCAGGAGTTCTAGAGCCTGGCAAGAGGCATATGCAGTAATTGCGATTTCTGTATCCTGAGTGTGGGAGAAACCGCTTATGGGAGCTCTGCTACCTGGATATAGAGAGAAGCAGTTTACCGGAGTTCTGTACCCTTGGTGTAGAGAGCAGCTGTTTACTGGAGTTCTGTAGCCTGGAATGAGGCATTCGCTATATGCGGGTTTTCTGTATGCTGAGTGTAGGAGACGCCGCTTAGGGGAGCTCTGCTACCTGGATATAGAGAGAAGCAGTTTACCGGAGATCCTTATCCTTGTTGTAGAGCGGAGCGCTTTCCAGGATTTCTGTATCCTGTATCCTGGAATTAGGCATTCGCTATATGTGGGTATTCTGTATGCTGCGTGTAGTAGATGCAGCTTTTGGGAGTTCTATAGCCTAAGTGTAGAGAGATGCAGTTTCGAGTAGTTCTGTATGTTGAATGTAGAGAGAAGCTGTTTCCAAGAGTTCTGTAGTCTGAGAGTAGGCATACGCTGTCTATGGGATTCCTGTAGCCTGAGTGTAGCCGACTCAGCTTATGGGAGTTCTGTAACCCTGAATTAGAAAGTCACATTTTACCAAAGTTCTGTATCAGAGTGTAGGGAGAAGCTGTTTCCAAGAATTCTGCAGCCTATGAGCAGGTATTCGCTCTATGCGGGTTTTGTGTATGCCTAGTGTGGCAGACGCAGCTTATGGGAGTTCTGTATCTTGAATGCAGTGAGACACAGTTTGCCAGAGTTCAGTATATGGGTGTAGAGAGAAACTGTTTCCAGGAGTTCTAGAGCCTGGCAAGAGGCATACGCAGTAATTGGGATTTCTGTTCCTGAGTGTGGGAGACGCCGCATCTGGGAGCTCCGCTAACTGGATATAGAGAGAATCAGTTTACAGGAGTTCTGTACCCTTGGTGTAGAGAGCAGCTGTTTACTGGAGTTCTGTAGCCTGGAATGAGGCATTCGCTATATGCGGGTTTTCAGTATGCTGAGTGTAGGAGACGCCGCTTAGGGGAGCTCTGCTACCTGGATATAGAGAGAAGCAGTTTACTGGAGATCCTTATCCTTGTTGTAGAGCGGAGCGCTTTCCAGGATTTCTGTATCCTGTATCCTGGAATTAGGCATTCGCTATATGTGGGTATTCTGTATGCTGCGTGTAGTAGATGCAGCTTTTGGGAGTTCTATAGCCTAAGTGTAGAGAGATGCAGTTTCCAGTAGTTCTGTATGTTGAATGTAGAGAGAAGCTGTTTCCAAGAGTTCTGGAGTCTGAGAGTAGGCATACACTGGATATATGATTCCTGTAGCCTGAGTGTAGCCGACGCAGCTTATGGGAGTTCTGTAACCCTGAATTAGAAAGTCACATTTTACCGAAGTTCTGTATCAGAGTGTAGGGAGAAGCTTTTTCCAAGAATTCTGCAGCCTATGAGCTGGTATTCGCTCTATGCGGGTTTTGTGTATGCCTAGTGTGGCAGACGCAGCTTATGGGAGTTCTGTATCTTGAATGCAGTGAGACACAGTTTGCCAGAGTTCTGTATATGGGTGTAGAGAGAAACTGTTTCCAGGAGTTCTAGAGCCTGGCAAGAGGCATACGCAGTAATTGGGATTTCTGTATCCTGAGTGTGGGAGACGCCGCTTCTGGGAGCTCCGCTACCTGGATATAGAGAGAAGCAGTTTACCGGAGCTCTGTACCCTTGGTGTAGAGAGCAGCTGTTTACTGGAGTTCTGTAGCCTGGAATGAGGCATTCGCTATATGCGGGTTTTCTGTATGCTGAGTGTAGGAGACGCCGCTTAGGGGAGCTCTGCTACCTGGATATAGAGAGAAGCAGTTTACCGGAGATCCTTATCCTTGTTGTAGAGCGCAGCTCTTTCCAGGATTTCTGTATCCTGGAATTAGGCATTCGCTATATGTGGGTATTCTGTATGCTGCTTGTAGCAGATGCAGCTTTTGGGAGTTCTATAGCCTAAGTGTAGACAGATGCAGTTTCCAGTAGTTCTGTATGTTGAATGTAGAGAGAAGCTGTTTCCAAGTGTTCTGTAGTCTGAGAGTAGGCATACGCTGTATATGGGATTCCAGTATCCTGAGTGTTGCCGACACAGCTTATGGGAGATCTGTAACCTAGAATTACAGAGACAGAGTTTACCGAAGTTCTGTATCAGAATGTAGGGAGAAGCTGTTTCCAAGAATTCTGTAGGCCATGAGCATGTATTCGCTAAGCGCGGGTTTTTTGCATGCTGAGTGTGGCAGACGCAGCTTATGGGAGTTCTGTATGGTGCTTGTAGTGAGACACAGTTTGCCAGCCTTCTGTTTTTGGGTGTAGAGAGAAACTGTTTCCAAGAGTTCTGTAGCCTGGCAAAAGGCATACGCAGTAATTGTGATTTCTCTATCCTGAGTGTAGGAGATGCCGCTTCTGGGAGCTCTGCTACCTGGATATAGAGAGAAGCAGTTTACCGGAGTTCTCTATCCTTTGTGTAGAGAGCAGCTGTTTACTGGAGTTCTGTAACCTGGAATGAGGCATTCCCTATGTGCGGGTTTTCTGTATGCGGAGTGCAGGAGACGCAGCTTATGAGAGCTCTGCTACCTGGATATAGAGAGAAGCAGTTTACCGGAGTTCCCTATCCTTGTTGTAGAGAGGAACTGTTTCTAGGAGTTCTGCATCCTGGAATGAGGCCTTCACTATATGTCGGTATTCAGTATGCTGCGTGTAGCAGATGCGCTTTCGGGAGATCTATAGCCTAAGTGTAGAGAGATGCAGTTTCCAGTAGTTCTGTATGTGGAAGAAGAGAGAAGCTGTTTCCAAGAGTTCTGTAGTCTGAGAGTAGGCATACGCTGGATATGGGATTCCTGTAGCCTGAGTGTAGCCGACGCAGCTTATGGGAGTTCTGTAACCCTGAATTAGAAAGTCACATTTTACCGAAGTTCTGTATCAGAGTGTAGGGAGAAGCTGTTTCCAAGAATTCTGCAGCCTATGAGCAGGTATTCGCTATGCACGGGTTTTCTGCATGCTGAGTGTGGCAGATGCAGCTTATGGGAGTTCTGTATCTTGAATGCAGTGAGACACAGTTTGCCAGAGTTCTGTTTATGGGTGTAGAGAGAAACTGTTTCCAAGAGTTCTGTAGCCTGGCAAAAGGCATACGCAGTAATTGGGATTTCTGTATCCGGAGTGTGGGAGACGCCGCATCTGGGAGCTCCGCTACCTGGATATAGAGAGAAGCAGTTTACCGGAGTTCTCTATCCTTTGTGTAGAGAGCAGCTGTTTACTGGAGTTCTGTAACCTGGAATGAGGCATTCCGTATGTGCGGGTTTTCTGTATGCGGAGTGCAGGAGACGCAGCTTATGAGAGCTCTGCTACCTGGATATAGAGAGAAGCAGTTTACCGGAGTTCCCTATCCTTGTTGTAGAGAGGAACTGTTTCTAGGAGTTCTGTATCCTGGAATGAGGCCTTCGCTATATGTTGGTATTCTGTATGCTGCGTGTAGCAGATGCAGCTTTCGGGAGTTCTATAGCCTAAGTATAGAGAGATGCAGTTTCCAGTAGTTCTGTATGTTGAATGTAGAGAGAAGCTGTTTCCAAGAGTTCTGTCATCTGAGAGTAGGCATACGCTGAATATGGGATTCCTGTAGCCTGAGTGTAGCCGATGCAGCTTATGGGAGTTCTGTAACCCTGAAGTAGAAAGTCACATTTTACCGAAGTTCTGTATCAGAGTGTAGGGAGAAGCTGTTTCCAAGAATTCTGAAGCCTATGAGCAGGTACTCACTATATGCGGGTTTTGTGTATGCCTAGTGTGGCAGACGCAGCTTATGGGAGTTCTGTATCTTGAATGCAGTGAGACACAGTTTGCCAGAGTTCTGTATATGGGTGTAGAGAGAAACTGTTTCCAGGAGTTCTAGAGCCTGGCAAGAGGCATACGCAGTAATTGGGATTTCTGTATCCTGAGTGTGGGAGACGCCGCTTCTGGGAGCTCCGCTACCTGGATATAGAGAGAAGCAGTTTACCGGAGCTCTGTACCCTTGGTGTAGAGAGCAGCTGTTTACTGGAGTTCTGTAGCCTGGAATGAGGCTTTCGCTATATGCGGGTTTTCTGTATGCTGAGTGTAGGATACACCACTTAGGGGAGCTCTGCTACCTGGATATAGAGAGAAGCATTTTACCGGAGATCCTTATCCTTGTTGTAGAGCGGAGCTCTTTCCAGGATTTCTGTATCCTGGAATTAGGCATTCGCTATATGTGGGTATTCTGTATGCTGCGTGTAGCAGATGCAGCTTTCGGAAGTTCTATAGCCTAAGTGTACAGAGATGCAGTTTCCAGTAGTTCATATGTTGAATGTAGAGAGAAGCTGTTTCCAAGAGTTCTGTAGTCTAAGAGTAGGCATAAGCTGTCTATGGGATTCCTGTAGCCTGAGTGTAGCCGACACAGCTTATGGGAGTTCTGTAACCCTGAATTAGAAAGTCACATTTTGGCCGGCGCCGTGGCTCAACAGGCTAATCCTCCGCCTTGCGGCGCCGGCACACTGGGTTCTAGTCCCGATCGGGGCACCGATCTTGTCCCGGTTGCCCCTCTTCCAGGCCAGCTCTCTGCTGTGGCTAGGGAGTGCAGTGGAGGATGGCCCAAGTCCTTGGGTCCTGCACCCCATGGGAGACCAGGAGAAGCACCTGGCTCCTGCCATCGGAACAGCGTGGTGCGCCGGCCGCAGCCCCCTACCGCGGCGGCCATTGGAGGGTGAACCAAGGGCAAAAGGAAGAACTTTCTCTCTGTCTATCTCTCACTGTCCACTCTGCCTGTCAAAAAAAAATAAATAAATAATAAAAAAAAGAAAGTCACATTTTACCGAAGTTCTGTATCAGAATGTACGGAGAAGCTGTTTCCAAGGATTCTGTAGGCCATGAGCATGTATTCGCTATGCGCGGGTTTTCTGCATGCTGAGTGTGGCAGATGCAGCTTATGGGAGTTCTGTATCGTGCTTGTAGTGAGACACAGTTTGCCAGGGTTCTGTTTATGGGTGTAGAGAGAAACTGTTTCCAAGAGTTCTGTAGCCTGGCAAAAGGCATACAGAGTAATTGGGATTTCTGTATCCTGAGTGTAGGAGATGCCGCTTCTGGGAGCTCCGCTACCTGGATATAGAGAGAAGCAGTTTACCGGAGTTCTCTATCCTTTGTGTAGAGAGCAGCTGTTTACTGGAGTTCTGTAACCTGCAATGAGGCATTCCCTATGTCCAGGTTTTCTGTATGCGGAGTGTAGGAGACGCCGCTTATGAGAGCTCTGCTACCTGGATATAGAGAGAAGTAGTTTACCGGAGTTCCCTATCCTTGTTCTATAGAGGAACTGTTTCTAGGAGTTCTGTATCCTGGAATGAGGCCTTCGCTATATGTCGGTATTCTGTATGCTGCGTGAAGCAGATGCAGTTTCCGGAGTTCTATAGCCTAAGTGTAGAGAGATGCAGTTTCCAGTAGTTCTGTATGTTGAATGTAGAGAGAAGCTGTTTCCAAGAGTTCTGTAGTCTGACAGTAGGCATACGCTGTGTATGGGATTCCTGTAGCCTGAGTGTAGCTGACGCAGCTTATGGGAGTTCTGTAACCCTGAATTAGAAAGTCACATTTTACCGAAGTTCTGTATCAGAGTGTAGGGAGAAGCTGTTTCCAAGAATTCTGCAGCCTATGAGCAGGTATTCGCTCTATGCGGGTTTTGTGTATGCCTAGTGTGGCAGACGCAGCTTACGGGAGTTCTGTATCTTGAATGCAGTGAGACACAGTTTGCCAGAGTTCTGTATATGGGTGTAGAGAGAAACTGTTTCCAGGAGTTCTAGAGCCTGGCAAGAGGCATACGCAGTAATTGGGATTTCTGTATCCTGAGTGTGGGAGACGCCGCTTCTGGGAGCTCCGCTACCTGGATATAGAGAGAAGCAGTTTACCGGA
Organism: Lepus europaeus; assembly: GCF_033115175.1. Classification (NCBI taxonomy): domain Eukaryota; kingdom Metazoa; phylum Chordata; class Mammalia; order Lagomorpha; family Leporidae; genus Lepus; species Lepus europaeus. Next base: position 599,400 of record NW_026909619.1, read on the forward strand.
GTTCTGTACCCTTGGTGTAGAGAGCAGCTGTTTACTGGAGTTCTGTAGCCTGGAATGAGGCATTCGCTATATGCGGGTTTTCTGTATGCTGAGTGTAGTAGACGCCTCTTATGGGAGCTCGGCTACCTGGATATAGAGAGAAGCAGTTTACCGGAGATCCTTATCCTTGTTGTAGAGTGGAGCTCTTTCCAGGATTTCTGTATCCTGGAATTAGGCATTCGCTATATGTGGGTATTCTGTATGCTGCGTGTAGGAGATGCAGCTTTTGGGAGTTCTATAGCGTAAGTGTAGAGAGATGCAGTTTCCAGTAGTTCTGTATGTTGAATGTAGAGAGAAGCTGTTTCCAAGAGTTCTGTAGTCTGAGAGTAGGCATACGCTGGATATGGGATTCCAGTATCCTGAGTGTTGCCGACACAGCTTATGGGAGATCTGTAACCTAGAATTAGAGAGACACAGTTTACCGACGTTCTGTATCAGAATGTAGGGAGAAGCTGTTTCCAAGAATTCTGTAGGCCATGAGCATGTATTTGCTATGCGCGGGTTTTCTGCATGCTGAGTGTGGCAGATGCAGCTTATGGGATTTCTGTATCGAGCTTGTAGTGAGACACAGTTTGCCAGAGTTCTGTTTATCTGTATAGAGAGAAACTGTTTCCAAGAGTTCTGTAGCCTGGCAAAAGGCATACGCAGTAATTGTGATTTCTCTATCCTGAGTGTAGGAGATGCCGCTCCTGGGAGCTCCGCTACCTGCATATAGAGAGAAGCAGTTTAGCGGAGTTCTGTACACTTGGTGTAGAGAGCAGCTGTTTACTGGAGTTCTGTAGCCTGCAATGAGGCATTCACTATATGCGGGTTTTTTGTATGCTGAGTGTAGAAGACGCCACTTATGAAAGCTCTGCTGCTTGGATATAGAGGGCAGCTGTTTCCTGGAGTTCTGTAGCTTGCAATGAGGCATTCACTATATGCGGGTTTTGTGTATGCTGAGTGCAGGAGACGCCGCTTATGAGAGCTCTGCTACTTGGATATAGAGAGAAGCAGTTGACCGGAGTTCCCTATCCTTGTTCTAGAGAGGAACTGTTTCTAGGAGTTCTGTATCCTGGAATGAGGCCTTCGCTATATGTCGGTATTCTGTATGCTGCGTGTAGTAGATGCGGCTTTCGGGAGTTCAATACACCAAGTGTAGAGAGATGCAGCTTCCAGCAGTTCTGTATGTTGAGTGTAGAGAGAAGCTGTTTCCAAGAATTCTGTAGGCCATGAGCATGTAGTCGCTATGCACGGGTTTTCTGCATGCTGAGTGTGTCAGATGCAGCTTATGGGAGTTCTGTTTCGTGTTTGTAGTGAGACACAGTTTGCCAGAGTTCTGTTTATGGGTGTAGAGAGAAACTGTTTCCTAGGTTCTGTTTACTGGCAAAAGGCATACACAGTAATTGGGATTTCTGTATCCTGAGTGTAGGAGATGCCGCTTCTGGGAGCTCCACTACCTGGATATTGAGAGAAACAATTTACCGGAGTTCTGTACCCTTGGTGTAGAGAGCAGCTGTTTACTGGAGTTCTGTAGCCTGGAATGAGGCATTCGCTATATGCGGGTTTTCTGTATGCTGAGTGTAGGATGACGCCGCGTATGGGAGCTCTGCTACCTGGATATAGAGAGAAGCAGTTTACCGGAGATCCTTATCCTTGTTGTAGAGCGGAGCTCATTCCAGGATTTCTGTATCCTGTATCCTGGAATTAGGCATTCGCTATATGTGGGTATTCTGTATGCTGCATGTAGCAGATGCAGATTTCAGGAGTCCTATAGCCTAAGTGTACAGAGATGCAGTTTCCAGTAGTTCTGTATGTTGATATAGAGAGAAGCTGTTTCCAAGAGTTCTGTAGTCTGAGAGTATGATAAGCTGTATATGGGATTCCAGTAGCCTGAGTGTAGCCGACGCAGCTTATGGGAGATCTGTAGCCTAGAATTAGAGAGACAGAGTTTACCGAAGTTCTGTATCAGAATGTAGGGAGAAGCTGTTTCCAAGGATTCTGTAGGCCATGAGCATGTATTCGCTATGCACGGGTTTTCTGCATGCTGAGTGTGGCAGACGCAGCTTATGGGAGTTCTGTATCGTGCTTGTAGTGAGACACAGTTTGCCAGAGTTCTGTTTATGGGTGTAGAGAGAAACTGTTTCCAAGTGTTCTGTAGCCTGGCAAAAGGCATACGCAGTAATTGGGATTTCTGTATCCTGAGCGTAGGACATGCCGCTTCTGGGAGCTCCGCTACCTGGATATAGAGAGAAGCAGTTTACCGGAGTTCTGTACCCTTGGTGTAGAGAGCAGCTGTTTACTGGAGTTCTGTAGCCTGGAATGAGGCATTCGCTATATGCGGGTTTTCTGTATGCTGAGTGTAGGAGATGCCGCTTAGGGGAGCTCTGCTACCTGGATATAGAGAGAAGCAGTTTACCGGAGTTCCCTATCCTTGTTGTAGAGAGGAACTGTTTCTAGGAGTTCTGTATCCTGGAATGAGGCCTTCGCTATATGTGGGTATTCTGTATGCTGCGTGTAGCAGATGCAGCTTTCGGGAGTTCTATAGCCTAAGTGTAGAGAGATGCAGTTTCCAGTAGTTCTGTATGTTGAATGTAGAGAGAAGCTGTTTCCAAGAGTTCTGTAGTCTATGAGTAGGCATACGCTGGATATGGGATTCCTGTAGCCTGAGTGTAGCCGACGCAGCTTATGGGAGTTCTGTAACCCTGAATTAGAAAGTCACATTTTACCGAAGTTCTGTATCAGAGTGTAGGGAGAAGCTGTTTCCAAGAATTCTGTAGGCCATGAGCATGTATTCGCTATGCGCGGGTTTTCTGCATGCTGAGTGTGGCAGATGCAGCTTATGGGAGTTCTGTATCGTGCTTGTAGTGAGATACAGTTTGCCGGAGTTCTGTTTATGTGTGTAGAGAGAAACTGTTTCCAAGAGTTCTGTAGCTTGACGAAACGCATACGCAGTAATTGGGATTTCTGTATCCTGAGTGTAGGAGACGCCGCTTATGAGAGCTCTGCTACCTGGATATAGAGAGAAGCAGTTTACCGGAGTTCCCTATCCTTGTTGTAGAGAGGAACTGTTTCTAGGAGTTCTGTATCCTGGAATGAGGCCTTCGCTATATGTTGGTATTCTGTTTGCTGCGTGTATCAGATGCAGCTTTCGGGAGTTCTATAGCCTAAGTGTACAGAGATGCAGTTTCCAGTAGTTGTGTATGTTGATATAGAGGGAAGCTGTTTCCAAGAGTTCTGTAGTCTGAGAGTATGATAAGCTGTATATGGGATTCCAGTAGCCTGAGTGTAGCCGACGCAGCTTATGGGAGATCTGTAACCCTGAATTAGAAAGTCACATTTTACCGAAGTTCTGTATCAGAGTGTAGAGAGAAGCTGTTTCCAAGAATTCTGCAGCCTATGAGCAGGTATTCGCTATATGCGGGTTTTCTGTATGCCTAGTGTGGCAGACGCAGCTTATGGGAGTTCTGTATCTTGAATGCAGTGAGACACAGTTTGCCAGAGTTCTGTATATGGGTGTAGAGAGAAACTGTTTCCAGGAGTTCTAGAGCCTGGCAAGAGGCATACACAGTAATTGGGATTTCTGTATCCTGAGTGTAGGAGATGCCGCTTCTGGGAGCTCCGCTACCTGGATATAGAGAGAAGCAGTTTACCGGAGTTCTGTACCCTTGGTGTAGAGAGCAGCTGTTTACTGGAGTTCTGTAGCCTGGAATGAGGCATTCGCTATATGCGAGTTTTCAGTATGCTGAGTGTAGCCGACTCCGCTTAGGGGAGCTCTGCTGCCTGGATATATAGAGAAGCAGCTTACCGGAGTTCCCTATCCTTGTTGTAGAGAGGAGCTGTTTCCAGGAGTTCTGTATCCTGGAATTAGGCATTCGATATTCGGGTATTCTGTATGCTGCGTGTAGCAGATGCAGCTTTCGGGAGTTCTATAGCCTAAGTGTAGAGAGATGCAGTTTCCAGTAGTTCTGTATGTTGAATGTAGAGAGAAGCTGTTTCCAAGAGTTCTGAATTCTGTGAGTAGGCATACGCTGTATATGGGATTCCTGTAGCGTGAGTGTACCCGACGCAACCTATGGGAGATCTGTAACTTAGAATTCGAGAGACACAGTTAACCGAAGTTCTGTATCAGAGTGTAAGGTGAAGCTGTTTCCAAGAATTCTGTAGACTATGAGCAGGTATTCGCTATGCGCGGGCTTTCTGTATGCTGAGTGTGGCAGATGCAGCTTATCGGAGTACTGTATCTTGAATATAGTGAGACACACATTCCAGTGTTCTGTGTATGGGTGTAGAGAGAAACTGTTTCCAAGAGTTCTGTAGTCTGGCATGAGGCATACGCAGTAATTGAGATTTCTGTATCCTGAGTGTTTGAGACGCCGCTTCTGGGAGCTCCTCTACCTGGATATAGAGAGAAGCAGTTTACCGGAGTTCCTTATCCTTGTTGTAGAGAGAAGCTTTTTACAGGAGTTCTGTATCCTGGAATTAGGCATTCACTATATGTGGGTATTCTGTATTCTGTGTGTAGCAGATGCAGCTTTCGGGAGTTTTATAGTCTAAGTTTAGAGAGATGCAGTTTCCAGTAGTTCTGTATGTTGAATGTAGAGCGAAGCTGTTTCCAAGATTTCTGGAGTCTGAGAGTAGGCATACGCTGGATATGGGATTCCTGTAGCCTGAGTGTAGACGTCGCAGCTTATGGGAGATCTGTAACCTAGAATTTACAGACACAGTTTACCGAAGTTCTGCACCAGAATGTAGCGAGAAGGTGTTTCCAAAAATTCTGTAGCCAATGAGCAATTATTCCCTATGGGAGGGTTTTCTGTATGCGGAGAGTGGCAGACGCAGCCTATGGGAGTTCTGAATCATGCTTGTAGTGACACACAGTTTGCCAGAGTTCTGTTTATGGGTGTAGAGTTAAACTCTTTCTAGGAGTTCTGTAGCCTGGTTAAAGTCATACGGAGTAACTGGGATTTCTGTATCCTGAGTGTAGGAGACGCCGCTTCTGGGAGCTCCGCTACCTGGATATAGAGAGAAGCAGTTTACCGGAGTTCTGTACCCTTGGTGTAGAGAGCAGCTGTTTACTGGAGTTCTGTAGCCTGGAATGAGGCATTCCCTATGTGTGGGTTTTCTGTATGCTGAGTGTAGGAGATGCCGCTTATGAGAGCTCTGCTACCTGGATATAGAGAGAAGCAGTTTACCGGAGTTCTCTATCCTTTGTGTAGAGAGCAGCTGTTTACTGGAGTTCTGTAGCCTAGAATGAGGCATTCGCTATATGTGGGTATTCTGTATGCTGCGTGTAGCAGATGCAGCTTTCGGGAGATCTATACCCTAAGTGTAGAGAGACGCAGTTTCCAGTAGTTCTGTATGTTGAATGTAGAGAGAAGCTGTTTCCAAGAGTTCTGTAGTCTGAGATTAGGCATACGCTGTCTATGGGATTCCAGTAGCCTGAGTGTAGCCGACGAAGCTTATGAGAGATCTGTAACCTAGAATTAGAGAGACTCAGTTAACCGAAGTTCTGTATCAGAGTGTAAGGTGAAGCTGTTTCCAAGAATTCTGTAGACTATGAGCAGGTATTCGCTATACGCGGGTATTCTGTATGCTGAGTGTAGCAGATGCAGCTTTTGGGAGTTCTATAACCTAAGTGTAGAGAGATGTAGTTTCCAGTAGTTCTGTATGGTGAATATAGAGGAGAAGCTGTTTCCAAGAGTTCTGTTGTCTGTGATTAGGCATATGCTGTATATGGGATTCATGTATCTTTAGTGTAGCCAATGCAGCTTATGGGAGATCTGTAACCTAGAATTAGATAGACACAGTTTACGGAAGTTCTGTATAAGAATGTAGGGTGAAGCTGTTTCCAAGTATTCTGTAGCCTATGAGGATTTATTCGCTATACGCGGGTTTTCAGTCTCCTCAGTGTGGTAGATGCAGCTTTTGGGAGTACTGTATCTTGAATGTAGTGAGACACAGATTACCAGTGTTCTGTATATGGGTGTAGAGAGATACTGTTACCAAGAGTTCTGTAGCCTGGCATGAGGCATATGCAGTAATTGGGATTTCTGTATCCTGAGTGTGGGAGACGCCGCTAATGGGAGCTCCGCTACCTGGATATAGAGAGAAGAAGTTTACCGGAGTTCTGTACCCTTGGTGTAGAGAGCAGCTGTTTACTGGAGTTCTGTAGACTGGAATGAGGCATTACCTATATGTGGGTTTTCAGTATGCTGAGTGTAGGAGACGCCACTTATGGGAGCTCTGCTACCTGTGTATAGAGAGAAGCAGTTTACTTGAGTTCCCTATCATTGTTGTAGAGCGGAACTGTTTCTAGGAGTTCTGTATCCTGGAATGAGGCCTTTGCTATATGTCGGTATTCTGTATGCTGCGTGTAGCAGATGCAGCTTTCAGGAGTTCTAAACCCTAAGTGTATAGAGATGCAGTTTCCAGTAGTTCTGTATGTGGAATGTAGAGAGAAGCTGTTTCCAAGAGTTCTGTAGTCTGAGAGTAGGCATACGCTGTATATGGGATTCCAGTAGCCTGAGTGTAGACATCATAGTTTATGGGAGATCTGTAACCTAGGATTCGAGAGACACAGTTTACCGAAGTTCTGTACCAGAATGTAGGGAGAAGCTGTTTCCATGAATTCTGTAGCCTATGAGCATGTATTCACTATACCCGGGTTTTCTGTATGCTGAGTGTGGCAGATATTGCTTATGGGAGTTCTGTATCTAGCTTGTAGTGAGACACAGTTTGCCAGAGTTCTGTTTATGGGTGTAGAGAGAAACTCTTTCTAGGAGGTCTGTAGCCTGGCAAAAGGCATACGCAGTAATTGGGATTTCTCTATCCTGAGTGTAGGAGACGCTGCTTATGGGAGCCCGCTACCTGGATATAGAGAGAAGCAGTTTGCCGGAGTTCTGTACCCTTGTTGTAGAGAGCAGCTGTTTACTGGAGTTCTGTAGCCTGGAATGAGGCATTCCCTATGTGCGGGTTTTCTCTATGCTGAGTGTAGGAGACGGAGCTTATGGAAGCTCTGAACCTGGATATAGAGAGAAGCGTTTTACCTGAGTTCCCTATGCTTGTTGTAGAGAGGAGCTGTTTCCAGGAGTTCTGTATCCTGGAATTAGGCATTCGCTATATGTGGGTATTCTGTATACTGGGTGTAGCAGATGCAGCTTTCATGAGTTCTATACCCTAGGTGTAGAGAGATGCAGTTTCCAGTAGTTCTGTATGTTGAATGTAGAGAGAAGCTGTGTCCAAGAGTTCTGTCGTCTGAGAGTAGGCATACGCTGGATATGGGATTCCTGTATCCTGAGTGTATCCAACGTAGCTTATGGGAGATCTGTAACCTAGAATTCGAGAGACACAGTTTACCCAAGTTCTGTATCAGAGTGTAGGGAGAAGCTGTTTCTAAGAATTCTTTAGCCAATGTGCAGGTATTCGCTATAGGCGGGTTTTCTGTATGCTGAGTGTAGCAGATTCAGCTTATGGGAGTTCTGTATCGTGCATGTAGTGAGACACAGTTTATCAGAGTTCTGTATATACGTATAGAGAGAAACTGTTTCCAAGAGTTCTGTAGCCTGGCAAGAGGCTTACGC